>NW_026899605.1:0-600000 GCF_033153095.1 Gastrolobium bilobum | reverse complement strand
GGAAAGCAATGTCATGCATGTCTGATCCGATAGGGTTAGCTAGATAAGAATACAGAACCCAGTTGTCTTAAATATATCATTTACTGGGCATTTCTTTGTTCGTGTCTGGGCAGGTATGAACACCGGCTCTCAGAACTATATACTCAAATCCAGGTTCTTAAATTCTTTTGCTAAAAAAGAGAGTTGATTATAAAAGAGGGAAAAGAGAAAAAGTTTAGTTTGGGGGTGGGGTATTTTTTGTTGTTGTTAAACCTAGTCAATCATATTTATGGTGGTTCTAATTATTATAGGTATTTGTCAATCTACAGGGAAAACATCGACAAACTCGTAAATACTATGCTACCTACAATGCTCTTCTAGAAATGAAAGAATTGATGTTAAAGGAAATATCTTTATTGAATTCGATCATTTCACAGGTATTCATTGGAGCATTTTGAGCATGTTGTAAATTTTTCGTTAGCATTTGCTTTGGTGATTTTTTTAAATGCTAAATATTTACGCTTTGCATCTACTCAATTTTTCTTCTGCTTGTAGTATATGTGCTTACTGCTTGGTGCTTCTGCTGATCCAATGATATGTCCTTGCTTTGAATTTGTCTTTTTCTTAAAGTTTTATTCTCTTTGGTTTTTAATTTTCAACGACTTGGTATTTCATGTTACCTTCATATTCCTTGTAAACTCTTAGCATTTTGTATCTTTGCACCTTACTATTTCTCTTAACTGAAACCTTTTTATTGTGAAACTAGAGTCTAACTCAGCTGCATTATAATCATTCACCGTGAAGAATATATATGTTGAGCATTTTCTTTTTTATGCTGTCACCATTGGATTCTATCAGCGTTAAAGATTACTAGAACAATAACCATTTTTTAATCTCTCATTTCATTTCAACAATAACTGGTATTGAATTTTTCATTTCAATTGAGATACGTATGTGTTAGACTATCTACAAAATATTCTTGATGTTTTTATTGAATCTTTGATATTTTAGAATATCTTACATGATCTTTAGAATATACTGTGAAATAAATTAGTCATCTAATAGAGGAAGCAATCTTAGGAGCAATTTCCCATATTATGTTTCCTTATTTAATTAGGGTTGGTCTTTAATATATAAGTGGGCTTGGATTGTACTAGTAAAACCAAGGAAGCATGAACACTTGTAAAAATAGGGAGAGTCGTGTCCGACACGCTCCGACACGGTGTCGGACACGCAGTCAACTTTTTCCGACACGTTGACCATTCCAACACGCGAATTTGACCGTGTCCGACACGGTCAAATGGTATTTTCGTAATTTTTTTTTATTTTTTATTTTAATTTTTTTATTTTAAATTAAAATATATTAATAAAGCTTCCACATGATCATATCAATTTTATTTTCTTGTCTTTTTTCCCCTTAAGTAGATAAGAGATCGTCTCAGCATCATTGTTGTCAATTCCTATCACGCTCTTGTTGTATCTCCTTGTCTCTGATCTCTCTCTCTAATATGATTTGATCTCTCTATCTGATATTATATCTCTCTCTCATCCCAGTTCTTATTTTTTTATTAAAGCTTCCATCTTTATAACGTGTTGATGGGTATTATTAATTTAGTTTTATTTTTTTGTTAAATTATTAAATATTAAATGAAATATACACTATATAAATTAAAAATATTATTTAATATTAAAACGTGTCCCAACGTGTTGAAATCCATAATTTTTTAGGATTGACGTGTCGAAGTGTCGTGTCGTATCACGTGTCGTATCGGTGCTACATAGAGTAAAACTACACTAAAACTTGACTTAATTATTAATATAAACAAGACCCTTGGGTCAATATTTGTACATTAGTACACAGTACACACCATATCAATATAATCTTATAGAGTATTGAGTATTCATTATGGTATCAGAGTAGTATCATCCTTCATGACTTGGTCCCATCATTATTCTGTTGCCAAGTTCTTTAAAATTTGGAGCTCCACTACAACAACGTCTTTATCCTCATGATTTTGTTCCCCATTGGCCGTGCACCAAACATGCCACAATCAAATCTGTAGTTTTTTCTTCTACTTCTGTTGTTTCATCGTGCTTCACTTTCTGGTGACCCTTTTCCTTCTTTTCTCATTATGTTCTTATTAAATCTTCATCTTTGCTGAAACTCTTCCCTTGAATGGTATTATTGTTGGTTTTCCAACGCAGGCATAGCATTGAGGGGGAGAGTGAGAAAGATGACCCAAACCCACTTATACTTCTTTCTCGCTGATGAATCATTGTAATGGTTACTTGTTTTCTTGTCGACAATCATTCCAATGGTGACTTATGTTGGCTGCGACTCACCCCAGCCCCAAATTTAATTTCCAGTTTTAATTTCTGTTAATTGGGTCACTTAAGTTTTCTTCTTGTTTGAAGCTTCCAAATTCTATTCTTGGACTTGGAGAAGTTTATGTTTTCCTGTATAATTGCTTTCTGCCAAGCATCATCTCAGCTATGTCTCTTTTTCTTAGGTTACAACTAGCTCTTTAGGTTAATGATCATTTAAGGCATCTTGCTGAGTTATCTTTTCATCAATGCTCATTTATTCTGAATCTTCAGTTTTCCTTAGTTGTTTTTCCAGTTGTGTTTTTTGGAGCCCAGAGTCAACTTTATACTTGTTATTTTCTTTTTGAAGCGCTCATTTGTAGCAAGTTTAAAACTTGGTGAACTTTCTCCTGAAGGAGAGAGTTAGAACATCTACAAAATATCTCATAATATTTTACTGTATCTTTAAATATTTTAATCACCTTTAGAGTTTAGAATATATTGTGGAATAAATTAGTCATCTAATATTCTAATTTAGGAAGCAATCTTAGGAGTTATATCCTATTTGTTGTATTTCCTGGTTTATTTTATTTTCTCATTAGGGCTAATGTTATTGGGCTTGTGCTTGTACTAGGATTACTACACTAGTACTCCACCTAATTATTAATATAAAAAATAAGACCATTGGGTCAGTATTTTGTACATTATTACACACATATCATATAAGCTTACATTGAATATTCTTTTTCTTTCTCTTTCTTTGTCTCTACCTAAACCATAAAATTTTAACAATACGAATACTTGAGTTACTGTCTAAGCTATGTGATTATGCATTATAAATTTTGATGCCACCTGAGCAAGATATCGTAGTACATTTTGGTTTTGGATGTACTAAAAGTTATGTTTATCAAAATTCAACTATTCCGTAAGTTTAAACTGTTGGGTGAAGGCATATAAAATGATTTAATTACATCTCATAAATGCCCCTTCATGTCAGAGAAATCAGTGAGCGAAGAAAGAGGGAGAGAAAGGAGAGAACGAAGGAGAAGATGAGAGAGAATGAATAGTTCATATTATTCTGTATATTCTGAAAACAGTACACAGGCGTTCCCTTTATAGGACAACTAAGTTTGTTACAAGCTTACACGTCATCATCAGTTTACCAACTAATGTGTTGGCTATTTACACAAATAACCCTGGGTACAGCTGTGACTATAAACACAGCTGTCCAGTATACAATATAGCTACTCTAATATGCCCCCTCAAACTCAGGGTGGATGGAGATAGCTATGAGAATCCACCACACTGAGTTTGTCCCTCAAAACAGCAAACCGTGAGGCAGATAAGCTTTTGGTGAGAGTGTCGGCCACTTGATCAAGAGCTGGAACATGACAGACCTGTATTTCCTTAGCAAGAACACGTTCCCTGACAAAGAAGATATCAAGTTCCATATGCTTGGTTCTGGCATGAAGGACAGGATTATGAGATAGAGACGTCGTGCTGAGATTATCACAGAGAATCAAGGGGTGTACGAAACTGAACTTGGAGTTCATGAAGAAGAGATTTAAGCCATAATACTTCTGTTGTGGCAAGGGCAAGGCTGCGATACTCAGCTTCAGTGCTGGATCTAGCAATAAGATTTTGCTTCTTAGACCACCAAGAAACTAAGTTTGATCCAAAAAAGACACAAGCACCTGAGGTGGACCGTCGATCATCAGGGTCACTAGCCCAATCTGCATCACAAAAAGCTGTGACAGAAAACAGATGACTATGATTACATGGTTGCAGCAGCATACCATGATGTAATGTACCATTCAAATAACGCAAAATCCGCTTGACAGCAGCCCAATGTTCTTCAAGAGGTTGAGACATGAATTGGCAAGCCTTATTCACTGTGTAGCTGATTTCAGGTCTTGTTGTTGAATGGCTTGTTGATTACATTGCTGTTAAGTGGCTTGTTGATTACATTGCTGTTGAGGTTGATTTGTGGTCAACAGAGCTTGAGGTTGGTTTGATGTAGGAGTTCTGTTGTATTGATAGGATCTCTGAAACGAAGACTGTGTTGATGGAAAGTAATGAGGAGCTTCAGGTGGAGAGAACTCAGGTATAAAGTTTTCATCAAACCTATACCAACAGGTCTGAACTCCATGTCCAAACTTATAGCAAAGTTAACATTGGATATTGCTACGTCCACGACTTCTTCCTCCTCTATTGCTTCGAGCATAGAACCTTCCTCTGCCTCTTTCACTATTTGAACCATAAGGCCTTAGACTGTACATGTTCTGATTCTGGTTAGCTTCCATAGCAGCAAATGGAGGTCTTGTAGGTGTTAACTCAGACCTAGAGACTTCCTTTTGATCAGTAGGAGTTTTCTGAACTACATTCACAGACATTGATTCTGACAGAAGAGTTTCATTCTGCCTTGCAAGCATCATTTCGTAGGAAATGAGTTCAACTCTCAAATCACTTAGTGAGTATTGATTTTCACGAGCTCTAACAGAGGTTACGAATGCATTGAAATCAAGAGGAATACCAGCTAATATTAACTCAGTTTGTTCTTCTACAGAAATAGGACTTTTAACAGCTTTCAGTTCATCACAGATGGATTTTACACGTCTAAGGTACTCAGCTACAGATCTCCCACCTTTCTTGATGGTACGAAGTTCAGATATGAGCTGATGAGTCTTAGATCTCATCATTCCTTGAAAGAACTTGTGGATCTGCTCCCAAGCTTCGTATGCATGGTTAACGCCAAGGATCTCATTCAAGACTTCTTCTGAAACAGTAGAAAGGATCCATGACAAGAGCATCTGATCTTGACGAAGCCATTCAGTATACAGAGGATTAATGACTTCTTCAACACGAGCTTGCTCTGATTCATACTGAAGAGGTATTTTAGGGTTCATAAGAAAGTGATGAAGTTGGTGAGAAGTGATTACCGGCTCTACAACTTGATTCCAGAGGAGAAAATTACTTTCTGTTAGCTTAACAGAAATTTGATGAGTGAACAACGACGGAGAAGACGATCGATTTTGAATTTCTGTTGATCCATTTCCAGCGGTTGTTCCGGTGGCTGAAGCTGACGGAGAACGTGGTTGCGAAGCGGAAGACATTGAGTGAGAGGATCTGTATCAGGCCCTCAGAAAGAGAGCTCTGATACCATCAGAGAAATCAGTGAGCAAAGAAAGAGAGAGAGAAAGGAGAGAACGAAGGAGAAGATGAGAGAGAATGAATAGTTCATATTATTCTGTATATTTTGAAAACAGTACACATGCGTTCCCTTTATAGGACAACTAAGTTTGTTACAAGCTTACACGTCACCATCAGTTTACCAACTAATATGTTGGCTATTTACACAAATAACCCTGGGTACAGCTGTGACTATAAACACAGCTGTCCAGTATACAATATAGCTACTCTAATATCATGCAACAACATTTTGAGTTTGAAGCGTGGATAATGCACTAGCCTATTTTTATTTATTGAAATTTAATTTTTATCTAGAAAAATGGAGTCTGCAAGGCGAATTCTTGACCATTTGGTCAATGATGCTTTGATACTATGTTATGAACTAATTATATCAAAAGCTTAAGCGGTTGGATGAAGGCACATGAATGGTTTTATTACATCTCTTAACAATGTCAATGAGATTCCACATAATATTCTGGGAAGAAGTTTCTTGAACTCTGTTAAGAGTGTTAGTGTTAATAGTGTAGAAGTCCCACATTGAGTGTGTCTCTTTGTATTCTTCAATTGGTTTGCTATATAATAGCAGCAATGTTGTGTAGTTTAATACAACAAGGATTACAATGAATACCTCTTGTCTCTTGGTAATTAACATGGTATCTAGAGCCTAACAAGAGGAATCTTAATCCGTTTAACTTAGTTCTATTTTCCATAATTTCAATATGGTTATAGAGAGATATCACCCTCCTTGAGGGATTCCCGTTGCTATTTCTTTTTCGGGTTTTTCTTAGTATGCTCTGTGACTGCAGCTTAGACTGATCTGTCACATCAGAAAAGAATGATCCTTGGGAAGTTGTTGGGTTGACCATCGTTGTCGTTGACCGACCACCGTTGACCGCGTCGTCCACCGTTGACAGCCGTCTCCGACGACTTTTCCGATGACTTTCCGGCGACTTTTTCGGCGATCCACCATCGTCTCCGACGACTTTTTCGACGACCTACCGCCGTCTCCAGCGACTTTTTCGATTCTGCGAAGCTTTGTTTTTCTTTAATCTTCTTTCTTCCCAAGATGGAGTATTTATACTATTCATCATCCATCTTGAGGGGGAGCACTGTCCATGTTGCTGATGGTCATTCCAGCACAATTGTCTTTGCCGATGATAATTCCGGCACTGTTTAGAAGTTCCTCTTGAGGGGGAGCACTGTCCATGTTGCTTGCTGATGGTCATTCCAGCACAATTGTCTTTGCCGATGATAATTCCGGCACTGTTTAGAAGTTCCTCTTGAGGGGGAGCATTGTCCATGTTGCTGATGGTCATTCCAGCACAATTGTCTTTGCCGATGATCATTCTGGCATCTTCCATGTTGATGTTCATTTCGACGCCATTTTTAGCACATTGTTGATTTTTGGTTTCTCATTTAGGAGATTTATTTTGATGTTATGTTACTTGGTCTTCTTGTAATAAGGTTGTAGCATAGTCAAGGGGAAACCACGGCTGCTCACCAACTGTTAAATGAAATGTCTGAGATGGATCTTGATGCTGATGTCCTGGTCAGCTCAGTTGTCTTGCCGATGATAATTCTGGCACCATCCATGCTCTGATGTCCATTCCAGCACTGTCTCTTTGTCAGCTCTTCAAACTGATGGTCATTCCAGTTGATTTGTTGTACATGGTCATTTCATTTTGTTGATGTAGCATTGTTGTTTTTGGTTCCTAATGGGAGTATTATTTATGTATCAAGCTTGTAGCATATGATCTATATGCTACAGCTTGAGGGGGAGTGTTAAGAGTGTTAGTGTTAATAGTGTAGAAGTCCCACATTGAGTGTGTCTCTTTGTATTCTTCAATTGGTTTGCTATATAATAGCACCAATGTTGTGTAGTTTAATACAACAAGGATTACAATGAATATGTACCATCCCCGTCTCGAGCCGGTTCAATTAACATACATATGATAAAACAGAAAACAGCGGAAGACTTAACTTCTGAAAATACGAGCTAACTTTTTCTTTTTCTTTTTAAATTCTCATTCGTCGTAAACGAAAATCGGGCAGAGTTTCCTCTATAAATCGGACAACTGGGGATTTTCCAATCCCTCACAGAAGCATTTCCTGATAAACAGTTTATACAATTATAATCAAATGCCCATCCATGGGCGCATGCATAACTTGGCTCAGTGCCACTATATCTAACAGCATGCAATCCAACACGTAAACATATCTGAATACTACCTCATCATATAACGTGCCTGAATACCCAAATGTACATGCATCAAAGCGACAGACATGTACAAAACATATACAGGCCATATACACAATAAAGGATCAATATCATGATCCCTCAAATGCGAAAATACTAAAATACATCAAACACTCCAAAAAGGTAGTAGCCTACAGCCACTCAAAATCCGATCTGTCAACTGCCTCAGCCACGTGTCGTGTCCCTGCCTAGTGAGGACTCACCGGGAATCTGGGCACCTGAAAATATGTCCCCAAAGAGGGGTGAGATTGCAAATCTCAATAAGCTCCAGGTTTATAGAGAATTCTCCATACCCCTGGCTCACTCCTGCACGAAAGTCAGATACAGAGTATACGAATACAACATATAACAGATATCATAACAGAACAGAGGATTTATCCATATCATATCAGAGGTGTGCGTCGTCATTCCCAAGGGAGGACCCCAAGCGGAAATCAACGCACATGTTCCCGAGGGAGGACCCCAAAGCGGAACCAGACATATCAGAGGTGTACACCATCAGTCCCGAGGGAGGACCCCAAAGCGGACATCCGGGTACTATACAATCAATGGCCAGAGATTGTTACAGAAATCATATTACAGAAGTCATATCAGAGCAAAACAAATCATGTTATCAAATATCTCTATATGAATGCATCTATACAAAGCATCTAATGACAGTCATACAGTCCAACCATAGTTCACTAACCATGATGGAGCACTCAAGCAGGAAAAGACTCCTTAAACATAGAGCTTACCTCTTGAAGCTTTAACAATCAGCTTACTTGTGGCTCAAGTTACTTATATATCTTCAAGAGATTTTGATTCTTTTTTAGTCCCTAGGTACACCTAGAGCAAGAATCCACAAATACAAATTAATAAAATGCCATCATGCCTAGCTTTCACATAAGGCATACATTTTATCGCTTCTTTTCGTTTCTTTACGTTTTTGCCAATGTTATGCCAATACACAAGTCTAGACCACCTTATACTCGTTTGGATTCTTTAATTTAATCACCCATTCCCTTAGGAATTTTCAACATAATTCATGCTATTTTTCTTCAAAACTCATCATTTTTTTACAATTTATTGCAACACATTTTATTTAAAATAAAATGTACAAAATATATTCCTAAATACCCTATAGGTCGAACTCTATAAGGAATAGGCAAGGGCTCTTTTCTTTTTAATTACATGTAACTTACACATACAAATGTATGTTTCCATATTGTTCCAACTTAATGTTGGGACATCAAGTCCCTCACCACTCTCCATAGCCGAAACATGGGGAATCAAGACACAAAGGATTTTTTTCCCCTTTGGCCTTCACACTAATTTACCAAATTCCTACTCACTCCAACACATTAGACACTCTAAATATATCAAATAAAATTTTGCACCATGCACCCTATGTGACCCATAATGGCCGAAACCTAGGGAGGGAAGTACCATGGGCTTTTCAATTTTTTTATTACATGTTGATGCTTACTTTACCATATAACTTCTTAAACAACAACAAACCATTATCAATTTCAATTTCTAAAATCAATTATTCCCTACCCACACATGCTCATAGATTTCATGACTTAATTCATCAAAATAATATCATGGAAGTAGAGGTTTCTTACCTCTAAACACTTGTACAAAGCCTAGAGAGCAATCTCCAAGCCAAACTTCATCAAAAACTCACTTTTTCTCCTCCAATGAATAGTAACCGAAAATGGAGTGATGAATATCTCCCTCCACAAACGAAATCAGCTCAAATGGAGGGGTGGAATAGCTTCCTTGGACGATTTCCTATGAGATTGGTATATTGGGTGAAAGATTTGGTGGCTTAACCATGGAGAAATCAAAGAAGGAAGAAGACAACCCCAAACCCTTCCCCCATGGCTGCAGCTCGGTTTTGAGAGTGAGGAGAGGAGAGAGAAACTGATTTGGAAATGAGACTTAAGTGACTTAAGAAGGTGAGCACATGTGGCCTTTTACCTGGGTATTTTTCTTTCGCGTATTTTCACTTAAACTAACCCGGACTAACTCAAAGCTACAAATATATTTTTATTTTTCTAAAATCATTTATATTACTTTTTAATTCTTACAAAACAATATTCATAATTCACAGTATGATTTTTGCACCGTTTTTGACGAAATGCACTGTGAATCACTAATTGTACTTCATTTACTTATGAAACTTAAACTTATAAACTTATCATTTTCTTGGGCCTATATTGACTTGCTTGGCATATATTGGACTTTCTTATTCTTATTTCATCAATTATTTGTTTCTGGGCTCTACCGGTTGCTTAAACAGCAGTACAAAATACCCGGTAGAAACACTATTCACGAGATTTTCACGGAAAGTGCCAGACTATACAATTTTTCGTTCTGAACTCATATTTGTCGTCAGAATTATCAAATTATGCCTCTAAAATTATTTTGCTCTTTTTAAGCTCTACCGGTTAATTCACAAAACTGTAAATTCTCCGGTAGAACGCACTGTTCATAACATAGTCATGATTACAGTCAAAATACTCGGAATCACTCACTAAATCTAATTATGGAATTTAAATCCTTAAATTAAATCTCTAATTAAGATTTACCATTTAGGGTCATTATAGAATACCTCTTGTCTCTTGGTAATTAACAAACTCAAAGCCTTATTGTAGCAGAGAATAAAAGTTGTTTGACCTCACATTTCATTGTCTTGTTTGTTAAGAAATAATCTGGCTGTGTTTTTTTAAATGTTATCTGAATCTGCTGTTATGTATTATATTTTCGCTTTATTGCAGTTTCAAGAGGCCTTCAGTAGCACTGATGGTCGTATTAAACTTGTTCATTCCATGGAAGGAATTGTCAAGGGAAGTCAACAGGTATAGCTATTTTCTGGTATGCGTAAATGATAAATTGGGAAGAGTTGACAGCAGCTATTGATGTGTTATGTTGATTTAAGGAACTCTAAAACTAATTTGATTAGGGATGAATTGTGTGCTTGGACAATCCACACAAGGTATCCATATATATTAGTCTTAATTACAATGATTCAATCCTAAGTTAGTTCCTAAGGTTGAGTTGTAAAAAGTAATACACATTTATGCTTTTTTCGGGAAATAGTACCACAAGCAGATAAAGATCTTCAGGTAAGTATAAAAAACTTAATCTGAGTATTGTCATTTTTGAAATGTTTTGCATTACTTTGTATTTAAAGAATAAAAAGCACAAATAACTTCCAAAAATGTCAGCAGGAGCTTTAGAAGCAACTTGGGCTTATATTTTCCAAACACAGGAGGTATCTAAATATATTTATAGAATTACAATAAAACACTTGACTTATTTAATTGTAACTTCTATAAGCAACTCCAAAAATTGGTTAAAATGCCAAGTTAAGCAAATTCATTCCGTTCTGATTTGCCAATTGGCATACATTATCAATTAGGTCCTTACGATTATAATTTAGATAATAAATATTTTAATTCCATGTTTAATTTCATGAGACTTTTATGGAGAAAAACCCTAATATTTTTATTAATACTAAAAGTCCTTATATTTTCGGTTTGCCGTGGATGTTAATATTTTAGTAGACTGACTATAAAGTGATTTTTTCTTATGATCTTCCTTTAGTTTATATTCGTTCACTAAATGTCCTTTCAATGATTAAAAGTTTTAATTGCTGCACATATGTGCAGAAGCTAGAAAAGGTTCAAATAGGGCTTCAAGAAGAAGAGAGAATTCGCAATGATCTTAAGGATAGGTATGCTGCAGCAACCGGGGAGCAAAAGCGCTGCTATTCTCTGTTGAAAGCTTTTCAGGTAAGCTTTTTCCTTATTCATCAGATGGCAGCGTAGGTGGTGCAGAGTTGAGCATTTTGGGGAAATTTTTGTTCCAATTATTCATGGGTTTAATTTTCATGTGGGCCTTTTTCCTCCTTCCATAATCGATAGTTGTGTATGTATAAAGCATCCATTAATTTAAGAATGACATTGTTAAATATGCGCTTTAGGTGGAATCTTCGTTCGTTGTACTACTGTACACATTAGATTGCTTACTGTCATTCTTATAGCTTCGATTTTTTACTTTTTTTTTTGTTTTGTTTTTTGACTTGATAAATAGTTTTCTTTAATGGCAGGAAGAACGTGCAAAGAATGAGAGGTTTCAGTGTCAAAGTTCCAAGTGAAACTCGCTGACATCTTAGAGGTTGAGTTGCACAAATTACTGTACCACGGTTAAAACAGTGTGGTTCTGTGTTCATGCTGTCCTCAAGACATGTATTGAACAAGATCATCTGCATGTAAAAACAAATGCATGAGGTGCAGTTTTGGATATGATGATTCATATTCGTTGACTACTATGTACAATTTTTATTTGACAATAAAATAAAGCATTTTTTATGGTTATAATTTTGTACAATTTTTTAAGAGTTGTAGGCAATATATTGGGATTTAATACCATCTATGGTTGTAATATAGATGGGTTTATACTACATTTTAACATTTTTTATGGTGGTTGAAAGGGCAAAGGCCCAAGACAAATATACTTTTTTACTTGTACGCCATTGTGTCGAAATCCATTTCAGAAAGGGAAAAAAAAGGGGTTGTTTATTAACAAGATAGTTAACACCATTCACTAATTATTACATATTTTAAATGTCCCTCATCATTGTAGCCTTATTTGAGTTTAGATGATGAAAGTAAATAACTAGATGCAAAAGTTGAGTTGTACACCAATTATTAGAACCAATAATTAAATGAAAATATCAACCCATTATATTATTAGCACACGTACGCTCTTTAAGATCTTCGGGATCAGCGCTAAAAACCCAAAGAGATTCCTCTCCTCATAGTTCACTATATAGAACGGCTTTTGTAGGATGCATAGTGTTTATAAGACTAGGCAATGGCACCTCTCAGGTTTCATAATCTGAAGTTATTCCTATAAAGGAGCTGCATCTCCTGATATAAGGTGAAGGTGAATGGCGTCTTGGAACTGCAAATATAAGATATTTTCCTTTTAACAATTGAAAGCACTTCATAAATTTATCTGATATCTCTGTTAGGCCTCTTTAAACAAACATCCTGCTCTTGCTTCCCACATAAAGAAAAAAGACTAAATAAGGGGAATAATAATAAGTTAAAAGATCAGAAGAAAATTTGACAAAAGAGGATGCACCCACTAGTATTCAGAATAAAGAGAAAATTCTTGAGCCTTCGAATAAATAGTAACAGAACCTTTCAACCTCAAACTCAATATCACTGTGCTCTTTTGTCTTCAGAACTGGCATCTGTTGCTTGAACCGGATTTCTTGTTTCTTTAGCTAAAATGCTTCCTTGGTGTCCCCCTATGATCAGTTATTTAGCAATCAACAACAAATTGAACAGGTCAAAAGAAATGAAAATTTGACCTATACAAGAGAAGCATTTTCTATGGTTCATGCCACAACCAAAATCAAGAAAATATTTAGAGTTGGTTTAAGAGCAAGGTCTATATGAAAGGATGTGATGAATATTTGACTGAACTCAGAAAGCAAGGCCTATAAGGTCAACAAAAGGATGACACAAGGATCGGTATTCTCCTATTGGAAGGTATGATATGACAGCAGAATGTAGCCAAATCAAACCATGTACTATGTGAGGATTACCTGCAAGAGTAGATACTCGATCACCAGGTCCAATGGCATGGCTAGAACTGCCAATGATAGACAATCTCCCATGAAGCTCTTGTGGGAATGGGACATTACTCACTATACCTGTTTCATTTTCTCCACTGTGCAAGTTACTACCATTAACCAGCTTTACAGCAGATTTCGGCGAGAATGCTGTTGACCAAGATCCACCATTTGACCCAGCCAAAGCCATTATAACATCTGCCTGCATACATCAGAGAACATGCAGATGTCATGATAAAACAAGAAACCATACTGCCTATTTCTGCATACATAAAATTTCAGATCAAAGGAAAGACTCAACAGAGTGAAAAATAAAAGACTTTCTATTATGAGGCTTTGAAGGCCAAGCAAACATATATGGTCTTGAAAATTTTCAAGAACATCATAGCTTGCTCTTTACTTAATTCAAACCTAGCTATTATGCAAACTGGACAAAGGAAGACCTGGGATAACATTAGGAAAAACCATTTACAGAAAATTTGGTTTTGAACCCAATGGCATCGGTTGGTCCACGTAACCAACTCCACATAGTGAGATAAGGCTTGGTGGTGATTGTTATTGTTTTTGTTGTTGCGTACGGAACATACATACACTATTTGTGCTGTGTACAAGACAATTTTGTAACAGATATACAGAAGAACAGTATCTGTACAAAGGAGCTAACCAAGTCATAATTTGGTGCAGCATTGGAATCTCATTTACTGCTTTGAGTTCCAAAATTTGTTGGCATTTACTGCTGTTTGCAGCAATTTTACTTCTATGACCCCCTTCTAATATGGATCAATTCTATTAAGCAAGTTTGTGTCTTTTATGGTTAGCATTTTCTATGTTAGACTATGAACTCAAATGACAGTTACGTTCGCAGAAATTTTCATTTTCTCTTCTATGACCTCCTTTTAATATGGATCAATTCTATCAGGCAAGTTTGTATTTTTCATGCTTATGCTTAACAGATCCTCACTTCCCATTGCTGCTAACTTATCATTTCAGTACCAAGAGTATATTGTCATAACCAAACATCCCAAAAGCTTATATGGCTAGGCAAAGACACGTAAATGGTTTTATATTATATTAGATCTCTAAAATGCCTCCTAACAGAAGAGCTTTGGGCTTGAAGTGTGGAAAATACAAAGGTCCACTTGACTAATTCTTAAAATCAACTTCCTTTTTTTGTTTAGAAGAATGGAGGCGGCAAAAATCAAAACTCTAAATAACTTGGCAATGGAGGCTCTAATACCATGTTATAGACCAACTATATCAAAAGCTTAAGTTATTAGATGAAGGCACATAAATGGTTTTATATTATATTAAATCTCTAACACACAACATGATCCATCATTTGCACTAAAAATTATCATCAAAATCCAGACACAAGGTAACATTGGACCTTCTCCAAGTCCAAGCCATGAAAGTTCATTTAATTTTTCATCAACAACATACAGCAATTAAATGCTCTAATCTCCTGATCGAAGTCTGTGTGCGAGTCTAACACAATCTTTATTTTTTTAAGCCAGCCCCAAATTTCTTTTGATAGATTCACGTTTGATCCAAACAGCTATAGCAATAAATCCCATGTGGAATACTGCTACTGCACACAGATGAGTGAACTTAGCTTTAACTCAGCATTGGCAATATGTTAAGAGAATTTTGGAAATTTCCAAATCTCAGCAGGAAACATTTTGAATAGTTCAAGACAAAAAATCCTGAAAAAAAGAAGATACAAAATGCAACCATAAACCGACTTTAAATAGTACTGTCTTAATTAAACCCATAAAAATAATCAAATATATTCTATTAAAAAATAACAGAATATATATTCTGGAAAACTAGAATAAAGCTTGAATAAGTAAGTGTTCGATCAGTTCGAGAAAAAGGCAATTTTCAAAAGTGATTTCACCTGGGTCAAATACTTAAGTAAATGTATTATCGCTTGCTATAAAGTCTTTTCTAGCAGCAATTATAGGTTCAGCAGAGTCACCAGATATTGCAATAAGTAGCTAAAATAAGTTGTAGAAACTATAACATAAGTGTGGAATGCAAATCAACTCAGAATATCAAGACATGTCTCTCAATTAAAATCAGAATTACAGTATAAGTTCCGATAGAGATTAAAATTTGCATGTCATGGGGCTTTGAGGAAAATGTTGTCTCCAATTTTTTACTAATAGAAAGAACAATTGTTTAATCACCCACAAGAATAAATCACAAACTGAATTTTAAAATACAAATTGTTTCCTGTAATGATCCACAAATACAAACTAATTTCAGGCCTGATTTAACTAAATGCAGCAAACAAATATGCCATGCTTACAATCAGAGGCCAAACCTTATGAGGGTGGACATCATCAAAAACATGAGCTTGACCTCCATAAAAAATAGTCATCTGGCGGCTGGCAGATGTTAGCCCATGTTGACTGCTGTCAATACCAAAGGATATAAAATTAAGCAGCTTCTCCTTTTTCCGAGGTAAAGGTAGTGAAAAATAAAAAGAACCATGGGGAATTGAGCCACTGTATTTATAAGATAGATTTACCTTTGAGGTACAGATGACTCTATTATATTAGTTGGAGGCTTTGGCCTACTTCCACCAAGCAGCGCTGCAGAAGAAGTTTTCTCAGTGGCAGTAGCAGTTGCGTTTATAGAACTTAAAATTCCAAGGCCCTTGATTCCAGTTCTAGATCCTTCATCAGCTGCTGGCTGAGAGATAAATGAAGGACCAGCATTGGTATCCCTAATCTTGTTTGAAGCTATTTGGTGTACAAAAGGTGTCAATTGTCCCCCACGCGGTGGATGATGCATGGAAGGGCCAACATTCATGAGAATAGATCGTTCCCATTTATTGGCATCAATCTTACTACTGGTGGGAGGCTGAAATATCTGAGAAGCAGAAGTTGGCTTCGGTGACTGCATACCAAGTAACACTTCATCATCATTGGCCCTTCTAGACCTCTCTCCTCCAGCAGCATTCCGGAGTACCTGCGTAAAAACAAAACTCAAGATATCAAAGAAAAGAAGACCAAAGCACAAGTATTTTTCATTTTTGGGTTATTGAGAATATTGGAGAAGAAGAATTATGTGATAAATAATTCAAAGTAACCTTCATCATATGTGAGTTTTGAAAGGAGTCAGGGACCATTTGAAAGGCATCTCGGGAGGAACCCATAAAAGTAGAATCAGAATTACTTCTCTTGTTTCCCACTAGTCTGTTAGGCATCTCACTGCCAGAAAAATCACTCCTAGGACCATAGAATGGAACTCCCTCAAGATGATTTCCTACCTGTTTTTCTACCAAATTGATGAGGGCAAAAACATTACATTCATAGAAATCAAAATCCTTACAAGATAATAGAAACTTCTATAAATAGTTTGTATTTTCAACTATAATTTCTTTAAAAGAAAAAATGAGTACTAAGGAGTAAGAACGCTCATTTGTTGATGAAAAAAACCAAGAAGGAAAAAAAAAGAAAAAGTGAGACGATACAATAACAATAATTATAATAAAAAACTAAAAAAATGATATCGTCATTATTTAGCCAATGCACAAACGATAACAACACATAATAATAGCTAGATTAAAATTTCAGTCCAAAACAACAGAAATTTTAAGCATAAATACAATTCTCCCAGTCTCAATTAGTAAATGAAATAATACTTGTAGAAATAAGAAACAGAGAATCAAACCAAACACCATACTGCAAATCAAAAGAAAGTAAAGAAAAACCATGACAGTAAATTTACATGCCATTTAAAAAAAAAAAAAACTCTGGCTAACTAAAAACGCAGTAGGTGAAAGCTTAACACATTAGAGAATGAAGGAAAAAATGTTTAAGGAAAAATAAATAAATAAAACAAATCAAAAGACACAAAAATAAATATGTTAAGAATAAAAAGACCAAGATACCCCACTTACAGAGAGAGAGAGAGAGAGAGAGAGGGATCACAGGTCACTCACCAGAACCGATGTCAGAGGTGGTGGAGAAGGGGCCACGTGTACCGGCGGAAGAGGCGGCAACAGACAGGGTTGTCGACACTTCCGACAACCTCATATCGGCGGTTTTAGGTGAATTATCATTTGGCTTCATGCCTAGAAAATCATGGAGGACCGGTTTGACCAAGTGCTCGCTCACACTGTTGCTGTTGCTGCTGTTGTTGTTGTTGTTGTTGCCATTGTTATGCTGAGGCTGAGCCATTCTCAGCACGGCCATCGCATACGAATCTCACTCTGCATAGCTGCTACACTAACACAGAGGTGAGAGTGAGAGGGAAGAAGCAGAACCAGCACGATCTCTGGGGAAAAAAAAAGATGTAAAAGCAAAGAGGAGAATCAGTCCTTTTCAGAGAGAGAGAGAGAGAGCAATAAAAAGCAAAAGGTTCTTACTTTGTGATTATTGTGTTCTGTTCATTTGAATAGGCGCATGTCTGTCTCTGTTGTCCTCCCTTTCATTCTCTGAGTCGGTTTCTGTGTGTGGGTATATTTGTAACGTTGGTTGGTGTTAATGTGTAATCAAGTTCTAATCTTTGTCTTATTTCTTACATTGGAGAGACAATTTTAGATAATGAATAATATAAATAAAGAGATTATTGTTTATCTTTATATATATATATATATATATATATATATATATATATATATATATCTATCTAAAGAGATAGGATCCGTTTACAAATTTTTTTTTTGCAAATTACATTAAGTACGACCGGTCGTACACTGCATGATTAAAGTATAACCGGTCGTACTTAGTATAGTCTGTAAACAAAAAAGTTTGTAAATATAACTTGCCTCATATCTAAATATAAAGATGTATGAGACTCATTTTTTTTTTTCTCTTCCTCTTCCCATGATTCTATGTAAGTCCTACATAATTTTCGGGTTCACTTTATCTGCAATAAGTTCAATATGACATCATTTTGAGACAGAAATCATGTTATTTTTGTAATTTTAATTTATTTCAGGGTTATTATAGTCTTTATAATTATAATTTTTTAATCTTTCAATCTCAGAACGACATCGTTTTATGAGTAAATGTAGATAATTTATCTACAGTAATTGCAGAAATATTTTTATGATAATTTTATGTGAGTAATAAATAATTCAAGGAAAAAGTGTTTCTCTTTTTTAAATGATATAGCTTGTGTCATTTCACTCTCATAAAGAGGTGGGACCTACACTTTTTTTTTTGTCCGCTCTCTCTCCTCCATGATTTATCTCTTTCTCTCACTTAAAATAACCTAACTTTACATCTTTTAAAATAATACACACTCTACCCATAATTAAATGTCCAATTTGTATGTATGTTGAGAACGTGATTACATTACATTACTCCTTTTCCTTATTTAAATATTAGCGTGACAAAGAATAAATAAATCTTCTTATGCAAATATGATATCTCATTTATTTATAAACGAATTAATTGTTTTTTTATTTTTTTAGCACTCTCTCGAAAATGACTCATTCCCTAATTTTTTTACTTGATTAGTTAATATTAATTAATTGTCTTAAAAATAACCCACGATTAACATGATGAGAAATATCATCAATATTTTCAAGATTATGTTTAATAATATCATATAAGAGTGTGGAGATAGTAAAATTGATAGACCCATCATACGAAGTTTTAAAATAAAACACTAATTAGATAACATGCTAATAAAATACACAATGACAAAAGACAAGCAATAAGTGATTCATCAAATTGAAATTTTATGAAAAATCTCTTTGAAGACTATAGTCCCTCTGATGGAATCCTGTTTTTAAAAATAGTTTTTTAGTTTTCAAAACAAAAATAAAAAAAATCCATTTAACAAGACTTGTTTTGTAAAAAAAAAAAAATTAAAAATTGTAACTGTTTTTTTTTTAAATCAAATTTAGAGAATATATCTGAGTTTTTTTTTTATTGTATTTAGACTTTTAAATTTTAAAACAAAAAAATACAAAAAAAACATATATTTCTATAACTATTCTACAAAACAGATTTTTTAAAAAATAAAATAAAAAATAGAACACAATTAAACATACCCATATATTTCTTTGTCATACGGCACAAGATCACCTTTATTTTTGGAAATTAATATCTTCAAACTATTTCTTCGCTTAACTTTTGATTTAACAACATATAATTGTTTATGACAAAAAAAATCGGCGTTGCAAAACCAAACCAATATAAGAAAATGTCTGCCCCTACTTTGATTAATAGCCAGAGCAAGACAAAGAGTCAATAAAAACTTCCTTCTTTGAAACTTTACTGAAAATTTCGCGTCAGAAAGCACCAAGTTCATTCCACGAATAAAAACTTTGTCTCCAACATTACTCCCACTAACTTCTTTAGCACAATGACATTAATCGCAAATCAATCACAATAAGACTTGTCTTATTACACAAACCTCTTGCTTGATTGAAGTTTCTTAGCAATATCACCAGAACATCCATTTTCAATGCAAACGTATGGTTAGGAATCCCAAAACATTTAAGTTCATTAGAAAATTCAATAACCATCCATTCAATATCAATTTCAACATCTTTGTCACTTTTGCACATGCAGTTTGAATTAAGATAAACCTTAACATATAAGAGTACAATATTTAAGGTGTTTACTTTATAATTGTTAATAATTAATTTTATATATAAATATTTAAAATATAAAATGTCATCAGAAAATAAAACAGTTCATCTTGAATGTTAATTACTTTGAAAAACATATGAATATCAAAATAATTTCCTTGTAAGCAAGTTGTGATGTTGACGTAGACTAACTTCTCACTTTTTACTACTCAAGTTATGCAGTCATGTATTGCAAATTCAATATAATTAAAAAAAAATATTGGAGAATGTTCTTCTATTTACTTATTGATAGAGTAAATATTGACAATTAAAATGTTTTTTTTTTCATTTAGCAAGTTTCGTTATGAAAATTGTGACCGTTAATTTTGATAAATAATTAAGATTTTTCATGTAACTTGAACATGTTAAAAAGAGTTGTGAGATAATCAATTTTTTTAAAAAAAATATAATTTTATCAAACAACAATAATTTATTCAAAGGTATTTATATAATATTTTCACACAGCTAGCAATTTATGACGAATTTGATAGAAAGAGTTTTATTTGTTCTATCATTTTGTCCAATTCAAACCAAATTAATTGGATAACCATTAAATCAGTTGAGATAAAGAAACTAACAATTTGTGTGTGCAGCTGCCGATGCATGGAACATCGATCATATCATGCTGTGAAATTCGTCTATAATGCAAAATAAAACAAAGAGAGCCCACGTCCGCCATAAAATATTTTAAATAATTCTCATAGAAATATTTACGTATTCTTTATTCTCCTCTTATTCATTTCATTAATCCATATTCCCACCTTCTTGCATTCATTCTAGTTACAACCGGTTCAGTTCAATGTACAATGTAAAAGATTACATCATAGTCCTCAACCAATAATTACTCAAATTGCATATAAAAATATCATTATTAAATTATGTTACAAAAAAGTCAAGACTTATAAATGATGTCACAAACACATACTTCTTTATTGCACCACACGAAGAATGTCATAATGAGATATTGATAGACGGCCACACACGAGCGTCCTCGTTCTTCACATTAAAACTAGTAAGAAAATGTTTTTTTTTTTTGAAGCTTCTCTCGTGAAAAAACTTAATCAAACATATGTTTTTATAATAGTTATTATTATCATAAAAAAATATAAGATTTTAGGAAAAAAAAATTTAAGATATACATAATTTTTTTTTCAAAATTCTTATATTTATTTTTCTGTTATGTTCTTATTTTAAATTTATGTTTATAAATGATAAATTATTTGATTTTCTCCTCTCCTCCCAGGACCTAGAAAATTTTATTTATGTCTGCATATTTAGGGTTGGGATTCGGGAGCTGCGCCTCCAAAAATAAATTTAAAAAATTTTAAATGTATTAAAAACAAAAGAATATAAATAAGTGGTTCCTTTAAAATTTTTGGATACTCAACAAATATTACGGGACTCAATTTAATCCTTTAGAAAAAAAAATTCGACTCGAGATTCATTTGAAATTCAAAATAGACTCATCTTAGTCATTTTGAAGGACTAACGTGGATCTTCTTTGAATTTCAGAGGTATCACGATTTCAATCAAATTGGTCTATTTTGAAATTAAGAGAATCACGAGTCGAGATTTTTTTCTAAGTGATTAAATTAGACCCTATAATTTTTGTTGAGGACCTAAAAGATAATTTATTCTTTTATTTTCAAATATTTGTGCCTGCACTTGCACACGCTGGCACAAGTGCAGGTGCCCCCTGCCTCAAAACTTTAAATATATCCCTTTTCTTAGACATTAATTAAATAAATATGATCCAATTGAAATTTAGCAATATTAATGCAAAGAGAAACGGAGACAAGAGTTTGAGATGATTATCAAATTTTAACATTTATTTGAATGTTCAATTAATGTCAAACAACTTGTATTCTATAGGGAAAATTTTCCGGTGAACTTTTTACGGATTAACAAGTTCTCGGGGGTTTCTTCAGCAAATCAGAAAAAGATTTTGCTTTCTGAATTATTGATATATTTTCTTCTTAATTAGTGTTATATTTGGCAAGTCACGTTATTAGATAGGGACATAAGACATCAAGTTGCAAAGCACTATCTGGAAAGTGATGGTGGTGAGGAACTATATATACCCATAGCCGTGCGTATAGACATGCAGTCAAATTCTGCAAAAGCCTTCTCCATTCCTCTGTCATATGATAAAATTAAAACCCCATGTATAATTCCAACCTGTCACTGTAATGGGGTAATATAGGTTTTTCCTACTCTTTCCAAACCTATTTAGATTTGCAAAAGCATCAATTATAGTCTTATAATTATTAATTTACTGCTTCTTTGCAAGCTTGAACCACCCACGTGCATCTCCAAGGACCACAACCCGCGCCTGAAATAGTTATATATATGATCCGGATATAATATAGGCCTAACCAGAGCCTAATAAACACATGAAAGTCCAAGCCCATATAGGACCCAGAATAAAGGCATAAAGGGCACGCACAGACGCGATAACCCTGTCGCGGTACACTAGCGCGATAACCCTATCGCGACACACCAGCACGATGACCCTATCGCGTCCTACATGGCGCAATACCTCCTCACGACATGCAGGATGTACTTGTTCCCCACGCAACAAGATACCTTCTACAGACAATAAACTTAAGGGCCAAGGCAACACCACCGCGCCCTCACACCAGTAAATTATGGACAGCTCTAGCTCGCTATGACTCTACTACTAGACACCATGGCGGCAAGCTCCTCAACATTTAAACACTGACAGCCACACTACGTTGGTACCAAGGAACCTTTGCCTTCACCCTGAAGAAAGGCATCCTACAAGCATACATCTCGACTACTATATAAACATACGTTGTACCACTAAGGTACGATCATCCTTTACTTTCACAATATAAACACATGCCTCTGATACTGACTTAAGCATCGGAGTGTCTTCGCAGGTACCCCCATCTGGAGCAACGTGAAGGACAAAGGACAAAGAGCTCAAGCTCATCCCCCAACAGCAATACCAGGCTCAGGCTAGTAACCTCCCAAGAAGTCTCAACCGTGTGTGATTTGGACTTAATACGCATTGGGTCATCCCAACCGTATCTGGTCCGATCAGTATATATGGACAATAGGGTTTAGTTTGCTTTTATCTTAGTACTATAGTAATAATATTATTGGAAAAGAAAAAAACAGCGCACTAGTCATTGAATTTCTTAACAAGCTACGAGTGCATTGGAAATTATCGTTCTCTACAACCGATTTGATACAATTTTAATTCATGGATCTTTATTGGAATAAGGTGGGGATATATATGCAAGATACTCTCTAACGTTGTACAAGTAAATTTATTCATGTAAAAGATGTGTATTATGTCATTATGTGTTAAGCACATTTGTATTTATTTATTTTATTTTATTTTTGAAAATATTCCAATCGATTCATTGCTTCGCAATTAATTCGATTCGGGACGGGTCCAGGATTAAGGGATTAAGGTTTTAAATCACTCCCAAAAGTGATATTGGAGAGATTCGAACACATATTCTCATCCCCACCTACTTAGCTCCCATGCGCCAACTGAACTACTACCATTTGGTAGTATATTTGTATTTATAATAGGGGGATAATCAATTTTGGGGGATGCCCCTTATTATTGTCGACAAGTGATAAGGCAACAAAGTCTTTCTATTGATTTTTACATAGGTGACTTGAGATTGTTTTTGTAGATTAATTGCATAAATAACATGGTTGAAATACAGAGCAACCTTTATTTACTAAAGTCCTTATTGAAAATGCTTTCTTCATAGTGAAAGATTTAAACGCGGGCCTTTATTATATATCATTTCAAATAAGCCAAACGTGATATTCTTCATCGGTAATTGCTGAAAATACATAGTTATATATATTACTGCATGCTGGTTTCGAAAATCAAGAGTTACTGAGATGTGACTTTTATGTTTGAGACTTGAAAGATACGTCTAAGGTTGCTTTTACTCTACAAAAGAGAAAAAAAAAGAAAAAAACAAAGTTGTTTTGAAATTATTGCCTTTTCTTTATGGAAATAGAACTTGGAGCCTTTCTATCGAAGCAGTGAAGCCGCCAATCCTTTTCTTCGGAGGAGCCTCACATTGTCAACCCATAATGATAGCTGTTGAGATATATAGTCCCACATTGATTAGATGAGCAACTAATATGGCCTTTATAAGGCCTTGGGTACTCTCACTCCTTGAGCTAGCTTTTGGGTGGTGTATCCCAAGCTTTTGAGCCTGTGCATAATCCACGCTTCAAGCACAAAGGGCTCTTGTGTGAAGGAGCATGTTGATATGTATAGTCTCATATTGATTAGATGGGCAACTAATATGACCTTTATAAAACCTTGGACACTCCCACCCCAGCCTTCGTGGATCATTGGCCAACAACTACTTAATTAATGATAAGTGCTTCATTTAATTTGAGCAACTAAATTTAGTGTATTAGTTTAATAAATTACTGACATATCATAAATCAATTAATAATTAGCTACCACAATCAATATTATGTCCTATATCACATCTCAACCTAATCCTTCCACTTATATTAATTTCACTTAACTTATTATACAACTCAATTATATTTATATATTCCAATAAAAAAGTTAAATCCAATGAAGCCGCCTGTAAACTTGGCAAGCCTGCAGATTGCCATGTAGTGGTATATGTTACTCCACAAATCTATATTTTTTACATAAAGTATGTGCAGATATATTGGTTTTCATTTTAATTCTTTGTTATGGATTTTGGTTTTCATTTTAACATATTCTAATAATAATTCAGTTGACCGTCGTGTCTTTGAACCGCCTGTCTATAATTTAAGTCAAATATTTGAAATGACATATATATAATGCGAAAAATTCATAAAACTATTTATTTCAGGAGGAAAAAGGGGTCAGAAATAATTTTTTTCCCGATTAATCTCATGAAAAATCTTTGTACTAATTAAATTTCTTAACTGGCAATTTTAATTTAAGAGATATATAAATTCTCATTGAATAAAGCAGAATAAAATATAAAATCTAGTTAAAATAATAATAATCCATCCGATATTCAGCATAGTAATGTTGTGCTTGTTATTAATTAAGAATCTGAAAACAATTAGATGTCCCAAAACATTATAGTGAGATATATATATATATATATATATATATATATGTGGTAAAATTATTTTTCCAACCGCTTGACATTCAGCAATGACAGGTACATAGTTATGATTTCTCATATTTAATGTTTTCACATTTTGTATTGTTATGTTTCCCTATAGTTAATGTTTTCACCTATATATATAATAAATAATCGACTGTTGGCGACTGAAGAAATGTAAACTCATATATATATATATATGTGTGTGTGTGTGTGTGTAGGGGGGCTTTACATTTCTGTGACTGATGTATGTGCGACAGTCAAGTACTTGACATATATATATATGTGAAAGCATTAAATGTGAGAAATCATAAGCATACAAAAGAGGAAAGAATTAAATGTGGTAAATCATAATCATACACCTGTCATTGTTGTACGTAAAGTGGCTGTAGAAATGATTATATATATATATATATATATATATATATATATATATATATATATAGATAAAGTATTTCTCCAGTCACTGGAGATAAGATATCTCCAGTGACCCTCAAAACTACGTCGTTTTGAATTAATGAAGGATGTTTTTATATTTTTAGGGGAATTAATGAAGAGTGTTTCGATAAAATTCATCTGATAAAAAAATAAACAAAATTAAGAAAAGACCCTTCATTAATTCAAAACGACGTAGTTTTGAGGGTCACTGGAGATAACTTATATCTAGTGACTGAATAAATACTTTACCCTATATATATAAGAAAAAGTGTGTGTCATTTTAAAGGATGTAAAGTTGTGTCATTTTAAGAAAGAGAGAGAGATAGAAAAAGGAGGAGAGCGAGTTGACAAAAAAAAAAAGATATGGGTCTCATCTCTTTGTGAGAGTAAAAGGATATAAGTTGTGTCATTTAAAAGGATAAACACTTTTTCCATATATATATATATATATATATGAAAAAAATATTTCTCCACCCACTTGAGATAAGCTTATCTCAAGCTATCCATTTTAACTATGTACTACGGGTAATACATAGTTATAATATTAAAGTTACTTTTTCCTTTCTCTCCACGTCATTACGTAGACAAGTTTGTAAAAAAATAATTGTAAATATAACTTGCCCTTACATAGACAAGTTTGTAAAAAAAAAATTGCAAATATAAACTTTTTGTTTACAAACTCTTACAAACTACACTAAGTATGACCGGTCATACTTCAATCAAGAGTGTATGACCGGTCATACTTAGTGTAATTTGTAAAACAAATTTGTAACGGATCTTTCTTCTATATATATATATAGTTAAAGTTGCAGCAAAAAAATCTTTTTCTGTCATCGATTATAACTATGTACTCTGGGTAGTACATAGTTATAATATTAAAACTATTTTTTTTCTCTCTTTAGAAGTTGTCAGCTAACGTGGAGAGAGACAAAAAAAATTATATTATAGTTATGAACTCCTCAGAGTACATAGTTATAATCGATGGCAGAAAGAGAGAGAGAGAGGAAGATTACACTTATAACCTATTTTCATTTATAACCTCTCACAACCATATCGTAACTGTTGGTTTTCGCCAATAAACGATTTTTATTTTTGCAAATCAAATTCATTAATTAATTATTAATTCGCAATAAATGATAATCGTTGATTGGTAGAAATCAACGGTTAAGATATGGTTGTAAGAGGTTGTAAACGAAAATAGGTTGTAAATATAACTTTCCTTATATATATATATATATATATATATATATATATATATATATATATATATATATAGGGGTTCATATGTCTGCAGCCGTTGTGCGTGCAGTAATCAAATACTTACCATATATATACTTGAAAGCATTAAATGCAAAAAATCATAACCATGCAAAGGATGAAAGCATTAAATGTGGGGAATCATAACCATACACCTATCATTGTTGTACGTAAAGCGGCTGCAGAAATGATTTTACCATATATATATATATATATGAGTTTTCTGTTTTTCATGTTGTAGGCAGTAGCGGACCCACTTGCAGGCAAATTCTCGCAAGTGCGAACATAAAATTATGATTTCAATTTTTTCTTTTTTTCTTTTTCTTGGTTGCAGGTCCTTTTTATCTCTTGATTCAATATATATTAGGAGTGAATACCTTTTTAAGTCCCTAACAAAAAATATAGTCTCCATTTTAGTCCTTTACAAAAAAAAATTAGTCGCGAGGTCCCTAAAAAATTTAAAATGGATCAATTTAGTTAAAATCGTGATCCCCACAAATTCAAAAAAGATCTACATTAGTTCTTCAAAAAGACCAAAATGGGTCTACTTTGAATTTCATACAGATCAGGTGACTAATTTTTTTTATAATGGACTAAAGCGAGTACCAAATTTTTTGTTAGGGACCAAAAATGATATTTATTCTTATATTAGTTGGCAACGTAGCAACGTACGAAGATGATTAAAATAATGTAGCAACGCAAATTGATTAGAGAGAAAACTTATTCTTTCTCCCCTGTCACGTACCGATTCCCATGCTATCTTCATCATTTGTTTCCTTTTTCATTTTTATAAAAAGAGAGGATTGATTGCAGGTCTGACATTCTCAAATAAGTTAATATCTAGAGATGAGACCTTCACTGTGATTTTGTTTGCCTTCTGTATAGCAGTACAGGTAGTGTTGAGTATATTCTCATATTTGTTTTGGAGGATTGATAAGATTTAGAGGGGGATAATTAGTCAAACTATTGCATGCAGCTTGGTATGGAAGTAACTAGATTATGAGCGGGTTCAACCGTTGAATTAAACTTTCTTTACAAATTTTTTTTTATTAAAGTGTGTGAGGCCATATGGGGTCAATTGAAAAGAAGAGAGAGAAAAATATATGGGCCCCATACACTTTTAAGCGTGTGTAATAGGTAGGGGTGTTAATGGGTCAAGCCGAGCCAAGCTTTGGTATTAAAAGGCTAAGCCTATGTTTAAATGTGTCAGCTTGACCAAACGTGTTACCTGTTATGAATATAATTATCGACCTGTGACCTGAATTATTTACAAAAAATAAAAATATGGTTTAGCCTGTTTAAAAAAAATAAGACAACAGAAATTTATCCAAATAGAATATACAATCAACAACATTAGTAATTCAATAAATATTCATAAATTCAATGTACATCTAAACAACATAATATAGAATAAAATCATTCAAAAATTATGTATTAACCAATAAATGTAGTACAAAAATATAAAATAAAAATATAAATTAATATACTAGGTCAGTCTGGAAGGCTCTATGACCGAGCTTTTGAATTGGAGCCTGAAGCTTTTTTATTAAACAAACTTTTATACAAGTTCAAGCCTGGTTCCAACAAACAATTTTAGACATGTAAGCTCAGGCCTTCACGAGCCAAGTCAAAGGCCACTGGTTCGTTTACCA
This sequence comes from Gastrolobium bilobum, assembly GCF_033153095.1. Taxonomy (NCBI): domain Eukaryota; kingdom Viridiplantae; phylum Streptophyta; class Magnoliopsida; order Fabales; family Fabaceae; genus Gastrolobium; species Gastrolobium bilobum. The sequence continues at coordinate 571,568 of NW_026899605.1, read as the reverse complement.
CCCCTGGTAATAGGAGATAATTTTATCTCCTACTATATAAGAGACATTAAACCATATATATATATATATGAAAAATATTTTTCAAGCTGCTTGAGATATATTTATCTCTGATTATCCCAAAACTACGTCGTTTTGTTTATTTATTTCTTTATATTAATTGATTCATCTTTGTACGATTATAATTTAGTGCCACAAATAAAGTTATCTCAAGCAGCTTGAGAAAACGATAAGCCCTATATATATATATATATATATATATATATATATAGCTTATCGTTTCTCAAGTTGCTTGAGATAATCTTATCTCCGACTATTAAATCATAATTGTACAAAGATGGATCAATGGTGATAAAGGAAGAGAGAGAAAAAGAGAATCATAACCATTTAAAGGTGAATAAATTAATTTAAGGAAATAAATAAATAAAATGACGTAGTTTTAGGGTAGCCAGAGATAAACTTATCTCAAGCTTCTTGAGAAATATTTTTTCCATATATATATATAAATATATAAGAGAAAAGTGTGTGTCCTTTTAAAGGACACAAACTTAGGTCCTTTAAAGAGATAAATAGACACAAAGATGTGTGAGTCTCACTCAAAAAAATAAGACAAAAAATAAAGATGTGGATGCTACTTCTTTGTATGTATCTCTCTTAAAAGGACTTAAGTTCACACACTTCTCCTTATATATAAATGTAATTAGGTAAAATTTTGAACTTATAATTAAGAGTGTCAAAAATGGAACTTTATAATGAAGAGTAATCATAATTACTTCCCATATATATATATATATATATATATATATATATATATATATATATAATAAAGAAATTATATTTATAAATTCATATTTGTAAAAAATGATTAATGCAATCAAACAAATGTAACATGCTTATTTAAATATCTAAAATATTATAAAAAATAAAAAATCATTAATACCCAAATATGTGTTATACTTAAATATTTGGCAAGAATCAATTATGTTCCATTAAACGTTATGATTTTTAATGTTTGTGAATAATTTTTTGATTATAATATTATCACAATATTTTTAAAAGTTTAATATAATTATTGTGGTAATAATAAGTATAAATTGTTGATGGCAGTGTAGTGATCGTAACCAGTTGATTTTCCTAAGTTTACATTCCTCTATATTTCTTGTTATTATTATTAAAATATAATTTAAGAAATAATATAATATTTTCTATAATAGTTAGTTATAAAGAATGTTACAGTAACGATGATACATGTGGTATCGCACTGCTAAAGACTTTTTAACACAGTTAATTATATACTGTGTCTTCATTTAATAACTTAAATTTGTAATAAAATTAATTTTAAACATCTTATGTAATCAGTGGTCTAAAATCCGATCATTGTCATATTGTTCACCTTAACTTTTGTGTGGACATATTATATATACAATATAAAATATTAAACCATTTATATATCTCTTTTACAACTTAAGTTTTTGAAAAAAGTGATTACTTAACACGAATGATAATTAATCTGGAGCTATACTGAATGCTAATCCACAAATTTTTACTACAACAATACTCGTGGACATATATCCCGCGAAAATGTGATTTCGTGACAACAATACATTCTGCTCCTCGTATTATGGCATGAGCAACAGGTTGAGGAGTAATTGATCTTGATTCATTAAACATCATGAAAGGTTCAGTTCTATAAATGGTCCAAAGGCTCAATAGTAAGGAAGAAAACACACAAATAACACATACACGTAATATTAAAACGCACAACTCATCTTGCGCCATTGCACAATCACATGACTCATAAGCCCCTTTTATAGCCAATAGCTAAAGGTTGACAGTAGACACGAAATTCCAATCAAATCTAAACATCATAGCTCATCAAAACATATTGCACCGACGAGATAGGTTGACAAAGTTACCATAATCTACTAATTAAAAACATGTTCTTATACTAAGACTATATAATAAGACAACAAGAGGATCATGCCGCTATTATATATTAGAGACTCAAAATTCAAGTATAATCATCTTCTAAATTACTTGTGCTCATCACTAAAATATTGATTTGAGTGTCAAAGTGTCTTATAGGTATCCATCCAATTTATTCTGGATAAAACACATTTCTTAATTTTTGAAAATATTTCAATTGGTTCATCGTTTCGCGACTAGTCCGATTCGGGACGGATATCGGGATTAAGATTTTAAACCCTTCTCAAAGACGATAATTAAACACATGCTCTTATCTCACCTGCTCAGTTTCCTAATGTCAACTAAACTATCATTATTTGATGGATAAAACACGCTTTAATGGCATCAAGATCATCATCCATTGATATCATCCCACGTGGCAGTACAGCCTATCCTGTTACAATAACCGGAAGAGTCACTAATTTGGATAAAACTCAATGGTGTGTGATTAGCCCCAACACCATATTGATTATAATATTAATATTGAAGAAACATTTGATAATTTACGTTGAATACTATATTGATTAGGAACCATCACCATTTCCTATTATTGTTTGCGGGAAACAATACGTAGGTTATTGACTCGGAGTCGAGAAAAGCTCGGTTTTTAATTTAAATTAATTGTTTTTGTGAGCGTGAACTTTGAAAAGTATGCCAAACATAAATTTAAAATTCAATAACATATCTCAATTCAAAATGTCGAACTTTGATTAGAATTTGTAAAATTTGAAAACTCATAGGAGAACAAAGAAAGTAGGTGCATGAAAAGTATTTTACTCCAAATAATTTATTCCTTGTTGTGAAAAGAAAAGAAAATATTATTACATGTATTGTTTACATTGACTCACAAATCTAGATTTTTTACGTAAATTATGTGCAAATATTCTCATAAATTCTTTGTCATGGATTTTAATTTTAATTTTCATAAATTCCACTATTAATTCAGTTGACCGTCGTGTCATTTGATTGCCAGTAGATAATTGAAGTCAAACATATGAAATAACATATTCATAATGTTCAAATTTCATAAAACTAATCATTTTCTATTCTTTCACGAGAAAAATATTTCTTTCCATTAATAAAAAATATCACAGTGCTAAATTACACAACAGACAATTTTAATTTAATAGGTGGATAATATCACAATTATAAATTCCCATTAAATAAAGAAAAATAAAATGAAAATTCCATTTAAGTTAATAATAATCTATCGTATATTCGGCGCCGTAATTTCGCGTTCATTATTAATTATGAGTATCTCAAAAATTTGATACGGCAAATTAAGTTAAACATTGCATCTGGCATTGCCGAATTTTTCAAAAGCTGGAATGACAATGAAGCGGCTTTTAATTTTAGACTTACCATAATTTTAAACTTATCATTCTTATCATCTATTTGTTTATTATTAGATTAATTCGAAATCAGTAATAACAACTATTATTAATTTTTTTATCCATTAATTTCAAATACGTTATATATATATATATATATATATATATATATATATATAAAAGAGCAAGGTTATAGTTACAACTTTTTTTCTTACAACCTCTTACAATCATATCTTATCACCGTAGATTTCTGTCAATCAACGGTTATCATTTTAGCAAATTAAACTCATTAATTAATTATTAATTCACATTAAATGATAACCGTTGATTGACGAAAATCAACGGTGATAAGATATGGTTGTAAGAGGTTGTAAAAAAAAAGGTTGTAAGTATAACTAATAAATTATAACTATTAGAATCATTAGTTGGATTATATTTAACCGTTAATTTTCACTACCAACTCAACTGTTGACAAAAAACTGTTCTAATAAATTGTAAGTATAACTAAAAAAAGGTTGTAACTATAACTAATAAATTAAAAAAGGTTGAATCATTAATTAGTATACTTACTTTTACTACTAACTCAACTGTTGATTTTTGTCAATTTAACCATTCTAATTTATTGAATTATATTTATTAATTAATCACTAAATTCTAATAAATTATAACTATTAGAATCATTAGATTAGTGTAAGTCAATAGTTAGCAGTAAGAAATAGTAAGAAAAAAAAAAGTACTAAGTATAAGGGGCGATTATACTTACTACTAAAAAGTTTTACAACTATTACTACTAAATTAATCACCGTTGATTTCTGTATTCTAACAATTATAATTGTATATATAAACTAAGAGGTTTGTATTCATGTGACCACAAAAAAATTTCCTACACACACAACATTTTGTAGGACCTGCATGTTTTGAAGAAGAAAAAAAAAAAACTACGGCACGCAAAAAGAATCTCTATAACATAACACAATCATTTTTTCTACGACATAACTCTTATAAAACCCATAAACTAACTTCCCACAAATCCAAAAGTTTTAACCTTAAATTACAAGATTGGTCTTACATAAACTAAGTACCCACTAATCCAAAAGTTTTAACCTTAACTACAAGATTGGTCTTAAGTGGAGACATTGGTGGAAATAGCAAAATGGGAAGTGGAAATAGCGTTTCGGAAGAGTTGCAAGTTTTGAAGTTTGAACTGTGGCTCTATCCCGCTCACTCACGCTCCTCCTTCTCCCCTTATAACAGCCACTCTATTTCCTCTCTTTTTCGGACCACACTCTCTCTCTCTTCTAGACCTTGCCATTGCAAAGGTAAACTTAGCTCACTCTCTCTCTCTCTCTCTTTCTTTTATTTTTTATTTTCTTTCTGGAACTTTACTTTGTTGTCCTCTGATGTTGAATGCGTTAATTTTATGTTTTGCTTTGGTTTGTGTTGGTGTATAGATCTGGAATTGAGCTGCATTACTTTGTATCTAGATAAATTGTGCTCGTTTTTTTTCTTTTATGCTTCAAGCAACGAGAGTCTAAGGACATGGGATTTCATGCGGATTTTGTGAATTCTTTTTTTTTTCTCTCGTTGAATTTAGAGTGTACGCAGAATAAAATGAAAATGCTTGGTCGTTGTTCGTGAGAATTTTGAATGTGTTCGGATTGGAGCGTGAATAACTTACTTTTCTTAAAATCATGGTTGTAAAAATGATTTTTCGAGCATTGATTTCATACATTTTGTTTGCGAGCTTTCACTTTTGACTAAGCATGGGAAATTAAACAATTCATTTTATTTTCTGTTTTCAATGATTTGCTTAATGTCTGATATATCTTGATAAATCAAATTCAAGACAGAAAAAAAAAATAATGGTATCTGTTATCAGCCATTGATGTTATCCCTTGCTAAAGAGCATTGGTTCACCACTAATAAGTAACCATGATAGTTATCACCCTACAAGTTGTCAGATACAGGTCGGAGTATATGCGAGTCCAAAACATAAATTTTTAAATTGAAGATGATTTCAAGATATATTTAAATTGGACTTGTTGATGTGATACAATTAGCTTTCATTTTTAAGCTTTTCATTAGGTATAATTGTATGGAGATCGGGGATGCCCGAGCTGTTCCTACAAGTAAATATCAAGAACAGGATGTTTGAAGAGTACCTTAATCTGTGCGATTGATACATTAGATAGACAGAGGAAAGATTTAAAAAGATGAAGCCCATTGTTGAACATAACATATATGATATATCATGCCATTCTTCTTTTACTGCAGCGTCAAGGCTTTGTTTTGTTGGTTTGTTTGCATCTCAGGCACTGTTATTATTATTGCTGTTATCTTACGGAAATTTGGTCTTTGAAGAACAGGTATGATCAAGATTTTCATTTAAAGCAATTGGGTTGCTCTTCTTCGAGGCACGCACAATGAATAAAGTAAATACAGTTTGTGCCAAAGACGAAGAGCGTCCACTCCGAATCACTAGAGCAAGGGCTAGAGCCTTGGGAGGGATTCCCCCCTACTCAAGACCACCGTCCTTTAAAAATGAACAAAAAAACGCACTTCGAGTAAATCCAAAAAGGGCAGCTTCCGAGAACAAAAATTCTGAGGTTGTTCCTGCTATTCTTCAGCCTAAGAAAAGGGCAGTGTTCACAGATGTAACAAACATCTGCGCAAAATCACATGATAAGTCTATTAAAGCATCAAAAGTTCTGGTAAGCATGAAACACTCACTTTGTCATCAAATGCAGATTTCAAACTGTCAATATTTTATAATTCTAGTAATAAGGGAAGTAAACTTTTGTTTCCGTGATTTATTCTCATTTTAAAATGCAAAAACATCTGATTCATTGTCATTTATTTCCTCACGATAAATGATTTTCATAATTTATCTAAGCTGCAAATTCGTCTGCATATAACTATCCATTACGTAGGCAAGAGGAGTTAATAAGAAGAAAAAAACAAAGCTAGCTTCAGGTGTCTCCATTGAAGTTTCGTCATCAAAAGAGGATCTTAAAGCAAAGTTAGCTGAAGAATTATTCACCGTAAGGACGGTAGAATCAAATGATGCAGTTGCTGCAGCAACTTTGGAGGATGAAGAGCCAGCAGGACATTGTATGTCCAATAGCACAAGAGAACATGTTACAGCAGACACCAAGCTTTCAATGGAAAACTCCGAAAAATCTGATGAACACTTGAGCTCTCCAAGCAAAGGTTTTTCAAATAATCTCATATGTCACTACTAGTATGCAACAGACTTTAGGTATATAACACGTCATACTAAATTACTAATTGTACAGATGAAATTTATGCAACTCTATGGTTGAACATACAAAGCACGAAATGCTACTGGACATAGAAGTTATTGAGCTTCTTACCTGACGAACAAAAATATGTTTTGTTGCTTATATATTTCTTAATTAATTGAACCGTATTTCTTATAATTATTAGTTGGTGACTGCAAATTCTATTATTATTATAGAGGGAACTTTCAAGTTCATGGAGTTACAATGTTATATGATTGCCCTTTTGATAACACATAAAAAGAAGTTACTAGATGCCGCAAGTTCACTAGAAAGATAATATCTTAGAAGTTAGCATCCCGTAATTACTGTTTTGTTGTCTTGATTGGATTGTGCGGAAATAGATATGGCTTGTGAGAAGCTAGGAGCCTCAGATTGCAAGGCCATTGTGGACATTGACTCAGAGTTAAAGGATCCTCAAGTTTGGAGTTCTTATGCCCCTGATATATACAACAATATTCGGGTCACAGAGGTTTGTGATGTAGTAATGTGCTTTTTTTTTTCCCGAGAGTTGCTACTATTGTATTTGTTTATGTGACTGGTGACAATTTCAGTTGCTTCTGTTAAACAATGTTATGAGGTAAACCTCAACTGCTTCTGCTATGTCTGCTATTGTCCCGGTTTGACTACATTATAAAATTATAATAAGATTCTTTCAGTGTATAGCATCCGCTGTAGTGTAATCAAGTATTCTTGGATAGCAGAGAGATTTTGTTTAGTAACAATATAATATGATTATAATACCAATATTGCTGCATAAAAAAACTTTACAAAGTAATACTATTTTAGTGCTAAGTAAAGAGAAGCATAGTTAGGTTCACTAAAAAAAGTTGATGGTAAGTTTTGGTGAAATCTCTCCAGCTTGATAGGAGACCATTAACCAACTACATGGATAAGTTGCAGCAAGATACTACTCCAAGCATGCGCGGAATTCTGATTGATTGGCTTGTGGAGGTTAGTCTGGACTGGCATTATGTACATTTCTATACCTGAGGACATTTTAGCTTTTCCTTTTCGTCGCTATAATCTTTTCATTGAATTCTCATCTACTGCCTTTGAATCGAAACGTAGTTGAATCATTGAATGATAGGATACTGACAATGAGCTGAATATGTATAGCTCATTATCAGGTTCCTGCTATAGTCATGTTTGAAATGCACAATCTCAAATTACTGCTTATTGAGTTGGCCATCAAGTTTTGGTTGTGGGTTTGCTGAAGGTTTCCTGTATCCTCTTTCAGGTTTCTGAGGAATATAAGTTGGTTCCAAACACTCTTTACCTGACAGTGAACCTCATTGATCGGTTTCTCTCAACAAGTTTGATTCAGAAACAAAGGCTCCAGTTGCTTGGTGTTACTTGCATGCTGATTGCATCGTAAGTACCATACTTTGTAACGGTCCTGATTAAGATGCAAATTCCCCAAGCTCAAAGACTTCTTGATGCTTCTCTTTGAACTCTGAACTAGGGAGGGCATCAATGCTTTCAAAATAATAGTTGATAATGACAATCGGTTTATCATCCTCTGTCTAGTATGGTGATGATTGTTATTATTTTTCATTGTCCCTTATATATTTATTTTAAGGGCTTTATTAATCTCATGCAATAGGAGAGAACTCTCTTATACAATAGAGATAATCATGTGTGGGATCCACCCACTATAGAAAAAGAATAAAAGAATAAAAGAATAAAAAAGTAACACGGAAATCGATGTATGTGTAGGAGAGAATTTTTCTCTCCTACAACATAAGAGTATATTTTCCCTTATTTTAATCGTTGTTCTTTTTGTTTTGAATGATACAATGGTGGCACTAAGATTCGAACTTATGACTTCATGCAAACCACCCAATCCCCTCACTACTAAACCAATCCCAATGGCTTTTTACTTGTTCTTGGAGTTGTATGGGTTGATAATTTTACATATTTTTCATAATATAATTTTGTTCTCATTATTTTCTTTATATTTTTACAAGCCTTTGAGCAGTGGTAAAATTGCTCATTTGTGATCGAAAGGTCATGGATTTGAATTTAAAAAATAGTCTCTTTGTAAAACTGTAAGAGTAAAATTGTGTATAATTTGACCCTCTCCCCTAGCTTTATAAAGTTGGGGAACCTTGTGCGATGGAATTTGTCCTTTTGTACTCTATCTTGTTTTGTAACAAGCTAGTAATGAAACTTTCTTTGGACATTAATAAATCTATAATAAACTTCTAATTTTATTCACGAAAACCTTGATCTTTGATGCATTTGGGGATGCTGATAAGTGACAATGTAAAATATCATATCTATTTTTTTCTATATCATTCGGTCTAAGACGTTTCTTTTCTTTCATGTCTTTAAGAAAGTACGAAGAGATTTGTGCTCCTCAAGTGGAGGAATTTTGCTTCATCACAGATAATACATACACAAAAGAAGAGGTATAGTATTTGGTTGTATAGCTTTTTTCAAGTAGTATTCATGATGACTGATGTATAAAATACCTAATCAGTGCATTTGACAGGTATTGAAAATGGAACGTGAAGTACTAAACCTTTTGCGTTTTCAATTATCTGTTCCCACAACCAAAACATTTCTCAGGTATGTACTACATATTTATATCCACGTTTTGTTGGGAAATGCCACTTAGTTAAAACTTCATTGAACTATGACGACCTTCACCTTATCTTGGCCTTCAGGAGATTCATCCAAGCAGCACAATGTTCTTACAAGGTACTATAGTTGTTATCCACAATTTAACTTCAGAAGGGATTCTATTATGCTGAGAGGAACAATGCAAATCAATTTGGTCAACTTTATCCTTTTATACAGGTTCCTCGTGTTGAACTGGAATTCCTGGCAAATTATTTAGCGGAGCTTACTCTTGTTGAATACAGATTCTTGCAGTTTCTACCTTCTCTTATAGCTGCATCTGCTCTATTCCTTGCCAGATGGACCCTCAACCAGTCAGAACATCCATGGGTATGAACTGTTTACTACCTAATTTCAAGTTGACTATTCACCCCTGTTTAGACGTAAATAAATTTAAAAAAGTCACGTGTATTTATTTGCAGAATCCAACTCTGGAGCACTATACAAACTACAAAGCTTCAGAGCTCAAAACTGTTGTTTTAGCGCTGAAAGATCTGCAACTTAATACCAAAGGGTGTCCCCTGAATGCTATACGTGAGAAATATAAACAAGAGAAGGTTAGAAATGGGCACATAATATTACGAGCTCTTATTCTTTTTTCAGTTTGACTAAGTTTTTAACTCCTCTAGTCACACACCAGAATCACTATATATCACTAAACATACATAATATTATTATACGCTTCAGAAGAACGTTTTTTCCGGGGCCCCTTTTTGTAAATATAAAACGTGTCCAATTTGGAATATTTGTAATTGTATAATTCTTTAGAAAACGGGGTATTGAAGGATTTCCAATTCAGCTTTCTTTAACCTATTTTCCATCGGATTAAAGTATATGAACCGGCAAAATAATGTGCCTGTCCTTAGCTTTACTGAAAAAGGTCTTGAGATAATTACTTGACAGTGACTCTTGCTTCCTGTGACAGTTCAATTGTGTGGCAAAGCTGTCTCCAAAACCTGTGCAGTCACTCTTCCAGGTTCAAGTGTAAATTAAGCATCTCTAAAGACTAAGGATGACTTCGGAATTTCTGGTACAGTGATCGTAATATTATCATCGGTTGTGATATATTTTACCTTTTAAATTTTGTTATTAATCCCCACTTATAACATGTAAGATGGTTTAGGGTTTAATTGGGAGTGGTAACGGGTAAGATGGTATCAAATTCTGGTTCGTCCTATTTGCAAAAAAAAAAATTCTGGTTCGTCCAGATCTCCTTGTAACGTGAGATTGTTACATGATGGCAGTGAGTTGAAGTACTAAGGTTGCCAATAATGCAACAAAGCCATGTAGCTGTTTTTAAGATTACTTCTGTACCGAAACGTTAGTGTGTAATAAAAATTACATACAGTTGATTTTTATTTCTTCTAGTCTTTTACAACATGCACTTTTCCATTTGCTGCAATGAGTGATAATTCATAAACTCTAGGCAAGCTTCAAAAGGATTTAACGTGAATGGCAAAATTTTGTCATAGATGTTCAGGATTGGTTATACAAATACTCTATCTTAGTTTGAATTCCTCCACATGGAGATGCTTAAACCATGCACTCTATATATAAATAATAGTAATTATCTTGTCGTTTAATTTCAATCTTGAAGTATTGAACTTTGAACCAATTGTGTAAAGTAAAAAATGTAATACATGTTGACTGCTATAAAGAAAGGGCTCTTTCACCCATATGAGGTTTTTATCCCATTAATTTTTTAAACTGGTATTTAATTCACGGTATTTATTAATAGGGGTCATTGAGTGATGCGAGGGGACCAATGGTACTGAGTGCCTCAACTCTCCCCCACGCGTCACTCACACATTCTTTTATTTTTTTATATTTTTTTAATTGAGTGACGACCCTTCTCCTGGGACACTCATAGAATTGTGGCACAATCTCATTAATCTCGTTATTGTAAAACTTCGAAAAGTCATAACTTTTGACTCGGGTATCCAAATCAGATGATTTTTTTTTTAAATTTTACATAACTTTTTGAGATCTACGCAATGACATTTTATTTGACATATTTTATCTTTCACAAACAAATTTTATCTCTTCATTTAGCACAATCCTATAAGTGCTCCAGGAGAGGGGACGTAACTCAATTGAAAAAAAAAAAAATGTGTGAGTGACACAAAGGGAGAGTCACAGCACTCAGTGACACTGGGTCTCTCTCGCTTCACTAAATGACCTCCATTGATAAATATTATGAATCAAATACCATATTAATAAATTAAAATCTCAAAAAATCCCGATCGATCAAAGAGCCATAAAGAAAGCTGTGTTAAAAAAAGAAAAATCTTTCCAGGAATTGAGACCTACCCAGTTCGAGTGGGAAGAAAAAGAGAAAAGAAAAAAATGTACCGGGACCAAGGAACTATTGTAAGTCCAGCCTTTTCTTTTGACCCAAAAGAAAAAGAAACTTTGGGACAAAGACCATATTGTAATTTTTTAAGCAAAAATTTATCGGATTGTCATGTCAGAATTATTTTTTGTCAAAATGCCATGTCACAATCTCGCGGGTCTGACAAGCGGAAATGAACTGGACACGTGGCAGCGTCTGAATGGTCAACCATTCTAGCTAAGCAGCCCAGCGCGAATGACAGAATGTTGACACGTGGCAGAAGTACAGGCAAGTGCAGAGAATGCCTGTGTACTTCTGCCACGTGTCAGTATTCTGTCATTCGCGCTGAGCTGCTTAGCTAGAATGGTTGACTATTCAGACGCTGTCACGTGTCCAGTTCATTCTCGCTTGTCAGACCAGCGGAATTGTGACGTGGCATTTTGGCAAAAAAAAATTTTGGCATGACAATCCGATAAATTTTTATTGAAAGGGTGTCAGTTTGGTCAATGTCCCATGAATCAATCGCAGGGCTCCGAAACTCCTAAATTTTCACTTTACGGTTATTTATATCTTCGAAGCAGCAATTTTACAAAGCAATAAAAAAAGATAATTGAAGTGTAGTTGTAATGAAGCGAATAACAACAACTGTAGTCAGATATTGTCAACTGTCAAAATGCGTATTTAGATTCTTTTGTGTGTGTGTTGGGGGGATCTTTTTAATAAGCTCCCTGCCAATATTTCACTGGGTGCTCCATTTCTAATAATGAAAAAGTTTTTTTTTATTTATGTTCTTATCTTCTTTTTAAATTACTTCTCAATTCTTTTTTCTTTTCTTTTTTGGTTAGGGCTCACAAACTCCGGGCCTACTATAAATAAGCTCGTGTTAGGTGGGAAAAGCACCATTTTAAAATTTTTGAGCAAAAGAATTGTCCAGTTAAAGTTGATTGAATAAGTTTTTTTCAAAGTAATGCAGTCAAACATGTCACATATGCTGACGGGACTAGTCTCATCACTGACACTGACGGGACTCGTGCCACGTCAGCGCCATGTAGGCAGTTTTGTTACCATAAAACTTCAGAAGACCATAACTTGAGACTCGGGTATCCAAATCAGATGAATTTTTTTTTTGATTTCACATAACTTTTCGAGATCTACGCAATGACATCTCATTTAACATATTTTATCTCTCACAAACATAATTTGAATTGGTAACAATTGTACCACAATCACGCGTTTAAATTCAAAAGATCTTCAAATTATGTTTGTGAGAGATAGAATATGTTAAATGAGATGTCATTGCGTAGATCTCGAAAAGTTATGTGAAATCAAAAAAAAAATCATCTGATTTGGATACCCGAATCACAAGTTATGACCTTCCGAAGTTTTACGATAATGAGACTGCCTATGTGGTGCTGACGTGGCACGAGTCCCGTTAGCATATGTGACATGTTTGACTGCATTACTTTGGAAAAACTTATCCAATCAACTTTAACTGAGCAATTTTTTTGCTCAAAAATTTTAAAATGGTGCTTTAACCCGTGTTGGGCGGGGGGTACCTTGTTTTTAACTCACAATTGTGAGGTAGCAGACACATTAGAACAAGGTTTAAAGAATAAAAACTCGACCTTGATCCCGTAAAAATAAAAATAATTACTAGTAACCATGTACTATATAATTATTTAATTAATTCCGTAATTGCAATGCCTGTATAGCAAATCCTTCTTGGTTATTCTCCAAGGTCCAAGCTCACTTGTTACATAGTATGGGCGCGTGCAGCAGATTTTCTTAGAGAGAAAATGATTTGATCAGCTGCAAGGTCCTTCTCATCACTCTTATAAGGAGGAGGTAAATTGCTACCATACATTCCCAATCAAAAGTATGTTACAAGTTACAACATCCGGCTGCCAGAAGCATCAAAAGCATATATATAGGACCCAAAAAAGAAACTACTCACAGTAACAGCCATTTACCACTTTTCTTGTGGTTTTCCACCATAAGAGGAGGAAAGAGATAAAGATTGGGGGGGGTCTGAGATACATAATACATACATACATTTTCAGGTTATCAAATTGGAGACACTAAAACAGCAGTATTTCCAATTACAGGCTGAAGACTGGCTACTTGCTCTAGTTGTTTCCAAGCTTCCTTTCGCTTCTCAGCTGCTGAGCTTAGCATTGCTTCTTCGTCCTTAAACTGAGAATGACAAGACAAGAACAGCTTCTCATCCATCTCCATGAACATCTTTCTAACATTATGAGTTAAGTTGAGCACTGCCTGGTTCCAGTGGCTTTGACAATTCCTCTCTAAAGCTGGATATATGATGGGCAGGATCACCTGACGGTTGTGAGCAATCAAGTTCACTATATGGTCGTTGTTCCATAAGAAATGGGCTCTTTCAGCTACCTGAAATAATCCATGTTCAATAATAATAATAAAAAAAAACATATGTTTTAGCAATCAACAAGCATTTTGAACGAAACAACTGAGATAGAGAAAAAATGCAGCAATGAAATCATTGATTCAAAAAAGGCAAGAAAGGCAGCTGCCATTCCGAAGTGGAGGTTCAAGGAACTTGGAAATATACTTCAAGAAAATATGGAGAGCTGAGCTTTAAAGAAACAAGAAAAACTACTTTCACATCCTATCAGTAACCCATGACCCAAAATTAATGCAATCAAAAGAAGCACCTAAATACAAGAATCCCTCAACAAAAGTTGCAACAAGTTTTGACTTTGAACCTGAACCAAAGCATTATGGCGTAAAGGAAAACCTCTGCATAAATGGAAGTTTAGTGACTCACATCCAACCAATATATGGGACTCATGGTCCTACATCAATTCCATTAAGGACGGATAAACCAGGCTATGATACCTGCTGACATTGAGGAGAGCCCACTCCTAAAAGCCAGGTTACTATGAGGGACAAGGCCAAACCCATGTTCACAGGGCTCCCCAATTTGCACATAGGAGTTAGGGTCGATTATATGTAACCTTATCTTTGTATTTTTGCAAAGAGACTGTTACTACGAGGGGAATGCCTTCAATTTAAATGGGAGTTTGTGTCTCAGACCAAGCAAATAAGGGACTCGCTTCAATCTCCCTGGTGTGGATGAACTGCTGTTTCCAACCCAATGAGACTGACACATGCGCAAAAGTCCCATATGGTGTGAAACATGGAACACCCGATTTAAAGCAGAGGCTCTCCTCTACATGTTAGAGAGACTATAAGAGGGTCTTCGCTAGTTTGCTTAATAATCTACTGCAGAAATATGACTGTAAAAGCAAATCATAGAGCACCATGCAAGCTATAGTTATAGGGCATGGATTTCATTCATTCCTATAAGAAAATAACATAGCACTACGTAGATAGTGAGGATTTACTAAAAGGATTCACTATATGTGCATAAAATATGTACATTTCTACCTGAAAGTGCGAACTGTTAATGCAGCATCCAATTCGCCAAAACAATGGGACCATGACCCTCTGGAACTCTACCATGTTAATTGCTTCCAAAATTTCTTCAAGTTCACCCAGGAACATTACCTCTTTCTGACTATTTGTTATTGGCCAATATTTTAACAAACCCCTTATCACAATGCTCCCCAATTTGGGCTCCTTCTCTATAAACTGCGTAACACAGTAGGACAAATGCTGGAAGTAGACCCCCATAGATTTTGGCTTGTGCAAGGGGATCAAAACTCTCCACAAGAAGATTTTGTGTTCCTCTTTCAAGGGCAAAGCAAACCCGCTGATTACGCTCCCATAAATCTCCAATAACTCAGCAATCCCATTGAGTTTCTCAGTCTCAAACACAAACCTATAAAACAAGTTGTTAATAGATTTTCGAATATAGGGTCTATGCACCATGAACTTCCCATAAACCCTATGCAGAATTGTCTTCAAGCAGTCTCTTTCCCTAGGATCCTCCGAATCAAACAACTCCAACAACCTTAAAATAAACGAATGGTCGATATACTTCTTGGCCACCTTGACATCAAGGCACGAAGAAGTAATAAATTTAAGCAGCAATTCATACACAAGCTGCAAATGTGGCCAAGCAGGATCAAACGTTGGCTCATCATCATCATTCTCACCACCACGGTTCGACCCATAATTTGGCGGGAAAACTCGAAATAGATTAATAGCACACATTTTACACATAGCAAGAATTGCAGGTTCACCAAACCTTACGGACCCAGCAGAAGCCACAAAATCAACAAGTTCAACCAAAGTTCGCCTCTTCACATCTTTCTCCACCGTATCCTTACCGGGGTCAGTGAAATCGAACGTGACGCAACAAAGGCTCAACTTGCTCATAAACAGGTTCATCTTCTCCGAGCTCGGAACATCCTTGAACGGCACCAACGGTTCAATCAATGACACGGTGCTCGCCGGAAAAACCGCCGACGAGGAAGTTCGTTTCGCGGAGTTGGTTCGACCCGAGGAGCTGCCGGCATTTGACCGGTTGTTTCTACCGGCGGCGCGCGGCGAATCCTCCCGGGAGGAGCTCGAGCGTGACGAGTCACCGCGGCATGACTCGTCCGAGTCGGGTTTCGATGTCTTGCGAGGAAGTTTACTGAGGAATTGCTTGAGCATGGCGACCCAGTAGCTGAAAGCGATAAATTTCGAAGCTTTAGATGGAACCCATGAAAGAACAAAATCAATGTAACCCAAAAAACGTTGATTTCTTCTTCTACAAGAGCATTGAAAGGGAACAATGAGGAAGAAACAGGATGAGAAACCCTAGATCTCAGTCATGGAAGCAAGCGAAAATTCCCAGCAATGTGAGAGAAACCGCATGAGATTGAGATGGAGATTTTAAATGGGACGAGGGAAATTTGCGATTTTGCAGCACTCATTGGTGAAAAATCAAATCTTTAAGATTGTGGGTGACAGCCAAAAGAGGAAGAGAAAGGGAAAGAGAAAATGCAAATGCATTACAAAAAGGGTAGAGAGTAATTAACATTAAAAACCCGCCATTTCTGATTTTTCTCGGGAATAAAGAAAAGAGAAAAGGAAATTGTGGTTGAATTTATTAGAAAAGAGAGGGTTGCGCAAATCAAAAAAAGAGGGAATGTGATATTTGCAGATCAGGAAGTTTTCCGGTGTGATTTTGGGCAATGAAACCCTCTGAGTCTGAGCTGTTTCTTCGTGTTGTTAATGAATAATGTGATCCAATCCAACTCCATGGAACTAAAAAATAAACAAAAGAGAAAAAAAGTACAATGAGGCAATGTGCCGGTTTTAACTTCTTTTCCCTTGTCTGTGGATAAAATAATCAAATAGTGATAATGGCACTTATTACATTGTATTGGCATATATGATATATTTAAGGGAATAATGTTTTATACATGATAATTTTATTTTATATACACATATTAAAATATCTGTATTTCATATGAGGAGAAGATAAAAAAATACTCAATAGATGCAGTTCAGTTGGTTCCTTGGCGCTGAGTTAGTAGGGTTGGACATGTGTTCGATTCTCGCTGAATGCATTCTTGGGGAGGGGGCTGAACCTTTAGCCATCACTGACCCCGCACTCCGGATTAGTCCCATAGCCGGCTCAAAGAGTCGAAGCTTGTGGGGATACCGGAGGGAGCCAACTCGTCTCAAAGAGGTAATTAGGGTGGGGTAACTCCAAAAAAATAAATAAATAAATAAACATGTGGCCCATATATATTTATATGCGTAGAAAATAAATTTTATTTATTACAAAATAAGAAACAATAATATCTATATTTAATTGGCACGGTGGACTTACCATAATATTGTGTTTTATTTTATTTTATTTTGAGATGCATTTGCGGAAGGAGTGGATTTTGGACAGAAAACTCGTGTAACGGAGCGTATGTAATAAAGGAAAATGTCAGGACAGTAAAGTAAGCCTGTAAAACTATGGACATGACAGCTTCATACGCGTGTCTGTGCAGATGCATTACGCCTGTATTTTTTAAAGGAGTTGGGTAATTCGTTACACAGATCCGAAAATTATTAAATTACCGATAGATAGTATGTATTTTTAAGAATTTTGGGTATTAACAGATAATAATTATTCGTTCAAATATATTTAAACAGTTTAATCAAATGCTAATATATATATATATATATATATATATATATATATATATATTGGGAAAAACATTTCTCAAGCAGATTGAGATAAGTTTATCTTCGGCTATCTTAAAATTACGTCGTTTTATTTATTTATTTTCTTATATTAATTGATTCATCTTTAAATAGTTATGATTCTCTTTTTCTCTCTCTTCTTTTATCTCTATTGATCCATCTTTGTACGGTTATGATTTACTAGTCGGAGATAAGATTATCTCAAGCAGCTTGAGAAACGATAAGCTCATATATATTATACAAGTAGAAATTGAATGCATAACTTAATATAAGCTACCTAAATCTCTTATCACTATACCAATTCAGTATACCAATACTAATAATTTTATTTATTTATTTGTATTATATATGCTTCTGTTATTAAGTTTGATTCTCTCATGTATTTATTATGTCTTTTTAACAATTAAGTACAGGCTAGTAATTAGTATGAAACTAATTTTAAAAAGATGTCATAAGTTCAAGTAATAATTACAATTTATTCGAGTGAAAGGAAAGAAAATTTGAGTGTCTAAATCCATAAAAGTAGTATACACATTTATTATCTTTGTTATTATTTCGGGATGACTCCAACTCTTTAGCTCGCATAAGGCTGATTTAGACTTCCCACGATCTAACCGTCTAAGACATGAGCCCACCAACCCCGGACGTGAGGTGTGTGACCCATGATCCTGTAGCCCATTTCTTCACCCGCAATCATCACTTGCCGCACTCTAGGACCACTCCTCCCCCCTCCCCCAAATTACTATCTAGGGAGCAGTATAAACACTCGAACAATACTTCTAAAGGGGCCAAATCACCCACATTGTGTTTCGGAGCACTCACCATTCCCGTAAACACACATACACACCTCCTTTGAGTTTTTCCATTGGGCTTTACCTTGAATGTTAATCTTTTCATTGCCAGTCATTCTTTTCATTAGCTTAGTAGATACAATTACCAGCTCCTTAACTTGACATTGGTGTTCACTTTCGAACAATTACAACTATTTTACTCCAATTAAGTGATGGCTATTTCCATTTCTTGTTTCTAACAGTCTTTAAACTCTATTTATCTATTGATAAATAATATTTTGATACAAAAATGACCCAAATTATAAGATTTATGCGTTAAGATTTGACATTGATTCATTAACCTAATTCAACTCAATCTAAGTCACTTTTATCCTAATAATCATCAAGAATAACACTTTATTAAAAAAAATACTTATAAATAATAGGAGTTTGTAATTGTCATTTAACATGACACAACAAATTTTTCTACACACACAACATTTTGTGGGATCCACACTTTTTGAAGAAAAAAGAAATTACGGCACGCAAAATGAATCTCTATAAGATTACACAATTACTTTTCCTATAATATAACTATTATAAAACTTTAAATAATATCAACTAATAACCTTTTCATTTCCTTCAGTACTAAGCCGGCTCTTACAAAATTTGTCTTTAACCCAAACTGAAATAAAGGGCTTTTGGGCGATGAGACTCAATATTCGAAACCCACTGAACTTACCGGCGCGGCCTGCTCCAAGCTGGGCCGACCAATCCTTAAACTAAACCCGTTTTGGACTCCCGTTTTCAATAAACAAAACTAAATAAAAGAAAACATAATAAATAAATGGGAAAAATATTTGTCATTTTAAATGACATAACACTCCGTCCTTTTAAGAGAGAGACAGACACACAGAAAAAAAATTATTTAAATTTTAAATTAAAAAAATCACTCACTTTCTCTTTTCCATGATTTCTATTTTTCTGTGTCTATCTCTCTCCTAATATGACATAACTTATATCATTTAAAATGACCAAATTCTAAATAAATAAATAAATAAAGAAAAGAAAAGGGAAAGATTTTATGATTTGGGAATAATCTATGAGGCTACTGTGTGAGACGGTGGTACTGGCTTTCAAAAGGTTTATTGAGTGGTGAGTGGTGACGCTAAACGATCTTTGCCTTCTCCGTCATACATAGAGGGGCCCCACTTCCTTCCCAACCGTCATCGTTGCCGTTTCCGTCTTCTCTGTCGTTTCGATTGGGATTCTTTGAGTGCCGGATCGTTTTTGAATATCATTCAACACTTTCCGTCATTTAATTAACTAACGTGTTTCTTTCGCAAATCAATAATCACTTCAGGTATAACCAACCTCTTTATTCCTTTTCCCTTCCTCCTTTTTCAAACATTGTATAATTATTCTCAGAAACAACCAAAAATGGCATCACTGTAATTTTTGATTTTGTAATGTTTATCAGCTCAATGCTATGCTTCCTTTGGTGGTGAACTTAGATGGACGACGTCGTTATTGAAGGTCCACCTGAAACTTACCCGTTGCTGATGTCGCATGTCATTGACATAACGGGTGCGATTCCCGATGCTTCAGCTTCAGCTTCAGCTTCCACTTCTACCTCTACTCATGACAATACACGTGTTAATAGCATAGATTTTGGTGTACCTGGTGGTGGTGGTGGTGGTGGTTCGAATGGATCGAATTCTAGGACACGTAGGCGTAGTAGTATTAGTAGTAGTAGTAGTAATAATAATAATAGTGTATTGAATTCAGGGTTATGGATATGTATTGAGGTAATCCTCACAGTAAGCCAGGTTGTTGCGTCTGTTGTTGTTTTGTCTTTGTCAAGGCATGAGCATGAGCATCCTCGTACCCCTTTGTTTGCATGGATTGTCGGTTATGCATCTGGATGTGTTGCTACCCTTCCTTTACTCGCTTGGCGATATTATCACAATCGAAATAACCGTGTTCGAGAGCAAGATTCATCATCTCAAACCTCTCCTTCAGGGACAAACGGAGGAGGAGGAGAAAATGTTCCATCATCTAGAAGCAATCGAGATTCATGGTTGATGAATAGGAGGTATTCAATTGCCAATTGCTATTGTCATTGTTAATTGCTTATGCTTAAATTAATATTTGGGAATGGATCTTGTCCGTTGATTTGTTCATAAATTGTTAAGATTGTGATTGTCTCACATTACGTGGTCATATTAAATAATACATGAGATTATCATTCCCTAAAATGTTTCGTTAGTTGCTATTTTTCTGTGTCTTATTTAAACTAGGGCCTTCACAGAGCTTGGTTTTCCTGTGTCTCCAAAGTTGCTTTCTCCATAACAAACACTGAAAAGGATGAAAGCTCTGGTGTTCAGTTCACAATAGAGCTCAATAGTTGTTTAATCCTCTTTACTATTGTTGAAGATGGGTTTGAGAGCCTAGGATCTATTCTGAATTTGAACATTTTAGTCCACAAGTTTTAGCTTTTGGCCTGGTAGGGTTTCTGATTTGGACATTATTTCCTTCCCTCCCTCTTCTGTATGAGCAAATATATAGCTATGTAACAAAATGTTCTTTCCTTGAGTCCATGTCTTTCTCTCGGGGTGCTTCCCTTTTCTAACTAATCAAACTATGATAATGGTGGATTACTTTGAGCTTGTTATTTGATCCTTCAGTACAATCATTGTCTCTGTTTGAATGGGAAATGGTATATCAATTTACCATCAGCATTTAGTGTACTGGTAACATGTGATGAGAATAAGGTCTTGTTGGTGCTATTTTGCATCGCATCAATGTTATTGTACATTCAAAAATTTGAAATTTGTATTTCTTTTTTTTGGTTGTATGGTAAGAGCCCCCACCCTCGCTAGTCGGGATTTAATGGAGAGTGCTTGTATGTTAAGGGTATTCTTGAGAAGAAACGATACTGTCTTAGCCTAAAGAATTCAGGAGATTTGAGAACCTATCTGTAATAATTGAGAAAAAAGTCAAGGTTGTTTCTTGAATTTCCCTGTTTATTCATTCATTTTTGAAAATTTATTGTTAAATCATCAATGGTTATAACTCCATTTGTGAGTAGTTTATGAAGTTGCTAAGCCCTTGCCTACACTTAAAAAGCAGACTGAAGCTACTTGCGGAATACTTGAAAATTGCCATAGATTGCTTTTTTGCTATATGGTTTGTTGTTGGAAATGTATGGATATTTGGAGGACATTCATCTGCCGATGAAGCTCCTAACTTGTACAGGTATAGCCTTTCAGCAGCTCTTACATTTAATCTTCTGATTTTTCAGAGACTCCAGATTATATCTGCTTCCTTTTGCTTGGCAGGTTATGTGTAGTGTTTCTTACTTTCAACTGCATCTGTTATGCTATGCCCTTCATTCTATGTGCCACAATCTGCTGCTGTCTGCCTTGTATAATTTCCATCCTCGGGGTTAGAGAGAATCTGACACAAACCCAAGGTGCAACCTCTGACTCTATCAATGCTCTGCCGACTTACAAGTTCAAAGTGAAGAAAAATAAAAGCAGGGATGAAAGCAACTCAGCCGTTGGTGAAGGTGGAATTGTAGCTGCAGGAACTGAAAAGGAACGAATGGTCTCTGGAGAAGATGCAGTAAGTAGAACCTGATCTTTATTTATCCAGGATTTTTCAGTAAAACTTTATAACATCCTAACTCCTAGCATTATTTGTCTAATCACACTTTGTAAATTTGTGTATGAAAAACCATGCATCTGATCAAACTTCTGATTCTTTGGCTTGGTCTATGGAGTGAACAATTTTAGGCTTGTAGGTTATAGTTTGTAAGCCTGTTCTAATTCATTATGTTGTTCCTTGAAGAGACTGGGTAACTGTTGTCTCTGAAAAACTTTTTTCTGATCATAGAATCTTAAGAAATTTTTTGTCACATATGCCCATCTATCAGGTAACGAGCGTTTGCTTTGGTGTTAGTGCTGTTGTCATCAACTTTTGATAATTGCAGAGCGAAAAATCTACAATCACCTGCTTAGTTTCTGTAATCATTCGATATTCTGGAATGACAGCAGGTTTTGTGGTTCATGGGTTACTATGCAGTTTCATCATGTAAATTGAATCAAAATGGGGAGGCCCATTTATTTTCCTACCTATATCATTCTCTTTTGTCCTGGATTAGTTTTGCCTATCTAATCTTCTATCACTTTTGAATTCAAGCATTCATTGGATATTGTCTGCTATTGTTTCTCTCTTGTGTGCATTAGTGCTATGGTTATTGCAATTTTGAAAGCCCTGTTTGCTTGCTATTTCAGCTGTTTGTTGAAATAGACTCCTAATTTTCAAGTTTTTCTGAATTTGTCTCTTAAAAATCCTACGTCACTGTATGCCTTTCTTCTTGTATCAGGACTCAATTCTTTTTTTCTTTTTTTTTTGGTGATGACTTTCGATTCTTTTTTGTGTTGGATGAGTTAGTCTACTTGCCGTGACTGTGGTATGGTTGTACTTTCTATGGTTGTCTGCAGGTTTGCTGCATCTGCCTGGCGAAGTATGAAAATAACGATGAGCTGAGAGAGTTGCCTTGTTCTCATCTTTTCCACAAAGACTGCGTAGACAAGTGGTTGAAGATGAATGCATTATGCCCGCTTTGCAAGAGTGAAGTGGGTGAGAATGTAACAGGATCAGTCTCGGGGGTTGATAATGGCCTAGCCAGTACCTCATCCTAATCTAGTTATATACATATAGTCATATACATACTTTGTAGTTTTGTAAAGCGTCTCCTATGCTGCCTACTCTTTTCCTTGGATGGATGTCTGATTCTGAGTTCATTCATTCCATTTCATTTTTGTTCATATATACGTTTTCATTTTCTTGGTGGAACTTAAGTTGGTTCATTCGTGGCAATGGCTTTCTGTATTCTACTTATCATATAGCTGACACTGTTACAGGAATTGTAAGTGAATGGGAATTATAGTTGCACAGAAGTTTTGTTTCTCTTAGCTCTCAAAGTTCAAGGAGAACTTCGATGGGAGAAAAAAATGGAGAGTAAGGGATAAAAAAGAGAGACCTCTGAAGGATATTTTTCTGCGAGAAGAACATTACTCACAAAGTGAAGTCACTTTTCTTTCGTACATACTGTGCAATGATATGTTGCTATTTTATTACTAATATATTTTATAATACGAATTATTAACAAAATTATGATTATCATATTACGAAGTGTGATTGTTTCATTAAAAAGTTGAATTCCTGAAACTTTAATGGAGAAACTACAGCTCATAATAAAATAATCTCAATCTATAATACAAACATTTATTCGAAAGATGTAAACTTGGGATGTATTACCTCAACACGCTCCTTCACACAAGAGCTCTTTAGGCTTGAAGAGTGGGCAATGCAACAGGCCTAGCCTACCTGTGCTAAGAAACTCCACGAGAGAAAGTGGGGGGCGGCGAGACTCTGATACCATGTAAAGAACCTTGGGATACACCACTCCAAAAGCTAGCTCAAAGGGTGGGAGTGCCCAAGGCCTTATAAACTCCACATTAGTTGCACATTCAACCAATGTGGGACTATACATCTCAACAAAAGACATTTAAAAAAAAAAGAGAGTGTATCACATCAAAAAGAAACTTTTTTTTTTTACCAATTTTTTTTTTGAAATCGGACTTATTTTTTTTTAGCAGATGACTTAAATGTTTTAACCTATGGATAATTTACATGGCAAGAAATTTTGTGTTTAACGTGATTGGGAGAGAGAAAAAAAAATCAATGGCCTCCCATCAATTCTTGTCTCCGCAGGAAATATTTTTGTTTTCTTGTAACATGATGGATGTATTACTCTATTAGATATTTAAACTCACGATAACTGATTAAACACTTTATGTGAAATGGGCAATTTCAGTATTTTAAAGTGGAAAAAAGTATAATTTTGGTTTCAAACCAAACCAAAAAAGATAAAAATTTAATTTTCAAATCAAATTAATCAATTTTTATTAAAATAAATAAATTTAACCAAAATTTATTTATTTTTTATATCATTTGATTTAGTTATGGACATTTTTTTAATAAATACTTTGTATCATAAAGTGTTAAATGTGAAATAGAAATTGATATTTGCTTAAACATGTAATGATATTATTCTGAAGACTATTGTGTAATTTAAATTTCACATATAATTAAAGGAGAATTAGGTCATAAGAATATAATTTTATAAAATTATTATTAATAATTATTTCTTAAAATTTTAAAAATATGAATCAAAAAGTATAAAATTACAATATTTATCAATTTGCAATGACTCCTTACTTTTTATTATATAATATTTATAAATAACTTCAAACATCTTTATCGTTATTTACTTTTTATCCTTAATAAAAATTTAAATTAATAGATACATAGTACCGATGCATACCTTATTGTAAATAACTAAGATTAAATATTATAATTAAGGGTGTAAAATGGGTTAAGTCAGATTTTAACCTAAATAGATTATATTTTTGTAACAAAAATATTTTTAAGCCTGCTTGACACAAGCTAAATTATAAGCTTGTCTTGGCTTATTTTTAAAAAATATAAGGACTGATTTGCACTATCAAAACTTAAAACATGACATATTCTATTAAGTAAATAATAGGTTATGGCCACTTTGTTTGTTCATAAAAAAGTTGAAAGAGTACAATAGTTGAAACCATAACTCAAAATATTAACAATTTAATTATTGAACCGTTAGGGATGCTAGAGAGCCAAGTATGTAACCCTAAGGGGTGTTGACGTATAATGATCACTGGTCATTGTAGGGGTGTTTTTAATAACAATGATATAGACCAAGGCTATATAAGAAGGTACCAAGTGCAAGTGCATTGTGTATCAATAGAAGCTATGTAGCACTGATACCAACACGGGACACGTGACACGACACAACACTTCGATACGTTAATTCTAAAAAATGTTAGATTTTGATACGTTAGGACACGTTTTGATATTAAATAATATTTTTAATTTATGTAGTGTATATTATATTTAATATTCAATAATTTAACAAAACAATGAAATTAAACTTATAATATTCATCAAATTTGCAAAGAAACATAAGATATCCTAAATATTTATATTAAACTCAATAAAATGGTAATTATAATCTAACAAATCTAATAGTTGGAACTAAAAACTCAACGCAACACAACCTTTGAACTTTTTTTTGAATCTCTATAATGTGTGTTGGAGTGTCGAAGAGTGTCGGACACGACACGTTAGAGTTTTTGAAGTGTCAGTGCTTCATAAAATAGAAGTGGTGTTTGAAAGGCTGCAATGGCTCTTTAAGTTGACAGAGTAACAACTCATGAAAACAGTGATATTGTGTGTGTTCATGGTGGTGAAGAGGGGTATTTATAGGTTCTAAGCTAGTGGAAGAGTGAGCCAAGTCAACTATTACAGGGGAAAGTCATATTAGCCTGACCTTGCAGGTGCAAGGCACTCTGCAGCTGCTGTGCAGGGGAAGGTGAGAAGGGAGAGTTCCTATTAAGTTATTTTGTGTGCCTAGATAAAAAGAAGAGGAGAGTTCTCTCAATGCAAAACATTCTAGTGTCTTACGTTGGAAAGCTGAGACTGCATGGGAGCAGAATTTAGATGTATTATAATTGAAATTTCCTTCTAAAAAATATTCATATTCTCAAAATTATCAATTTTAGTTTCAAATTGAGAAGGCTTTTACATAATATGGAAATAAAATAAGGACTAAATATACATCAACTTGCACGGATCAATACAATTGATAATTTTTGAGGCATAACCAATTGCATCAAAAGAAAAAGACAAATCTTTTTTTTTTTGGTCAAGGAAAAAGACAAATCTTTAATCGTGTATATTTACTCGTTATCTATTAAAATAAAATTAAAAATAGATTATTATTTTGATTCTTTAAGAAAATTGGAAAGATAAAAAAATTGAAATTTTATTTTAGAAAATTTCAACCCGTGTTTTAAGGCTTTATAGAATTTTACAAATTGAATCAAAAGGGAAAAAAGTAAAAAATTAAAAATGAATTAAATTTTATTATAAAATTAAATTTTAAATTAATTTAAAGTAATTGAAAATGTTTACCAAAAAATAAAGTAATTGAAAATTCATTTATATGTGCAAATATATATAATAATTTTAAAAAATAAATTTTAATAATATTTATATTTATTTATTATTTTTTTATTATAAAAATCAAATTTTAATTTTCACTTTTATATTAAATATACATTATATATTTTGCACTTAATTAACATTAATATTTAAAATTCAAATTTATATTTTAGTGTATTTTAAAAAATTATTTAAATTTAAATTTATTATATTTTAATAAATTACTTTAAACCTATATTTCAATATTATATATTTAAAAATTAATCTTTTTATATTATAATATTTTGATGTGTATTTATATTATTTTATTAAAAATACAGGTCATGCTTAGAGACCTCACCTTTTAAAATAAGCCAAACACTGTACTATTATAAAGAAGACATCCAAATTATGTTACACCCATGTGACACCCAGTCAATCTCACCGTTAGATCGCTTATGTTGATTCAACGGTTATATTTATTTTCATCTTTGTATGATCATGATTTCCCAAATTTAAAGTGAAAGCATTAAATATGAGAAATCATAACTATACAAAGGTAGAAATAAATATAAAATATTAAATTTGGGAAATCATGACCATACAAAGATGGAAATAAATATAACCGTTGGATCAACATAAGCGATCTAACGGCGAGATTGACTGGGTGTCACATGGGTGTAACATAACTTGTGTGTCACAATATCCTATCCCTATATAGAATAGTTAATCATTTTAATTAAACTAGTATTTTTTATTTAAAATTTAAATTAAAAAAAAAACATCCCAATTTCTCTTTCGATAATTTTCTTTATATATATATCTTTCTCACACTTAAATATAAAATTAAAAATTAAGCTGGGCTAAACCTGTGGATTGCTTTGTATTTTAATTAAAAAAAGAAAAACTAAACTAGCTATTGCAACGATGCGTTTAAGGAAAAACTTTATAGAAGGATCACGAACGAATGTGAGATGCGGCTAACTTGTTATTCGCGTGCCTGCGCTTTCGATATCGTCTTCTTCTTCTTCTCTCATCGAACATCCTCTTAGGGTTTGCAGTCATACACTCTCTGCTTTCAGCGGCGCTCATCGATAATTCGCTACCTCACGATATTACGGTGTCAAGGTAGGTACCCTTTAATAATTGATTCATTTCATTCTATCGATTAGTTTCCTTCGTTATAAGAACAAGTAAGGCTTGTTGATGCCATTCAT
This sequence comes from Gastrolobium bilobum, assembly GCF_033153095.1. NCBI lineage: Eukaryota > Viridiplantae > Streptophyta > Magnoliopsida > Fabales > Fabaceae > Gastrolobium > Gastrolobium bilobum. Next base: position 543,809 of record NW_026899605.1, on the reverse strand, counting down.
AACTTTTGCTTCTTCTGCTTCCCTTTTATTAAAATTAAATCACCTGGATGGATTTGTGGAAAATTAGAAAATGTTCTTTTTTGCTTTTCTTTGATGAATAAACGGTTGTTGTAATTTAATTTTCTATGTGCTTTGAGCTCCACTGCATGGTTGTTTGAGTAAACACTGGGATAGGATTTTGTTTTATCTTTATTGAAGACTGTTAAATTGTGTTGCTATGGGACAAGTTCTGTTAGTCTGTCGTTTGATTTGAGTATTTCTTGATGATGAAGCTGGTAACGTGTTCTTAACTGTTTCATGTCAAAATATAATTTCAGGTCTCGTTGTGTTTTTTTTTGTGTGTGTGTTCTATATGGTTAATGCTACTGGTCTGGGATGTCCAACAACCTGGTTTCAGAGCCGTTACCAAGCATGCAGATGACTCAGTTGGATCCCATTGGGAATAAAGTTGATTCATCAGGGAGACAGATGGAAATGGGACTCTTGGGTCCTGTATCCAGTGATCCTATGTCACAGCAACAGTCATCCTCAAATGATCATGTTGGATTATTGAGAGCCTCGCCTAGGGAACCCAGGTCTCAGGGCTTACCCCTTTCAATCGTGCAAAGTGGGCAGGTAGAAGCGCAAGTAAGTAATCTGGGGCCACAGCAACTGCCAACAACTCCCAAGAGGAAGGCGCCAATGGAACAATTGTCCGGTAGCTCCATGACATCTAGCAAGCGAGTTGCTCAAATGGGACACAGACCTTGGTTGCAGCAAGTATCTAATGCATCAAACAAAGGTTCTCCACAGATGCAATCCTTGTCAAGTGCCTCCAGGCCCCAACATTCAGCAGCATCTAGTAAGAGAAAAACACAGATGGATTCGACTTCCAGTAAATCTGGGACTCCTCGGTCCTTGAATTCTAAAAGTCCGAATACCCTGATGAAACAATCCTCCAAGGTTCAAACTGAATCATCTGAAAGTGTTAGGTCCAAGATGAGAGAGTCATTAGCTGCTGCTCTGGCCTTGGTTTCTCAGCAAGATAAACCTCTGGTCACAAACAATCATACACTTAATGATGCTGCCAATACTCTAGGTAAATTAGAGAATAGCTCCCAGTGCCCCGGGTCAGCATCTGCATCTATTGATACTCCTCTGGAGCGAAGGCAGGAAATTTCTCAATCCGTTAATTCCGCTTTTTCTGCAGCTGATTCAGTTGACCATGTGATGGGGGAGCACAGAAATAGAACAACATCTAATGAAGATTCTTCTGAAAAACACAAGGACTATGAAGCGGGATCCACAAATGTATCAAACAATGAAAATATAATGAGTTCTATGCAAGTCTTGAACTGTGATAAGCAAGACTTTCAGTCAAGTTACACTTTGACTACGGATGATGTTCCTTTCAGTGACAGTTTCTTTATGAAAGATGAACTTTTGCAAGGAAATGGTCTTTCCTGGGTAGTATCTGATATGGTGGACATGGAAAATCAAAGGGGAAGTCAAACTAACATAGAGCAGAGACTGGAACCTGAGGAAATAGGTGGAGGTTGTAAGGAATCGGTCGCTTTACCTGAACATTTAGCGTTAAGGATAGAAGAAGAACTCTTCAAATTGTTTGGAGGTGTGAATAAGAAGTACAAAGAGAAGGGGAGGTCTCTTTTATTCAATTTGAAAGATCGCAACAATCCTGAACTAAGAGAAAGGGTTATGTTTGGTCAAATTCCTCCAGAACAATTGTGTTCCATGACTGCAGAGGAACTTGCTTCAAAAGAGCTTTCCCAATGGCGGATAGCCAAGGCTGAGGAGCTTGCTCAAATGGTGGTTTTACCTGATTCTGATGGTGATATTAGACGTTTGGTTAAGAAAACGCATAAAGGTGAATTTCAAGTGGAAGTTGAACATGAAGACAATGTGTCAGTGGAGGAGGTTTCTGGTGGCACAATGTCAGTTGCTCGAAGCCAAACAAATAAAAATGATGTGGAAGCCGGCTCTTCTCCTTCCAAGCCTGATGTGGTCAAAGGTGATGTGAACACTGATGGTGATAAGAGCAATTTACAAAATGATAATCCATTTTCCATTACCATTTCTTCCAATGATGGGGCTGATCCAATGCAAGAGCTTATGACAGATGATGCATTGAAGGACCCTGACTTTCTTCCGCCAATTGTCTCTCTTGATGAATTCATGGAATCCCTTCATTTTGAGCCACCATTTGAAAATTTACCAGAAGATTCTGGAAAAGTGACACGTATCTCAGACAAGAATGATTCTGAGGTTGGATCTAAATCTCAATCTTCTGATTTAGCTCCAAGTGAGAAAGTTGATGTAACCCGTGATAAGTCTGAGAAGTTTCAGAGCACATGTGTAAATGCAGATGTTGAAGAGGAAAAAAGGGTTAATGCAGAATCTGGGGCCATTTCTTCTGATACAAGATACGGTGAAAAGCAAGCTGGCATGAAGTCGACGGATGATCGTGCCAAGGAAAGGTCCATTGATGACATGAAGTCTGCTTCCGGTGATGCTGAGTTGAGACCCAGTCAGCTTCTTGCAGAAGAGAGATATGGCAATAATAATTCGTATTCGAAAACTGCAATCCTCACTAAGGGTGAATGCCTCTGGGAGGGAATGCTTCAACCCAATATGTCTACCACTAGTTCAGTCGTAAGCATCTATAAAAGGTAATTTACTAATTGTTTTGGTACATTTTTACGATAAGTTGCTACTTTGGATTTGATTATTTGACCGAGCAACTTCCTTTGTCATGTAGATCCTGCTTCCCATTTGATATTAGAATTTGGAACTATATATGCCTTCCTCATTCATTTATACTACTGCTTTTTTTTTATTTGGCATAGACTTATGGTTTTGTTTAAGTCTGCATGTAATCTTGCATTAAATATTTGTTATCCTTTATTTAATGTGGTCCTTTGTGTTCACTGGATCAAAATTTCATAGTCTAGTTGAACTCAATGCCAGTTGTGCAGAAGCATTAGTCTTATGCATATATTTATGAAAAACAAGCCTCATGAGATTTCTCTAGGGTCTGGAATCTTAGTTTTAATTTCTCTCCTTTTATAAGTACTATGGTTTAACTTCATGCACTCTTACATGCCATCTTATAAAAAAAAATTAATTGAGTTTTTGTTGGTTGGAGCTTTTGGTTTATGTGACTGTGAATGAGTATTGTTGTCTGTGAATATGGTTTTGGTCAGGTTGTTAAACATTTGTCTTGTGAATATCATTCTTTCTTCACAAGATTCAAAATTGACATTAGACACCCCCTCCCCAAAGTGGGGGTGGTACTATTTAAATAGTAGTTATTTGATTTTTGTAGTTTCTTTTAAGCAGCTAGTTTCAGTTATATATTTGATGAGCATTAACTAAACACACTTCTAGACAATTACTGTAATTGTTATTGCTGCCAACTTCTTTCCTAATTGTTGGTATGGTAAGTAGGCATGTTAACTTCATAGTATATTATTCTGTGCTTTTTGTGTCATTCAACCAGTCCAAAACATATGGATTTTAGATGTTGTTTTCTGATTGTCTTGAAAACGGTGAACAATATTGTCTTTAGAGTTGGATGGATTTATTTGTTTTTCCTCCTCCTTTTCAATTGGAGAGATCTGGGTGGTGGAGTCGCTGTGTTATGTTGAGGACCACCCGGCATCATTTTTAACTTATTTCTATCCAAAAATGTAGTTTTGAGATGTATTCTTTGAAGAGAATTAATATTTCTTTAAGTGCTTTTTTCTGATCTTACGTTATATTCTTTGTGAAGTGGTGAGAAAACTTCAGTGAAAGACTGGCCTGGGTTTCTTGAGATCAAGGGAAGGGTTCGACTTGATGCATTTGGGAAATTTCTGCAAGAGCTTCAACATTCAAGAAGTCGTGCTATCATGGTATCTCAAGTTTCCTTTTGTTGTGCTAGACTGTTATCTTGTCTGTTTACCTCAACATCCATGCAGAAAGCGATGATTAAAAAAAATTATGTTGCAGTTTGATGCTAATTCCTTCTTTCACCGCATCTAAAGTGTAGTATTTTTACTAGCACAATTTGTTTGCTGCTTTTCCTTTTCCTTTGTTGATGAGATAAAGGCGGCAGTGGAGTGGTTGGTGGTCGTGTATGACAAATGACGCTTAGTTTTTAAGGCTGGAAGGATGGTGTATTTTTTGGAGTAGAAAGTTAGGAAACAAGAAATGTATGTTATGGGGGTAAAAATTGAATACTGGGATTGTGTAGCTTTTAACAATGCCACTTAAAATGTATTACGACATTAGATTGTTTTTGGTAAATATATTATGTTATCGGGTGACTTGAATAAAAAAGCTTCTCATCCTTTGAGCCTTTGTCTTCATGAAAATCAGATATATTTTTAAAAAGTATTTTGACAGATAAAATGAAAAAAGAAGAGGGGGGGGTTTGAAAAATTTAAGAATTTGTTTTATATTAAAAATGGTGTAAAAAATCCATCCCGAAAATTCTCTCCTATTTTAACGGGGATAACAAATCTGAGTCTTTGGGTTAGTATCGATAACAGGCATGGGACCATTAGAATGTTGGGATATGAGCGTGGTTAACTGGTTTGAATATGATGCCTGACTGAGGTTACATGCTGTTTTGATATTAATATTTCCTTTTAAGGGAATTAGTGTAGCTGATGAAACTTTCTCACGTGACTTTCATTTTGGGCTATGTATAATTAAAAAGTTTCTTTATATGGCAGGTTTTACATTTTGTTTCCAGAGGGTCTTCGCCCGACGAGCATGCAACACTCCGTGAGGTAAAATGATGATTATTAGATTGGTTCTCATATCTACTTTTTAGCTGCGTATTGTTTTTGATATATTAGATAATTTTGCATGCAGGTGGCTGAATCGTACATTTCAGACGAGAGAGTGGGATTTGCCGAGCCTGTCCATGGAGTTGAACTTTACTTTTGCCCACCTCATAAAAAAACAGCTGAAATGCTTAGCAAGATACTTCCAAAGGAACAAATTGAGGCTGTTAATTCTATTGATAATGGCCTAATTGGTATTATTGTATGGAGGAAAACTAATTTAACTACGTCTATATCACCCACCACTTCATCACACCACAAACATAGCTCTAAAAGGCAACACTTCAATAGGAGACAGCAAGATACAAATGTAAATGCCAATTCCACTCAAAAAGCAGTGCCCCCTACGGGCTTTAAGCCCACCGAGACTGGACCCCCATCTGATGGTGATGATGATATTCCTCCCGGATTTGGGCCTGCACCGGCCCGAGTTGAGGATGACCTCCCAGAGTTCAATTTCTCTGGCAGTTCAAATCCGTCATCACACTTGGTCCAAAAACCTATGGGACCAGGATCGGTCCCATTTCACTCGGTTAGCCAAGTTCCATCGCGTCCTGTAGAACAAATGAGGGAGCTTGTACAGAGATATGGGCAAAACAAAGCAAATGTATCTTCAGTAAACTGGCAGGATAAGTTTGGGGCAACAATTCAACCCTGGAATGATGATGATGATGATATACCTGAATGGCAGCCTCAAACCTCACATAATCAGTTTCCTCCCCATCAGACAATGCACAACATTCATGTTAGACCTCACATCCTGAATCAATCATTTGCGGGTTCACCCCATCAGTCAATTATGTCAACGCAATATATGCATGCCCCTATGAATGTAACGCGTGGCCAACGAAATTTTGACCCTCATTTGGGTCCTTCTCCCCGTGGAAACAATATACAGCCAAGTGGTGGGCACCCCTATGGGACACCCGAACAAGGCACTACCTGGTCTCAGTATGTGTCTAGAAGTAGGGGATTTTAGTTACTTTCAGTTTAAAGTTTAGTTCCTTTTTTTTTTTAGTAATGTCTTTAACATTTGTAGCCATGTAAGTTTATGATAAAGTGACATGCTGTTTCTTAGGCATCAATATCTTGTAGAGCAAACGAATGACTTAATTTTCTCCTGTTTTAGTTTGCCAACATTACGTGTTCCGGTGAATAAATATGTGGACAAAGAAATTTTGCTTGCTTTAGCCTTACGATAGTTTTAAATTTCCATGGTACTTTCGTAACGTTGGTTGTTTATACGCAATGCTGCGTGTGACTTGACACTTCAATCCCTCTCGTTTTGTAGTCTATGTAATACTCGTACCTTAATCTTCGGAAATACTGTCTCACATGAAACTCTGCATATACTACCCAACAATGAACGAACATGATCAAGTACCATTATTGTAGCTCCATCTATGATTACTTTTGCCGTTGAAGGATGATTTTGCGAGCCTAGCCCTAGACAAATGAGTTGAAGAGAAAAATGGATAAGAAAAGGGCTAATAGAAGTTGTTCTGTAATATGAAAAGTGTAAATCTTCTAGAAGAACTAATTATTATGCATAATTTTGACATAAAAAAAGGGTTTTAAATAAGGGTTAATAGTTTCTCGTGAACTTGTAAACTCTTCAGTAAAAACAAATAAATGTGGGATTTATCAATTTTATAGGGGAGATTATTTTTTCATGTTGTAGGAGAAAATTATCTTCAGCTACCTTCACAGTAATTTTTATTTATTTATTTATTTAATAATGGTGGGACCTATCATGTGAATATAAGTGTAGCAGAAAATATGTTTTCTTCTACGGCTGGAGAGCCTATTTCCCCATTATATATATATATATATATATATATATATATATATATATATATAATAAAAGCTGACTCGATTTTTGATATTTGTGTAAGAGGAAATGATTTTTACTACAACGAGAGATTCCCCTTTCAATGTAAGTTGTGCAAGAATAATTTATTAGAGATTAATAAAACCACAACCTACTATGATGTTGCGAGATTAGTAGGTTCCAGGCATCCATGTATCTGAATCAATATGTGGAGAAAATACATCATATGTAGGTACATGATTGCCTAATGGAGAAAGTTTTTGGAATTTAGTGGGAAAAATAAAGAAAAGAAAGGGTATAAATGAAAAAATAATTTCTCCATTTAGAAAAAAAATACCCAAGTGGGTACATCCCATGTATTCAATTTTTTTTTTCCCAATTTGTGGCCGATTTCAGAAAAGCCCAAATTTGATATTTCCAATAACTGAAAAATCAACAGAATTGTCCTATTAGAACCCAAAAAATTATTGTATAAGATGTTTGGAAACATTTTCTTCCAACTGCTATTTGCAATTTAGAATATATTGTATAGTATTATTTACGTTATTTAGCAAAAGAACACATCAACGAGAAAAGGCCCCATATTACAGCCAAAAAATATGCACGGAAGAAATATAAATCATTGACAATTCGTAGACTGAGAAATGTGTTGTGAAAGCTATGAACACGAAGAAATATGATCCTCAACCTCCCAATGCTCGCTTGAGTCCTGCTCGTTGCTCTGTGGTCAGTTTTGTAGGGAACTTAACCTCAAATTTGATCCTCAAATCCCCCCTATGACCAGGTTCCTTTGTTTTTGGCATTCCTTCATTTGCAACAACAAACTCATAACCAGGGCTCACAATGTCAGTCACTGAGATACATAAACTACGTCTATCAAGTGTTGTGAGATTTATTGAAGTTCCTCCAATAGCTTCAGCTAGTGACACCCTTTGGTTCATAATGAGGTCGTTGCCATCTCTCTTGAAGAAATCATGAGGCTTCTCATCAATCACAAATACAAGGTCTGCTGGCAGTTGATTTGGTTGCTGATTCCCTTTATCTGGGAAAGTAATCTTTGTCCCTTTCTTCCATCCGGGCTTTATATCAATGGTTAATATCTCTGTTTCTGGAATTGGCCGTCTGCATTTTTTGCCATCATAAAAAAAAAATGCACGTTAGAATAATCGACAATGTTTTATTGATATTCTCCATGAAGCAATTTGTCACAATGACATTGGTTAAAGATAAAAATGTGAAGCAAAGGAAGAAAACCCTCCATGTGAGGTTAAGATAGAACATACTAACCCATTGGCATCCATCACAGTTCTTGAGATCTTCATTTTCCTTGTAGATCCAGAGTATAACTCTTCCAAACTGCAAGGCAATTTGCTTTCCACAGGTGTTGGCTTCTTTGGCATGTTCCCCCTTTCACTGTATGTTCTAAAATTATTGTCACTTCCACTAAATCCACCAAATGTTCCCCCTCCATCAGATTGGAATCTCTTGGACTTCCCTGGTCCAGATAATCCAAATCCAAAAGGGCTACTTGCAAAGAATTCTGCAAAAATGTCCTCTGCATTTCTGGGATTAAACCCACTTGATGGTTCATTACCAGGTGGTGGCCTATCTTTCAACCCTTCCTCTCCATCCTGATCATAAATCACCTTTTTCTGAGGATCGCTCAATACCTGAATTGACAATATTTTCTCAAAATTTCTCCAAGGCCAACCCCATAAATCTCAAACTTGCCAGTTAACAATGCACTATTAAAATTGTAGACGCCTATAATTAGAGGGAAAACTTGCATCAAACTGAAAATGGTACTTCTGGATTATGTTCTAGCATTATACAAGACAAGAAATAATAGGGTTACTTTTTTTTTCTTTTTTCTTTCAGCATGGATGTGGGATATGGGAACTCAATCTCAAGTAATGTTGATGGAAGTACTAATTACTGAGTGTCATGAACTTTCCATTTCTTTAGAAGAAGTTCACATATATTAGAGCAGTTTTGCCCAATAAAACACCTACTGAAGTTCTTTTCCATCATTCATTTTATCATCATACTACTGTTATTTATTGCCATTTCATTTTTCTACCACGAATATAAAATCATTGATTTGCCTATCTATAGTCCAGGGGTTATTTAAGTGTGATGATTCCCACATTGATTGGTAATGCACAAGTGAAGTTCATGTAAGTGGGAGAACCCATGAATCCAAGGTACTCAACCTGTCTCCTAGCCAAACACCTGATTACCCGGAAAATAACTCAATTTTGATACTACTGTTACGGGGGGAATATCATGTCACCAAGGTATTCCTAACCTTTAAAGAATAAATTACGTGTAAAAAGAAACAGAGAGCTGAAAAGTTGTTTGTCCTTTCTTTCCTTCTTTCTTTTATCTTCCCTATTCCCACCAATCAAATCATTTCATGTGTTATTATAATTCCAGTCACTAAACAGACACCAATAAAGAAAACGCAAGACAAAGAAAAATATTTAAAAAGAAAGAAAAAAGAGAATAATTTGTTACCTCATAGGCCTCAGAGATCTGCTTGAACTTGGCTTCAGCTTCTTTTTTGTTGGTGGGGTTCTTGTCAGGATGCCATTTCATGGCCAACTTTCTATATGCTTTCTTCAAATCATCCTCCGTAGCATTTCTGTCAACCTTCAATATATTGTAGTAATCCACACCCATTTTTCTTTTTTAATTTTTCAGAAAAAAAATCTGAATCTTGCAAATGTTACAATCGGATTCCAAAATACCAAATCTTCAAATTTAGACTCGTTTCATGGACACCCAGATCATGAAATCATTCATTCTTCCTGAAAAGTTAAAAACTTCCTTCGGAAGGTACATTGAAGATGAAGTGCCATGAAAGTTGAAAAGAAAAGCGATCAACAGGGCAAACAAGAATTGCTCAAATCAAATGACAACAATTCAGAAATTCTGGAAATTGAGAAAAGACTTTGAATTCAGCGCCACGCTGGTAAGTGCGTGGATTCTTATCTTTTCAAGAAAACAAGAACTTGATGAATTTAAACGGAAAATTTTGGATCATTGAAAATAATAATAACCGAGAGAAACGGGAAATATATATATATATATATATATATATATATATATATATATATGGGTCAGGATCATTCTCCGTTAATCTCACTTATATCTAAAGGTTCAAATTGGTTCAAATTTTTTAGTAATGTGAGCCATCATTTGATAGAAGTGGATCAATGGTAGATTGAGTGTAAAACTTCTAACTGTCCCTATATATATATATATATATATAGGGTAAATATTTCTCCAGCCACTTTAGATAAGCTTATCTGCACCTACCTATTTATAACTATTATATAACATTAAAGTTGCTTTTTTTCTCTCTCCTCATTTACTTTTCAGAACCTGTCTGCTAACGGAGAGAGAGAAAAAAGCAACTTTAATATTATAACTATGTTCTCCCGGGAGAACATAGTTATAAATGGGTAGGTGTAGATAAGCTTATCTAAGGTGGCTGTAGAAATATTTTTTCCACATATATATAGGGTCAGAATCATTTTACACTAATCTTGTCCGCTGATTTCACTTATATCTAAGGGTTCAATTTTTTTAATAATGTGAGCCATTGGATACAAGTGGATCAATAGTCAAGATTGAGTGTAAGACTTCTAACTCTTACCGGTGTAAGAATATCTGCCCCATATATATATATATATATATATATATATATATATATATATATATATATATATATATATAGGATCCTTTGACACCGGTGTCAAATTTGAAATTTGACATCTTATCTGATAGCCGTTAGATAAAAAAAGATCAATGGTGTCACATGCTTACAAATGATAATCGTTGATCTTTTTTTATCTAACGGCTATCAAATGAGGTGTCAAATTTCAAATTTGACACCGGTGTCAAAGGATCCTACCTCGTGTATATATATATATATATATATATATATATATATATTTCAGTTGGTTGTCGGATGGTATATAAATTCTGTTTTCCTCTTGCTGATTGCATGCTTTTTTACATCATACACCCTACAAAGTAGCTCAAAAAAATAGTTTCATGGTTTTCACGATTATCTATTGCATGTGATATTTGTGAATAAATAAATATTTAAGAAAAATTAAAGAACTATATACCGTAAAAAATAAAAATGAAAACATATACTAAACACACGATTCTTCCTATATTGATTTTTTGGTAATCTTTTGAGATAACATAAAGCTCGTGTAGCAGTTTCTCACTGAGCTTCATGAGGACTTTGCATATATTATTAGGAAAGAACATGCACTACATAACACAACCCTAGGTACATACATGATAGTCAAATAAATTAACAAGGGTATGATTATACATAGACACCCTGTGTCCATGACTAGTTTGATAATTTTGTTCGAAATTGAGCATACAGAGGTTATTTTCCATGTAATAATTCATGTGGTGTTTTTTCCACAACAAATTAGTTGCCATAAGATTTATTATATATGCCGCTATAAAAATACACTCACCCCAAAAACAAATGATATAAATGAGCATGAAATCGCAATGCTCGTCTATGTTTGGTGCTTCTTTTTTTTCCACCGACCATTCTGTTACGGATTATTAGTGATAAAAGTCTGAAAATCAATGTCATTATCAAGAAAATACATCTTCAATTTAAACAAGTAAATTTTGTGCCATTATTGCCCCGTACTTCCTACTCTCGTTTATGAAAGTATGTTTCTTTCCATGATACAGAATTGCTACACTCCTCTGTAGTAGTTGTCCACAATAGTTAGGAAATAATGAGCACCTCAAGAATAAGGTGGACTATATATGGTCCAAATAAATCATTAAGTGCATTGAGACTAATCGAAAAAAACTTCAGGAGTTTATTGAGCATCACTTATGTCTTATCGACTTTAATTTTTTAATTACATAAACCTTCGATACAAATGAATTAATAGTCAAGAATAAGTCTTATTCTTAAATCAATGTAAGAATAATATGCCCCACACATACATAATATATATAAATTTAGTGTTCCTACGAGATAAATCATCTCCTAAAATCTTAAAATGATATCATTTTTAAGTTTGTTTTGAGAAAACTTATGTTGCAAGAGAAACAAAATTTTCACTTAGCACTTTTCCTACAGACTCTCGTCTTTAAAGGTAATGTAAAATGGTTGGTTTGGATCAACCAACTCCTATTGACTCAACACTTTTTTTTTTTTTTTTTTGGAGTGGATGCTCTTATGTTAAATTTTATATGACATGTTGCTGAAAATTTTATATTTATTTCTCTTCATTAACATTAAATAAATAATTAAATATGGTCCAATTAAAATTTCATAAAGAAAAAAATAGATACAATATTTTCAAATGACTAAGTTATGTAAAATTTTAATATGAAAGGATTTATTTCCTCTCTTTTTTAATTATTCTTCCTTTGCAAATATATATTATTGCGTTGAGTTTAGTTCTTCCTAGGACACCTTAGCTAACAAACTGCTTAGTAAAATTGTTAAATTATTGTTGACTAAGTTAGTCTTTATTTGTTTTACTTACTTAATATATTTAAAGGCTAAGAATATTAATTGTAAATAATTTATTCAAAATAATTTATATTAATGATTTAAAATAGATGATAATTTATTTTCAAATTATATAGACAATTTTTTAAAAAATATTATGATAATTATAATGACACTTTTAAACTTACATCATATTGGAATGATCAATGTCGATTAAATTTATTTTTATTTTAGTTTTATAAATTTAACTCACAATCTTTATTTAATTATTTGTGTTCGGTTCTTTTTGACGCCCTTAAAATTGAATTATTATTTTAGATAAATAAGTAAATAGAAAATTGATTTTCTCGCTTAAATAAGAGAGTGACATCACTTTTTTTTTTTTTTTTTTTTTAAAAATATATTAAATTAATATGATAAGTTATATAAATACCTTATGATAACTTCAAATATAATTTTATTTTTAAACATTAAATGATGAACGGAATAACAATAAAATATAATATTAAAGTTTAAATATTGGGGGAGGTTATATTTATTATCTTTTTTTCTTATTACTCCTTACTACCAATAAATCAATTAATAAGTGTGACACAATAAATTATAATCATTAGATTGACGGAAATCAACGGTTAAGATTTAATAGTAAGAGATAGTAAGTATAAACATTACGCTTAAATTTTTATGATAAAATGATGAAGTATATTCCTTTAGTTGATAAGGGAAAAGAATGGAAATGAAATTAATAAATAATAAGTTGATTGTATTTAATAAGGTAAAATTACAATATTAAATGACAGAAGATAAAACAAATTTACCAATTTTATCAAATTCCTTTGCATTTTACCATGTTTGAAGATGTCTTTACTATCAATCTAGTAAGTGAAATAATTAGCAAATTGATGTAATGAGATTCAAGATGGACCGAAATTTCAAAAAATTGGAAGTATTGTGTTTGATATTTTTCAACACTTCAACATGTGTTATAAAGACTCAAAAAAAGGCTTAAAAGTTGCATTGTATTGCATCTTTAGTTTCATTAGATTCGTTAAATTATAATTACTATTTTGTTGAGTTTAATATAAATATTTAAGATATTTTGTTTACAAAATTAATAAGTATTATAAATTTAACAAAAAAATTAAATATAATATATAAATTAAACATATTATTTAATATTAAAGTATATCTTAATATATATTACCAAAAAAAAAGGATATCTTAATATATTAAAATTTAATGCATCGTATCATGTTATTAGAGTAATAAAACAAAGTGTTGAAAGTGAGATAATGTTACAGTGGTGAGCGGTGTGGATGATAGAACTGAGAGCTTCTTCTTTGAAGTACCAATGGTTTTACACTCTTTCTTCTTCCCCACTCCTACTTTGCTTCCTAATAAGCTTATCTTCAGGTATGTCTACTACCCTTTTCAATATTATTTACTTTTTCTTCTATATATCATTTGTTTCTAAAACTTTACAATACAACTATATATGTTCATCAGAAACAATAGCAGGGTAATCCTTAACCAAAAGAAATGTCCATTATCCGAGGAAAGACCACACTTTTCATGTTCTGCTCTAAAACCCACTTCCCAAAATAGGATTTTGAGAAGGGATTTGGGGCTGCTGTTAGGCCTTACTTCGGTCTCTCTAACATGGCCATTTTCTGGTATCTCTTTCTTTCTCTCTCTCTCGCTCTCTTGCATTCTCTGAGTAATTTTGGTGTTTGTTGAAAAAAGATAAGAACGCATGTTGATGTTGGATTTTCTTGGAGCAAGTGAAAATGCTTCTAATATATGCACCCCACCCCCCACTTTCTTTCATTTTCTATGCGTTTTAACATGTGGTAGAATTGAGACATGTTTGCTTTATTATTATTCTTTCCCTTGTGCCTCTCAACTCTTATTCTGTCTTGCAGTGACTCTTGCTGAAGAAGAGCTGAAAATGGCTTCATTTGTAGATGAAATAAATGCCTATTCTTATCTGTACCCTGTTGAGTTTCCGTCTAAGAAATTTGTCTTCAAATGGTATGCCAAGTACATACATTTTATGTATTCATTTATTCATAGTAATTAACATGATAAGGGACAGTTTCAACTTTCAACCTTACCAAATGTTTTTTTACCTATTTAACAGAGTCAGTATTATGTTCAGTGAACATCTTGACTCAATGGATTAACATTTAGTGCTAGTGCATTTATCAGACTATAATTGGTTTACAACTTCACTTGTTTCCCGGAATTTTTCCTTGATTATTTTCTTTCTTTGTTTGAAAGAGATCCTTAGATTGTAGGAAGCTAACTCTTTTCATATCTTTAAAGGGTAGAGTCCCGAAGGCCGGAGCGATATTCATCAGCTGCACCACTTTCTCGTAAGATTTGTTGTTTTCTTTTGCAAGGCAAAAGTTTATCTTATCAAAAAATTTCAGAATTCAGGTTGTTTCATCGCGAACTTGTTATCACTGCCATTGAAATTTTATAATATCAGCTCTTTCGTTGTGCATCAAAATATCTGAAATACAGTAGGTTGTCACTAGTCAATACTGATCTTGTGCATAATGACATTGGATGATTGCTTTGTAATTTTCCTTTTCTGGATGAAAATTGAGCTGTAAATTCCATACAGCTGATGCACGCCTGCGTATTGTGTCTGAGCGTGTTGATATCATTGATAATCTCATCATTTCTGTCATGGTATTTTCTCAACCTCATACTTGTTGCATGGAGTTTTAGTTATCTATTCAAAGCTTTACCAGTATTTTATATTAAATTCAGATAGGTCCACCAAATACAACCTTTATAAAATCAAAGGATAAGAGCGAATGGACTGCAAAAGATGTTGCTGATTCAGTTTTATCTGACAAATCTGCACTGGTAACTCATCACTCCTTCATTACTCATGGATTTTTTGTGCTCATGCTATTCTTATTGGAAACAAAATTCATGCTTATTGGAATTAATTCTAACCACAAGCAACAGCTACTGTTGCTCCAAGTATTATTTAAAATTCAGATATTTAGTCATCACTCATCACTCACTAGAGGTTATCTCTATCTGGAAACCTAGGAGAACCAGATAAGCCATGGTAATATGGTCACATAAATGCTGGATGACGGGTAAAACTTTTTAAGATAGAAGGTATATAGCATGTCATATTAATCTTCTCTGTTTCGAGGATTTTCACAGGCCAGAGTCGACAACGGTGCTCCACATGGTTAAAATATAGTTGACTCTGCTTTATAGCTTAAGCTTTGTAGTTAGAAGTTTTAACATAACATCGGGGGTTTTTCGTTTTTGCTTGCGAAATCCACGTGCAAACATACTTTATTGTTGTTAGATCTCAGTGGTTACCATTTATATAGTTGGGTATGTAGGCTGGAGGAAGTGAGATGATAGTTTCACCATGTGCAGATTGACATCCTATAACTATTTAAAAATTAGTAACCTTTCTAAGCCAATAGCTTTTTGATTGTCATATTTAAAATGTCTCGTACTGCTAGAGATCAATATGAATTCTAATGGATTATTTGAGCACTTATCTGTGCAAGGTTATCAGACCTTTTTGAGATTATTGTTTAGACAGGAATATCATCCAACTATGTGCATCACAAAGTTGCTTTGCCTGTGATCTGTGTTGAAAATCCTTCAAAATTTATTTCTGATATTTCAACATTTTGCAGCGAGTTACCTCAAGTCAGCGCTTAGCTGAGAGTTCAGTTCTCGATACACACTCTGGTGAAGTAAGCTTCATGAATAATCTTTATTTCTTGGTTGCCAATATTTGATGGATGTTGTTATAAGGAGTCGGGGGAAAAAAAAAACATGTATATGAACATGTGGCATCAAATATATATCTGATGATTAAATGTATTAAATGTAAACAGATATCTTCAAATAAGAAGAGGAAAATATCCAAACACGTATCTATTTGTTAATGATATTGGATACTCCAGGAATTAAAAATTGTGACTACATTTACATTTTACATATTTAAGTTGATGTTTATGCATAGTGGAGCTTATCTGTCGGTCTCTCCACAGATTGATGGTGAGCCTTACTGGTATTATGAATACCTTGTTCGCAAATCGCCCACGAAAACTGTAAGTATTTCCTTTTGGTACATTTTTTCATGGAAAGATGTGGTATATGTGATGGTTACTTTTGATTTGTAAATCATATTGTACAGGCCCAAGATTCAAACATTTTCCGGCACTATCTTGCTTCAACAGCTGAAAGAGATGGTATATCGTCTCTCTTTTACTACTTTTGTATTCCAAACATGAATATGTAGATTATTTCTAACTTGCAATTCTAATACGAGACTGTCCTCTGCATATTCATACAAAGTGCTTGAACTTGTTGGAAATGATTTTGTTCTCTTTTCCACTTCTCCCATTCAATGAGAGCCATGCTTGATCCAAAGAAAAAAATAATAATATTTGTATCTGCCCCTTTATATTTTTATGAGATCGTTAATGAGCTAATTCACATGCCATTGTTTCTTTTCATGCTACTTCAGAGATTTTCATTTCATACAAAGTTATATTTTCTTTCAAGTTATATCTCATCTGCTATTGCTATGCGCTTGATTGCAGGTTATTTGTACTCTGTCAGTGCTTCGACCCTTAGCCCACAGTGGAAAAAAGTACTCTCTCTCTCTCTCTCATGTTGTTTGCGTTTGTGCTCATACACACTCATCTAAATGATTATATATGAACCAGGAGAACCAGCATTAAAACATAATTAGCAATGGAAATTCAAAATATCTTGTACTTCCTTTATATGCCACTTCACCAACAACTCGAGTAGTTTGTTTTGTATGTGTGACAGAGATGTCTAGCCTAAGGTTAGTAGGTCAATATGGGACCGAACTCTCTCTCTAAGGTATCTATGAAGCAAATACCTAGAGATGGAATACACAACTAATAACGGCATAAGCCAATGGGGTGGTATGTATACACAATGACAGCATAACAGTAATAGAAAGAGATTAGGTCATACTTGTAGGTTTTACCTCCTATTTATAGAGTTGTACCTGTGGATATATGAGTTCTGGGTCTTCTATTCATAAGCCCAATTGTTCTCTTGCACAGCTATCATGTAATTTCCCTTTGTTGGGCCTTTAGATATATGGGCCTTATGTAGGTCCGTAACATAGTTATTTGTTTTTTTGTTTTTAGAAAAGAACAAAAGAAGATAATTATTCATCCATCAAAGGGATTGTAGAACCTGAAAATTAATGGCAAAGTGAATTTTTTTTTCTTTTTTTCTTTTTCGAAAAAACAGTATGATATGTTTAAATGAGGTATCAAAAGTAAATGGTTTGATTTTTGCCGAAATTCATGAATCAGTTGAAGATTTACAGATGTATATGAAATATTCAATTTTCACTTTATGGTTTTTAAGGCATGCTGTCATTTTCTAGCAGTAATTAAACTTAGTACTAAGAATGAAATTCTAATTAGATTTTTTTTTATCTCGCTCTGAGTAAATGTCACAATATATTTGATGCAGATTGGGCCTTTCCTTCAAAAAACAGTGAGTTCGTTCCGTCTTGCCAGCCCAACAGAAAATTATGTTCCTCCATACAAAGATCCCTGGAGATTTTGGTGAAACCTCAAATTTTGTTTTTATGGTATTCATGTTATAAGTTTTGTGGGGTAAAATTTATGTAATCATTTAATATTCTTTGAGGAAAGAAAATTGAAATGGTATCTCATCTTTGGGTTATCTCGTAATTGTAAAATTGAAAGGGAATAATGATCTGCCCTTTTAATTTGGCAGAGTGAAGTGGCAGGTCACTTAAATGAGGTGGATGAGTATTTTAAGCTTTTTTAAAATTCTATTTGAGCTTTAATTTCATGTCTGTATGTCGTATTAATATTTTATGAAGAGGTTATTGTTACAACTTAAAAATTGTACAACCTCTTACAATATATTTTTTTCAATGTTGATTTTCATTAATTCAACGATTATGATTTATTCATATTTATTAATTAATTATAATTTTTAATAAATTATAACGGTTGAATTGACGAAAATCAACAATTAAAAAATAAACTGTAAAAAGTTGTAAAACTTTTGGATGGTAAGAATTAGGAATGGCAAAGTGGGCGGCCCGCTCCGCCATCAACCCGCCAAAAAATGAGTCAGCCCGTCCCGTCCCGCTTTTGAAAGTGGGCTGAAAAGCTCTGCCCGCCCCGTCCGTTTGGCGTGTTGGCCCGCCAGCTCGAGCTTATTTTACACTGACCCGCCTATGCCCGTCATCAACCCGTCAAAAAATGAGCCCACCCCACCCTGCCCCGCCCCGCCCCACTTTTGAGACAGGTTGAAAAACTGAACTCGCCCCGCCCCGTTTAGCTGGTGGGGCGAGTTGGCTCGCTGAGTCGAGCCCGTTTTGCCATCGAATAATGTTTCTCATATTTTATAAACAAAATAAGGTTAAATGGAGTTGCAACTAAACAGTAATGGCAGTGGAAACAAAAAGACATTTATTTCGTTACAAAACACAGCTTTCCATCTTTATTTCATTTAGCATTGATCTCTAACAATAGGATTCGATGGTTCTGACTTCTGGGGCTGAAAGAAACACCACCACTCTCACACAGCTAAACTTCATCCATCTGTCATCCTACTTAATCGTGCTATACTTTCATTCATTAATATTGAATTTCTATACAAAACAAAAGCTGGACTATTCATGAATTTAGCATATACCCTATTAACAAGCTCAATCTGAGCGAAAGAATAATATGCATCTACACTACTTTTACACATACAAAGTGTACCCACAAAAATTCCCTTTTCCTTTAAACAAAATATGATGGGAATGTATTTGAGCTGATTTTACCAAAGATAAAGATCAATTTTCAAGACAATTAATTGCTGAGAACAATATAGTAAAAAGAAGCTGCAGATGTAATTTGGATGGAAGTTAATCAATCCTGAGATGTGGCAAAATATGCGGAAAGACTGCCTTTGGAAGGCACGTACTGTAGGCTCAGATGCAGGCGACTAGTAAGTTGATAGCTCAAGGTCCACTGCATTGCCATCTCTGAATCCTTCATTTCCCTAACGATTGTTGCCTGGAAGAAAAACAGTTGCTTCTTTAGATAATAATAAGCTTACCAGTGAGTAACAGTAGAACCTACGGACTCAACAATGAAAGGATCTGGTAACTAATGGATGCTTCTACATGTGACGTGGCAGCAACTAGATGATATGCTAACTACTTCAGGATGTTTGGTTATTGAAAAATGAAAACCAAACATGTCCTCATGAATGAATGACAATCCACTTGTCAGAAAAAAAGATGAAGAACGATACAGCCGATATCCAACAAGATAATATTCAGGGAATATTACCAAAAAATTTGTGAAAAAAAAAATGTTTCTAGTTTAGGAATGGTTAATTACTCATTAAGTTAATGATGTTTAAACTCCAAATTGCGGTTAATGAGTAACCACTTATTGTAACTAAACAATATTTTTATCAAGAAACTTCCTAAAGAAATTTTATAAACAATATTTTCCATCTATTGGTACAGATTTGTTTGTTGTCAAAAGAAGTCGACTGAAATTAATAGTAACCAAGATCTTGAGAAGCAAAATATTGAAAGATACACTAATTTGATTATGATTACCTGAAGACGTTTCCCAAGCTGGACTTCAACTTCAGTGACAAATGATATATTACTAGCAAATAACCTGAAAGGATCTACAGGATCAGCAGAAACCGAACTGGGAATATGAGGAGCGTACACTACCCTAAACCTAGCTTGGCCAAACTCTCCCTTCCCTTCAATTCGTGGCATTAACTTTTCAAGAGTAGCAGTTGCAAGCTTTTCAAATGCAAGTTGACCATTGCCTCCAAAAATGGATTTTGCTAACTGACTCTCAAATTTTCTGGCAGTCTGCATAGGTAGAAACAATTAATATGACCATGCTTCCTGAAGATCAGATCATGAGAGCATTGATCTTTCACAAATGAAACTATTAACTTACTTCACAAAGTAAAATTAGTTATAGAACTTTTAGATCCAGCAGCACAAGGAGATTTTATGTGACCATAACACAGTGAATCTGTTAATATTGGACACAATGGTCCAAAAGTTACCTTTGTTTTAAGGGGGGATTTTTAGAGCTTAATCAGCTTGAGGACCTAATCCAACACTAACAAGACCGGACCAATTAATACTAAACCCTAAACACAAAATGGAGGTTATTGGACCAACAGTTCCAAAAATGACCACAACTATTATGTGACAATAATTATATGCTCAAGTTAGTTCATATATCACAAAAATAATCATACAATCATGATAGTTCATTCTTTTATTAATGGTTGTGAGATGAGTTAAATTGTTATCTTGTCATTGAGAATGCTTGTGTTTGATTTATTTTATGTGTCCAGGCAGACCAAAATTTACAAAGCCCAAAATAAAAAAAAAAATCAAAGCTTAGCAGTCAGACCAGAAGGAAACAGGAGTCTCCTAGAACAGAAAGAGAAAGAAGCCTGACATCAAAAAACATTGAAGTGCAAATGAAGATATTGGAAGGCTAATTCATGTAAGTTTATATTTCCCCCTTGCATTTTTTTGGTAGATCGAAATGACAGCCAAACTTACAGGGCAAGTGTAGCTCATCAAAAAGATTAGCATACATGTGTGCTTTATTTGTGTTGTGTTTGACAATGGCAACACATATTACAGTTGAACACCGGACTGAAGTTTTGAGCTCCAAATTGATGAAGCAAGATAACAGAGAGCAATATCTTTTACCTCAGTAGGTGATAGCGCATCCTGTTCTACAGAATGTGTTGAGGTCACCACAAGTTTGTCCTGCCAATTGCTAGCTCGACTTTGAATTCTAAATTGCCACTCAGATCCAACCAATGCTAAATCAAGCATTGGATCTAATCCGTACTCAGGCTCAAACTTTGCAATATTTGGATGCTCCCGTTTTAACCTCACCTGTATTTGAAATGGATTTTATCAACATAAACAATGGGTTAAGAAAGTTACAAGCCAAACCAAAAATACCACTAGCCTAGAAGAAACTGCTGGTTATAGTTTACAAGAGTTGCAAAATAAACATTACACAAACCTGTGTTGCAACTAGATCAACTTCACCATTCTCGAATGCCAGTATGCCCCTAGGTTTTATACACTTGGGATGGGCGAGACCATTCAACTCAAGCTCTCCACTAACAGCAAAATTAAGAATCAAAGGATAAACTATCTTCAACTCTGGTCCAAGCACAAGCTTCAAATCACAAAGGCGGATTTCTATACTTGGTTTTATCTGCACTTGCTCTGTGTCCTTTTCAACTTGAGTTGACTCATTGACTGCCATGTGGTTTTTTTTTTTGGAAGAAAAATATCATAATATAACCAATAAAAGCCATTCGGAAAATATAACATAATGAACTCAACTAATCAATCAACAACATAAGCACATGTATAAGATCAAGCAATCAAAAGATTGATCCTGGCATCTCCTAAAGTGTATAATGAAATAAATGCCACAGCAAAAAAAAAAGTCGACAGTACTTTTTTTTTGGGTCTAGACTGCAATACTTGGTAGAACTATTACTTTTTTTTTTTTATTTACTTATGCAGCAATTTGGTGCCTTTGGTTGGAGAGCAATGTCATAATTTGCAAGGATAGTTTCTTCCCAATTCTGCTTCTTCTTCTTTTTCGGTTCAATAGAAAAAAAAAATAATTAAGAAAGCAGAGAAATACAAAGACAGGAGGATAAGATAACCTCCACCAGAAAATTACAAAAAAGAAAAGAAAAGAAAAGAAAATTACATTGAACCAACAAAACAGAACTAAAGAATAACAATGGACAATGGCAGCTCAGTCTCTACTTAAACTAGAAAAGGCAACACCCTCAAAATAAGACCATGAGCTGACCACCAAAGAGAAGCCAAATAGCCTTATTCTATCCCAAAACAATTCTCCAACTTAGAAATTTTCATCTATTAGGTTTAGAGGTTTTAAGTTTTAACAGCAATTAGGAGTGCTAAATGTTGTTGAGTTGTCCTCTTTTATCTAGATTTGTACATTGTGATCTTCAACCAGAGATCTTTATCTGCCTGTCTTTGGGATATGCTTGATTTCCTAGTTTCTTTGTCAGTTTTGGTTCATTGGTGTTTTAGATGGTTTTATTTATCGGACACGCAAAGGATTGGGATCCCTCTCATGAGTTGATTATTCCTTTCTTTCCACTTGTTTGGTTCTTTTTCTTTTCTTGAGGAGTATCAGGGATCTTCCGGTGCTGTATTTCTTTCATCTGAAGTACAATCTTCTTTTATCAAAACACAATATGGCGTGTGTAAATAAATAGATGTAACTTTATCCTCTAGAGTTCCTGTTTTTTTTTTTAATTGATCCTCTGTTTCTTTCCTCAGCCTTCATAAATTTCCATCATAGCCCTTTTATTTCTTATTAAGAACAAGTAAAAGCATGTCTATAATGTTGTATCAAATTGATATTTTAATTGGTAAATGCAAACTAATATTAAATTTAAACATGTTAATTGCACGCTATCATCCTAAAGTATTATGACTGTGAAGACTGAAGATTACTATCTAAGAGCTATGATCATGGTAGTTACCTTTGACATCATTATAATTTATGACATATAACACTTACCAAGTTCATAGTTAGTTAGTTAAACAAGAATAAAACGGACAGCATTGTACGTGCATGATTTAGATTGAATATGTGTGTCAATGCAGAAATCCAGAGGCAACTCTAGTGTTGTAGAAACGGGCACGAGAACTTGTTTTACAATAATAAAGAAGTCAATTTTAATTTTAGAGCATTATTATTAGGAAATGGCAGAAGACCACATGCTAAACCGATCAACATGTAAAGTATTACCAGAGCCAGAGGATTGAGAAATTTTAGTCGTCGAAGAAGCAGGTTCTGAGCCGAAATACCGCGAAATATATCTCGAAGCAAATGCTTGCCCAGCACCACCAGTAGGAAGCTCAGACTGATTTGACGGGAATCTATTAGAAGCACCACCACCACCCCTATCATGTGGCAAATATGCTTCTCCATGACTAAGTTTAATATTCCCAAAAATGTTTGGTTGTAATATGGAACCAGTTATTTGCAGTTGGGAGTCGACCTGGCCACTGAGAAAAGTAAAATGTTGGTTTTAATAAGAATAAGAATAATGTATAGACAAAAAAGAAAAAGTTACATTGCCAAAAGTCAAAAATATTTATGATTTAATGGTCACATCAGCTACATCCACCCATGAATAAGTAAAGACATAACCTATATAATTAAATTAAGAAAGCAACCTTAAAATATTTTTCGCCCATACTTCCAGAGCTTCACACTTCAACTCAATCTTGTCGTCAAGGGCTGCTTCACTAGTTCTGAGAGGAAGGTTCCCTTTCACAAGCAGCTTTCCTTTCCTGCTTAGTCTACTCTCCAGTGAGGTGACAGATAACCTGTTTGATTTCACATGAACAGTTCCCCCAAAGTTGGTTAATGGCTTTCGGAATACTGGTGACGATATAGATGCCCTGTGGAACGATGCACATCCATTAAGCACTGGTTGATCAACTGTACCTCTGACCTATTAAATCAATCAGATTGACAACACTCAGAAGAATGTAAAATAAAAAATTATTTGACAAAATTCTATTGACCTCACCCACCTCAAGCATGACATCAGCATTGCCATGAAGCCAATTGGCATAAGGAGATAAAGCTGTTACTAGCATCATTCCCCCATCTTTTATATCAGCATCAACCCTGACTTCTCCAACATCTAAAATTTGCCAATTTAAACCTTTAAGGCTTTCTGTCAATTGAGTATTCCAACCTTCTTCATTTCTGTCTCTAGAAACTATTTTGTCGCTGGCATCATCGGTGGTCCCTCTATTCTTCTCCTTCACCCAATCAGGAACCCAGGTAGCCCCATTCTTATCCAATTCAACATCTTGTTGTGACATGTTATTTTGAACAAAAGTAACAGGAATACTTCCTTGAATTAGTACATGACCATTTTGGATTACAGGTTCAAATTTTGCATTGAATAGAAAACGACTGGTTGAGGTTAGAGAAGCAACAACTTCTGCTCGTCCAAGATCAATTCCACCAATGGAACCATCCAGGAGCCTTACTTGTACATCACATTCTGGTTTTGCTAAACTTCCTCTAAGATCTCCTTCCATATGCAATATACCCTTAATGGGTGCTAACAATTGACACAGAGAATGAACAAAATCTGTTGCTGTAGATTCAATGATCTGAACTACAGTTGGGACCAAACTAACAGGAAAATTTAGGACAGCAAAATGAAGGTTGGTTTTAGGCCCTAACAAAGTTCCATCAGCATGAATGGTGGCATTATCCTTCTGGACAAAAATTTTCTCCAGGTGCAGACCATCATCATTACTGTAAGCTCCAACTGCCAAGACACGCTGAGTTTTGTAGTCTCCCCACTCCCAATCCTCCCCATGAAAGTCAAATTCTGCCTGAAATGAAATCGAATAAGAAAAGAAATCTTAAAAAAGTAGATGATTTATACTAACTCCTAGTAATACAATGATAAATTTTTACCAAGGTGTCTCCATTCCCTCCACCACTTGCATCAAGAGAACCATACCAGCGACCTTTGAATTCAGATAAACCAGGTAGACTTAAATCTTCAAGAACAACATCATGTGATGGAGCATGATGACCCTTTATTAACTGCAAGTTGTATACCACCATTAATGACAGACAAAGGAACTTCAATTTTTGCAGTAATATCATTAGGATCATTATATTATGAACAAAGAAATAAACATTACATGCACACTTCATGTTATCAGCATTAAGTATTGTGGCTTTTGAAAGGAAAATAAAAAATAGTGATTCCTTGATAATACCTCAAGCAGCTGTTGAAGGCTTGCAGAATATAATCCCACCGACTGCAAACTTTGAATAAAAAAGTCCTACATACATATGACATGGCAACATGCACAATCAGTATTTTTTCTTAAAAAAATCAGTACTCAGCATGAACTACAGGTTTTTCGATGAAGGATACAATAATAGACATTAGACTATTATCTTTTACTCAATGTCTATATATGTAATAATCAACTGACAGGCATTAAAAAGAATAATCTCGGTAGGAGAAAGATACTTGTTCCAGTAACAATAATTGTAACGAGTATGTAAGGTGAGTATCATAGATGATTATGGTAGGATATTGTTAGAATATTAGATATGATATGATTAGATTTGATTAGATATGATTGGATTCTGTCTTATCCGTAAATAGTCTGACTGTATTCTGATATCAGTTACTGATATCATGTACATACTATAGAATAAGTTAGGATTATGTATATCAGGAAATGTATCATTGTAATTAATTCCCACAGTAATATATGGAGAGACTATGTGTGGTCCGTTACAGACACACAAATTCATCCAATCAGATTTCCCCTCTCAAATTCAAGGAACAGTATAGCACCAGTAAACCTCCAAGAAAACCAATATCACATATACGCAGGCTTGCAGATGATACAATGCAACAACAATCAAGCTTTATCCCAGTAGATGGGGTCAGGTAATTGCAGACAACACAATAACTAAAAAGAAAGAACTGGCAACATTAGATATCTCTCTCAAACCTAACTTGTACTTGATCCAGAGGAAGAAAAAAAAAAACAAGCATTAGGGCAAATCCTGATACACAAGCTTTCCAACTTTGTGAAGATAAAAATGAGGGTCGATTGTATGTAGTTTTACTCTTACATTTATGCAAAGAAGTTGCCTTCCATACTTGAACCCATGACCTTCCAGTCACAATGGAACAACCGCTTCAAGGCATGAAGTACCTAAATTTGAATTTGGCTTAACTTCACTTATATCTTACCTTTCTTTTGAGAAAAATTTCCCCCAGCTGGAGCAAGGAATTTTAAGTACATTCAAATAAACTTGAAACCTTAAAACAGATTAGATAGATTCTATGGCTTTCAAGAGCACCAGATAAACATTGTGGCTAGACTCGTGAATTAATCAACTCGCATGTTATAAAGATAGAGTCATTAGCAACATATCTTGACTGCTTATACTCTGAGAGTTAATTATGACTACATGTAACCATCCAAGACATACAAAGCATAATACAACCTTTGATCTTGAAAGAACAGCAGGATCTGTACTTCGAGAAAGAAATCTAGCAAGAGGAAGCATCTCAGCAACCTCTGCTCTGCGAACTTCAAGTTTCATTCTCCACCTGCCCATTGAGGATATAACACTGCCAAGATGGCCAGACAATAGCCTTTTTAAAAAACCAGCCCCTTTTCTGTCAACAGGGTTACGATCTCGGGTGCCAGGCAACACATATTCACCTTGAAGTTCATAATGACTGTAGCTTTGTTCCAAAACAGTTTTTTCAATAGTGATCTGAACAATAGGGCATCAACTGATAATCAGTATCAAACATAACTTTGTACACAGTTCCAAAACATTTTCACCAGTGCAATATAACCCAAAACATATCATTCTTTACTATGACAAAACATTGGTTTCATAAAATGGTATTATTTGACTTGCAATATAACCAAAAAGGATTTTTGACAACCTAATGTTAACAAGCTTAAGGTTCATCACCGTGGAAGTCATTGAACAGTGGAGATAATTAGATGAGCACCTATATTTTTTGAAAGATTAAAGGGCTATTACAATGATTCAATTATTAAACAATGAGATTCCTGAAATGATTACAACCTGGAAACTTAAAAAAAATGGTAAACAACTAGACAGTTTCTAAAATCATATTGACCATCACAAGTGGCAAACACACCCAGCCACCATATGTTCAAGGTTAACTCTGATCATGGTAAAAAGACTTCTTTATTTGATTCCCAGGATAGCAATAAGTGGGAACTCCAATTCAGATGCAAAAAATAAGATTATCTTAGGCACTCACAACATCTCCACTCCACCTAGCGGCAACATCTAGGGCTTCACCAAGCACACCACTGAATTTTGGCCGAAGTACAGATAGGATTCCATGTCCTCTTCTTTTTTGAAGATTAAGCTGGATTTCTGCCTGAAAAAAAAAAAAAAAAAACTTACTAACAGCTAGAAAACACCATATATTCTTTTCATTACATGACCATTAAATAATGCCTAGATCAAGTCATCATTCAGTCAGGACTGAACAGAAAAAGGGAGAGGTGGAAATAGAAAAGTAAAAATTTGCACATCAGAATTACCCTTCTCGATATTTTATGCTACCCGTCCATCTCTCCTCTATGTGCATCTTACATTGCTTTTTATGCTAGAAATAAGGGAATTCCACCATTTGCTGTTCACTTTCTTTTTCCAAAAAAACCCAGGGTTCATTTGAGTTGCTTAAAAATAAAGGACAGCATAGTACCCAAAAAAATGTACTTTGATTATTAAAATAGTATAAGTAGTAGTCAAAAAGTAATTCAAGCGACAGCACAAATCTCTAAATTTTTGCTACTCACTAAAACAAGTCAGAAAATCTTGTCCGCGGCACAAAAAGAAAAAGACTTATTCTTCATTATCCCAACTCTATTGTGCATAAAACAATATACAACACAAAGGGTATTACAATAAATTTTGTGATATTCCATCCACGAATATAACAAAACATTTAATCTTGTGCATTTGTCATCAAACAGCTAACGACACAAAAAAATCATCCTGTGACTCAATCAATCAACTACTTAAGTTGTACTGTTCTGTTTGTTTTGTCTCTAAATATGCATCAAATGCAATGCTAGAGTTTGACTTTTATTGTAATTGGAAACAACGGACAAAATCATCATCTTAAAATAACCACAAAGTCCATCTCCTACATCCACAACACGAGTATCTGTTCTCGTATTAATAAAAATATTCTGGGCCTTTTTCTAACATCTTTTCCAGGATGTTGGCCTTTTAGAGTATTTATTACTTTCCTTCACTTTCTATCTGGCCCTTAACATGGATTAGAGCCTATTGTTTTGTGTCCATCCTTTAAGCAAGGGGGCATGTCAGATATTAACTAATATTAACCATTGCTTGGCCTTTTCCTAGCAGCTTTAAGATTCTGAGATGGTTATTAACCAATAAGAACCATTGCTTGTCCACAAACCCCATCTTTTACATTCATTCCCTATAAACAATCGAGACTCAAACCTTGAGATGAATTTCGCAAGCGGAACAAAATAGCTAAAACCTTGTCTTATCTCTCAGACATAATCAAGTCAACTCAATCACAATCTAAATGTGAATAGGAGGGTACAGCAAAGGACAAGGATGATAAGTAACAACGAAGTCAAATAGGTAAATATAATGGCTTACCCTCTGTATAGTTCCCCTGAGAGAAGCAAGCTCCAGTTCATCAAGTGGAAAATGCCGTACCTACAAGTACGCCACACAACAAGAAAGAAAAAGAAAAGGAAAAAGAATGATTTTTAACATTAAATTTTGGTCTATATAAAGTGACCCAAAAATATAAAGATAGCTACCTCCAAGCTAGCTGAATGATATGGTTGAAAACCTATGTTAGCCCTCAATTGCCCCTTCTGAAGGGAAATGGACAACAATCGTTCACGTTTCAGACCATCTTCACCACTGTGCTGTAGTGGCCCAACAAACTCCAACGCAAGACTTTCATCAGGCCTACCAGATGCATCCAACTGTGTTCCAATAAAAACTGGAAGTTAGAAAAACTACATATATTAAAAAAAGCCACCCAATCTGAAACTGTCCCCCATAAGGTGGCTAAAACTTGAAGACATAAAATGTCTACCTTTCACAAAATAACACCCGTTAAATAACCATTTGATTGAAATATGGAGACTAAAGGAAAATAATCCCACTCCTTTAGGAATAAGTTATATATATTATACAAAGGAGAAATAAGAAGGAAACCCCCTTCCCCCCGTACACAAGTCTTCTCGGCTTTGCGAGGGTAGGGGTGAGGGTCAATTATACACAGTCTTACCATTACCGCTGCTCCAAGCATCGCCCTCAAAGAAGAAATATGAACGCATAAGAAGATAATTGAAAAGTGGATGAGTTGACCTAGACTACAACTCTCTATTAAAAATCACTTTTCCAAGCTGAGTAAAGTAACAAAAATCATATGCAAAGCAAAGTCCACATAATTGGAAGCAGTACCCAGTTCACAAGGTTCTACTGCTGAAGAACCCATTCATACTCGAGAATAGAATCCTGAACCTTAAATCACAGATTCACCCCGTGGGAATAGAACCAGAGATGTTGCCGATAAAATATCAAACAGTGTCAGAATTTATAGATATTGGATAATGTTGAAGGGAAATACAAAAAGGAAGTCTTGGTAAAAATATTTCTAGCATAGAAACCATTAAATATTTAACCAGCTCAGTCAATAAGTAGTTACTTATTAACCGCTCTTTGAACATTATGAGCCAATTCAGAATCTAACTGCTCATGAATTAGAAATAGTTTCACAAAGAATTTCTTTATTTTTTCCCATACATTAAATCGGCTTTTAGACTCTCATGTTGCTGGACAATTTTTTCTTCTCCTGTGCCATAGATAAATGTGCCATCCCCTTTTTCTTTTTTATTTCTTTTTTAAAAATAGTGGGTCCCACATATTTGTCTCTACAACATAAGATATTTTATCTTATGTAACATAAGATTAATAGGACCCATATTAAATTCAACAATTTTATAGAATCCTTGTCCAGGATACTGTACCGCAAAAAAAAAAAAAAAAAACAAAGAATCCTTGTCCATGATTATACTACAATATGATATTGCAAGCAGTCTGTTAAAGAAATTCATAATATCTCAAAATGAGACATTTTTTAGGAAGAGTTTTATTCATCACCTTGACGCACTCAGGAGAAACACTCAACAACCCAGACAGCTGAGGTGCGAGCATCAATTGATTCAGTTTGAGACCAGAGATTGAAACCTCACCGACAAGACTATCTGCACTTCCTTTCTCCAACAATTGCACATGCTGCCCGTTCTTGTCAAAATTTTGTTCAATAATAGGGCTACTAGGTTCTAAAACCTTTCCCTGAAACTTGATTCTTCCAGTTGCTTTAAAAAGCAAAGGCCTTGGAAAATCCAACATATAAGTAGTAACCAAACTGAAGAATTCAAACCCACGCATTTGCAAATCAAACTCAACACCGTCAACAGTAAATGGAATGGCTCTTGGTGCATAAAACTCCTCGCTTTTAAGAGGCAAATCATCAGAATAAGATGTTTGAACTTTCATATACAAATCAAATGCAGCTGAAGCAGAATTAACAGTAATGAAATCATGTGAGATTACGATATCTCCTCTAGCATCACTAAAAGACCCTTCTGCTGTAGGTGCATTCCATTTTATATCAAACCTCCTGAATAAAAAAAGATAATAAGAAAACAATTTTGATAAAAGAAATCATATTAAAGATGGGAAAGAATTATTTGTTGGAAATTCAATTATGAGTGATGAAGTACTACATTGGTTACGAATGTAAAGAGCAAGAACCATAGAAGTGAAAATATACTAGTTGACTTAAGGTTTTAATTCAAGATGTGGTGTAAAGCGCACTATTGTCGTTTGCCACTTCCCTTACTTACAGGCTCCTTCTGACCACCTAAACTGGTATAAAAAACAATGGTTAGACTGAGCCGAGCATTTGGAGATAGTAATTAGTGGTTGGATTCGATCCTAACCCATGTTGTGGAGCATTGGCCAAGACTATACTCTTAGTTGATGACTTTTGCTTGGGGGGAGCATACTAATATTGAAACTTACACTTGAACTGATGAATGTTGAAAATTCAAATGCAAATGATAAAGTCTCACATTGGTTAAGAATGTGTTAAAGGAGGACCAAGTGAAAACACATATATACCCATTGTCTTATGGTTTTGGGTCAAGATGTGGTGTCAAACCCACTACTATAATTTGTCGCTTAACATACGAGCCAACTTGAAGTATAAGAGATATATTCATAACCAGGTAGGGGAGAAATGCAAAAGCTAATAATATAAATATAGATTATAATAAGCAATAATATTGCTGAATTTTAATAAATAGGAACTAATTATTGAAACCAAAAAAAGGATAATCTTACGGTCTTAAAAGAGATCCTGAAAGTTTTGTCTCTCCATTTAAAACCCCAAATTTGAGTGGCATCTGATGATGATAATTTGGAATATAACAAAGCACCATTTTTTCAAAGGGCAAGCTTCCAGAGAAGTTCACATCTATTGCTGCTTCATCCTCCTCACCCTGAGAACAAAATAATATATATTAGCAGGGAGACTTTATAGAGAAATGGCGGGAAGGCATACAAATGGGAAAAGATATTCGCATTCTGAAGTTCCTTTTAGCCAAACGGATAAAACCTACTATATCGTGAATTGTGAGGGTGCAAATTCCTATCTATTGGTGTGATTATCACTTCTCTGTGTCATATGGATTATGGAAGACATATAAAGCTCATGAGGAGGAACAAATTAGCATCCTTAGCAAACAGCTTACAGAAATGCAAATATTCAGTGATAATACCCCTTCCCCTTGTCCGAAAATAACATAATTTTGCTAATTCTTCCAAGTAGTTTCTCCCCACTCCACCCCCCAAACACACACAAGAAAAATAAAATAAAAAAATAAAGGGTCATAGAGTGAGCATAAACATTGGCAATCCAACATTACATTGACTATGATAATGTTTCTATGTTTTCCACAAAACCAATAAAGAAAGAAATAAAAAAAAGAAAACAAAAATAATAACTATTTCCTCAATATAAGCAAGCTATCTCAAGGCCAAGAAAAAAATATCACGCTTTCTAATAGTTTAAAGGTAGCTATATACCTCTGGGCATATCCATGCAGTCCCAGCCCCTCGAATTTCACCACCATCCACAAGGCTTGCCCTAATTCCATATAAATCGGCAACCTGTGCTATGCAGTGTGAGTGTTACTAGAATATAACATAACACTTAAAACAATGAGTCACTACTCTGAACCACCCTATGCAAAATTATTACCACTTTCAACTTACACAGTTATCAGTGTTGAAAGTGAAATTGGCAGATACATATGAAAATGGTACACGATCAAATGCTGCCAGTGCACCAGACTCTTTACTTTTAGCAAGTGCTTCAGATGCTACAGACGCAGGAGAGTCAACATGTATAGAAGAGAATGTCCTAGAAACCATTCCAGTGCCCACAAATATAGGATTATCCAGTGGGCCTTGACAATTAAACAGAGCAGTTACTGATCCTGCTATCTGCAATCAATAAACCTTAATTATGAAAAAAGAAACGAGAAATACAAGTACTGATATTGGATAAGCTAATATCACATTTTTGAGGAAAGAAACATGACATTGACCTCGGGCTTGTGTCATGTCTTACAAATTTCAAAAATCTACAGTGCCACCCTTATAGTAAGTCATAGATAGATTATTAGTATTTTTTAAAAATCTAAACTAAATTTTATCAAAAGCTGGCTCAATAGCTATCATATCAGGTATAACGGGTATGAAGAAAAGATGGAACTGCATTTTCAAATCAGAAAGAAACAAAGAAGCAAAATGAAAGAATTTTATGAATGTGTAAAATGAAAACTTGATTAAAACTAATATGTTCCTATTATCAAATTTAAAAAATTACACGATACAAAAAAGAAAATGATAAAGGAAGATGAAAATGGTCACTTCACTCAACTTTAAAATATTAATTATTGCACTGAACTCAAGAAAACATACAGGGAACAAGAGAGGTCTCATCCTGAAAGTTCTCATCAAGGCATTCACTTCAACACCAGGAACCTGGAAATTTGATCATACAAAGTATTAGAGGGCAGACTGAAAAAATTCCAACTGTCTTTTCATGAAACTCAATGAGATATGGAATATGTGAAATGAACTGTAAATAATCTTTCTATTGGACTGAGAATTTACCACATTCTCTCATTGAATAGCTATACAAGCAATATCAACTGCAGTTTTTGAACATCAGATAAGGGTGGACAATGTTCACTTTACATCACATGGCTCATTCAAATTCAGCTTTCAACAGCGACATATATTGGGATGTGTGAATGGTTCCAACTATCTGACATGAACTTGTATCAGGTATGCAATATGAAGAACTTCACTTTTGATTCTATAGGAAATTCAGATTTTCTAAATTAAAATTGTTAAGACAATGCTTAAGGTCTTATGATAGTTGGTTCCTTGACATAGCATCAAAGCTTCCACCATGTAATCAAAAGTTAAATACTTTCTGCCACTTGTCTTCATAATTTATTTTCAGTGCATACTAAGGTGGGCCCATGCTTATCCATGATTCAAGCCCAAAGGCTTTTCTATGATGGGCATCAAGGAATAGCTTAAGCCCAACTAACCAAGGTAGTTGGTTGACTTGATTCTTGATGGAAATCACACTTGCAAATAAGTCTATAGTGACTCCAAATTACAGTAAGATTTTCCAATCATTCATGAAATATTCTTTCCAACATTCAAAGAAGACTTCTTGAAATAATTGCTTAGTTAGACAGACCTAATAATTTGAAACAACACTTAGAAAAGCAAAAATTATATTTGACCAAGCCTAGAGCACTCATACAAGTAAATAAATAAATAATTAGGAATACGCGCACACACACACGTATACATATATAAGTACCTGACACATAAGATGAAATTCTCCTTTGTCAGGATGAATGCCAAAATCTCCTGATGCTTCTAGAGGAATGCTGCCAAACCAGCCACTTGCATTGTGTAAAAATATTCTTTGACCACGAAAACACAAACTTGCTGATATGTTCTGCAACAACAAGCACACAAAGTACAGAATACAGCAGGGGAAAACATCGCAACTTTAATTTCTAGAGCACCAACAAGAGCAATATTTAGTATGTTAGCATATCAATATGCTTACTTGATATGCAATCAAAGATACAGTAGTCATCAACATTATTATTTTACAGTTGTAACCCATTACCAGAAACAATAATTAGAAAAACAGATTAGACATCGGGGAGTTGTACCTAGCACTCACAGGTCTGAAAAATACAATCAATGTAAACTTGAAACAGAAAATTGATACCAAAACAAGTACCATGTATAAGCATTGGATAACACAACCAACAACTCAACAAAGATATACACCAACAAAGTACCAAGGAAGTGTGAACTAAGTACAACAACTGAGTACAAAATTTAGAACATCTTAGAGGAAGGAAAAGAAAACAAGAAATCTCTAAGTTCATATAAACCAAACAATTGAGAACTTAGGTTGAAGAACTAAAGCCTAGCCCAAGAGGACTCCCCACTATACGAACTCATTGCAGAAAGCCCCTCTACATCCTGAAAATCATTTTTAAATAAGAGTAAACACAATCTGGTTCATGAGAGATATATCTAGTACTTTTAGTCCCTTTAAGTTAGGTTATATACAAAAAAATCCCCAAATTTCTATAAGTATTAACAAGTTAGTCCTTAAGTCAATAGGTCTTTGTTGGAAACCATGTAAATAGTGTCTAAGCATATTACATAGAGCCATAGACTAACTAGAATCATGTAATTATGGTAATTAAGGTAACCATGATATCTGTATTTATTATCCTTTTGGCTATATAATCTAGATTCCGATCCATAGTTAGACAAACAGATATCAATACCTGCTTTTCTTTTTTTTCTCTCTCTCTCTCTCTCAACACGGTATTAGAACATAACAAGAGACAACCTAGTCCGTGCCTACTTGGGGGATCCAGTGCTCATCTGTGACCATATTCTTTTTCCAGAAACAGTGTTTCAACTTTGGTTTTCGATCCCCAATGCCATGTTTGGGCAAGGTTCATGGAGCGTTACATGATTTCAATGCTTTTGCCCCCAATTGTAACTCCAGCCCAAGAGCTTGAGCAGCGCAATACATTCTTCATGTTCTCGGCCTTTTAAGGTTTACCCTTAGGGTACTCTACCACTCGTAATCAAATTTGGGATCCCCTAATCTCCCAACTTTGAACACATCGTGGTTTACTTTGCTATGTGTTCTAGCCAAACCACTGCTCAATTTAGATATACCCTCTACCCTTACTTTAGTCCATTCATCTGCCTTCTTAGAGCGACAATCGTGGGCATTCACATAAATCTAGTCAATCTCGCCCCTAGTGTGATCACTGTCGCTGGTTAGGGTACACTATTTGACAAGTGTTGGACTCTACATGAACGTCCTCCATGCATAGCCAATGTTGCCCAACCAGATCCATCTAACACACCTAACATCATTGAACCATCCATAGGTCCCGTCACCACACCTGCTGCCTATGCCGATTTAAGTGGCTTGAGAAACGTTCGGCCTCAATATCTAGTACCTTTATTGCTCACACGGGAAATCTTTCATTGGTCTCTTTGAATCACCACCCCATGGTCCTTGGATTCTTCATGTTCTCGGCCTTTTAAGGTTTACCCTTAGGGTACTCTACCACTCGTAATCAAATTTGGGATCCCCTAATCTCCCAACTTTGAACACATCGTGGTTTACTTTGCTATGTGTTCTAGCCAAACCACTGCTCAATTTAGATATACCCTCTACCCTTACTTTAGTCCATTCATCTGCCTTCTTAGAGCGACAATCGTGGGCATTCACATAAATCTAGTCAATCTCGCCCCTAGTGTGATCACTGTCGCTGGTTAGGGTACACTATTTGACAAGTGTTGGACTCTACATGAACGTCCTCCATGCATAGCCAATGTTGCCCAACCAGATCCATCTAACACACCTAACATCATTGAACCATCCATAGGTCCCGTCACCACACCTGCTGCCTATGCCGATTTAAGTGGCTTGAGAAACGTTCGGCCTCAATATCTAGTACCTTTATTGCTCACACGGGAAATCTTTCATTGGTCTCTTTGAATCACCACCCCATGGTCCTTGGATTCTTTATTCTAGTGCCACTAATCATATCTCAGGTAATAAGTCATTTTTCTCCTCCCTTTCTACATGTAGTTATTTTCCAACAGCAAATAGTTCCAAAACATATTCCCATAGAGTTGGTGTAAAGAATCAATTCAACCTAAAAGCTTAAGCTGGTGGGTGAGGGCTTTTTAATAGTTTATACTATTGTCTAACATGCCCACTCACACGAAAGTCCACTGGGCTTGAAGGGTGGACAATGCACAAGCTCACCTACTTATACTAAGAAAATTTCACAAAAGAAAGTGGGGGGCGGTAAGGATCGAACCAAGGACACAAGGCTCTGATACCATGTAAAGAACCAATTCAACCCAAAAGCTTAAGCTAGTGGGTGAAGGCTTTTTAATAGTTTATACTATTCTCTAACAGTTGGTACTACCCATCCCATTGCCTCTCCCTTTGTTGATAATGTGTTTTATGTTCATAATTCTCCATTTAATTTACTTTTCATTAGATGCTTGACTTGTTCTCTTGACTATCTCATTTCCTTTACTAAAGATTCTATCATTTTGCATAACCTGAGTTTGGGGAGGACAATTAGCATCAGACGTGAGTTCAAGGGCCTTTACCAACATTCGAGCTCTTTCTATGTTTGTTCTGTCGTGGATTCTCCCCTCATTGTCCATGCTTAGCTAGGTCATCTTAGTCTTGCTAAGCTCAAAAGATTGGTGCCACATCTATCCAAACTGTCTGCTTTAAAGTGTGAGTCATATGTGTTAGGGAAACATACTCATAGTTTGTTTCCGATCAAGTTAGTCATCGAGCTATGTCTCTATTTGCTTTAATTCATTCTTGATTGTTTTCAATGGAAAATCAATCTAAGTTGTTTTCTAACTTTCAAAGGTTTTATAATGAAATTCTAACTCAATGTAGTGTCCCAATATGTACCTTGTACAGCGATAATATATGTGAATACATATTCTATTAGTTTCACACGTTTATGGCCACTCGTGCAATTCTACACCAAACGTCTTATGCTCATACCCCTCAGCAAAATGGGTTTGTTAATGCAAAAACTAATAACACCAAATTAAAATAGCCCAAACCCTCTTACTTCATAGGCATGTCCCTTTCCGATTTTCGAGTGATGTTATTCTCACTACTTACTACCTTATTAATTAGATGCCCTTGTTTGTCCTATCCTATGTTAATTCCCTATTAGTCTATGCACTCCCTAGCACCCATGTCTTTGGTTCTACATGTTTTGTTCATAATCTCAGTCCTGATCTAGATAAGCTATAAGCTCAATCCAATAAGTGTCTTTCTTGATTACACTCCGTCCTAAAAGGGTTATCGATGCTACTCTCCCAACTTCACCGATATTTTGTCTCAGCTTATGTTAGCTTTTGAGTCCGTTAGTTTGTTCCATTCCTTGGGTCCCATTCCTCCATTCTTGGGTTAACAGCTTTATCTCATCTTCCAATGTTAGTTATGTTCACCCCACTACTAGAGTTAACTACTGTTAATGATGACTTGGCTCTTGTTCGCACTTACAGGTATGTAAAGAACCATTTCAACCCAAAAGTTTAAGATGTTAGGTGAAGGTCACGTTAATGGCTTTATATTATATTTCTCTAACACGCCCCCTCATACAAGAGTCCATTGGGCTTGTAGGGTGGACAATGCACAAGCTTGCCTACTTGTGCAATGAACTCCATAATATTTAATTATTTATTAATAGAATGGGTGAGGATCAAACTCATGTCCACTTGGTCATAAAGGCTTTGATACCATATAAAGCAACAATTCAACCCAAAAGTTTAAACTGTCAAATGAAGGCCACATTAATGGTTTAATATTATATTTCTCTAACAAGGTATATCATCATGGGATGCATCCATCTAAACTGGTTATTGCTTCTGAGGTTGATGAGATCAACACAGACTCAACTCCAACACTTAGTTCTCCTACTCCAGCATTTGCTCCTGATGTGACCTTCCCATTTCACTCAAAAAGGTGTTTTTTTCTACTTATAATCCCTCCCCTCACTATGCTACTTGGACTTGTCATTGCCTATCTCCTTTGCATAGGCTTTATCCTATCCTCGGTGGCATCAAGCTATGGTTATGTGTGCACTTTAGAGCAGTGGAACTTAGGACCTAATTCCTCTTCCACATGAAAAGACAGTTGTAAGCTGTCAATGAATCTTCAAAATTAAGGTTGGCCCCAATGGTCAAGTTCATCATCTTAAGGCTCGTCTAGTGGCAAAAGGGTATACTCTTTGAATATTAAGTATATTTTTGGTGAACAATATTGAATACAATGCATATACAATGGTTCGGTTTCCTTTCAAAAGAATAACAAATATATTGAAAATGAAACTTCAAGTGTTAAAAAGGGATTGCACAAGGCATTGTAATACAGATGAAAGGAAGACATACAGAAAAACTAGATGGAGCATCTAATAGTTGGAAGTTCAACCCCTTCACGTCAAGTTGTCCATGAAGGTTTGGAAATGTTTCACCCTTTGACATGCACAAGTGAACCTAAACATAGGGAAACAATATATTAAAGAGGTGAAGTTATATTAATTCTCAAGAATAACTAGCAAGTATCAGCATTCCCAATATAATTATAACAGTCTGAAAGACATGATGTAACATCAGATCTATAAAGTTCCAAAACCTAAGCCAAAAAACATAGCACTTGTGTCTATGAAACAAAATATGAGAATAATATCGAATAATCCACAATGTAGTTGAATCTATGAAACATTTGGGAACAAGCTTCGATTTGACATATCCGAAAACATATGGGCATATGTCAAGTCAAAGAAGGTTGAAAGTGGACATAACACACAAGAAACTTTTAAGTTATAAAGATTAAAAAACTTGAAAGACATTATAACACAAAGAAAGTTATTTTAAATAACCAAACAACCAGAGTAGAGATCAGAGACACTAAAGCTTTAGTTGGTCTCATTGATGCCAAATCAACAATCACAATTTCAATCTAATGTCAAGGAACATATCTTCTAGGACCTAAGTAAACCAAAATATGTCAATGCAACTGTTGCAAAGTATCTCCTATATATGGAAAATATCTCCTTTTCAGGGGCTGTAAATTCCGTAAATAATTAGGATTTGATTTGTATTATTTTCCTTAATTTCCTAGTTTCCTAATATTAAAGATTGTGAATCAGGTATATATATCAGTCATGCTGAAGATTTCCTCATGCAATTCAGAAATTCATCTCTAAAACCAGCAATTTTTACTTTATTTTTGTTGTGACAGACAAAGAAGAAATCTATTGCTGAAGGAAAAAAAAAACAGCCAATTAGTGCCATTGTTCAGGTCACTTTGGTTCTTTAACTCAAAACTAATTCTTCCAGTTCAGAAGGTTTATAGCACCACAGAAAATTAGTGACAGGTACTATTTACCAAATAAACTGGAATTCCAAAATAATATTTCTCATAACTCAAACTAAACAATCTTACAATGCTTCCACATTGAATTCGAAAGTAACTGAACTTAGGTTAGAGAAACACCTCACCGCTGGCCCTCCCTTTAGACCATGTAATTGGAATTTCTAGGATCCTTTCAAACAGCTGCATAGAACTCAACCCAGACATAAAATTCATAAGCATTCCATACAACTTGAATGACAAAATAGGAAGATGAAAAAACATTGGAAATTCAAATTACTATATACCTTACCGGGACACAAAGGTTGTCAATTTTCAAATTAGCATGCCATTTTTGCTCAACAGTGTCAACAAAAACATTGGCAGACAACCAGCCACCATCTTTGGATATAACATCAGACCTCCAAGTCTTACAATTTCCACTCAGGTGTACATTTGTTTGGCTGTAGTGGTTACGAAACTTCACATGGCCATTGACATTGTCCATCTCCCTGAAAGTAAAACAAAAAGAAAACTATGCAGATCGTCATTTTTCAAAATAGGACTTCAGTTTCCAAGATAAAAGCAACTCTTGAATATTTACAACCACTATGACTTCATATCCCAGCCTCAAGCTTATACTCAATAATTAAGAAGATTCTAGTTAAAACAATTCATATATCAACATTTTATCTTGGGCTTAATAGCACTTTTGGTCCCTCAACTATTGCTTATGCATGATTTTGATCACTAGTGATTTTCGCTCGAATTTAACCACCTAATTTTTTTTAATTGCTTCAATCAAGTCCTTTCATCAATTTCTTTCTATCTAAAAACCCTCTGAGTATGGGATTTTTCATACTTCTAGCTATCTTCTAGTAACTGGGTTAACTTCTTATAAGTGTGGCTCATCAAATTTGTCCACTGTAAATCCACACTTTTTAGAAAACCAATTAATTGTCATACTAGTAAAGAACAGTGCAATTAGCATTAGCTAGTTAACTGTCATGCACTTTTAGAAGTGGACGTAACAGAACCTATATCTAAGCACCTACATAATATTAAAATCATGAGCTGGTTGACAGATGTGTTCATCATTTCACCATCAGAGTGATTAATAAATGATAAGAATAGCTCTTACCTAACTTCCCTGTCGCCATATGCAAGTAGCATCATGGTTGCACCTCTGAAATGAACAGAATCCAATGTTACAGGAAGAATCTTAGTCAGGACTTCAGACTGCTGAACATCTACCCCATCTACATGCTCTGCAACAATATCTTCAACTTTCAGACCTATGTCAGACTTCAACTTTTCAATGGGACCAGAAAGGAAGCAAGATATCAACTCCTCAATATTTCTAAATACCGAGGCTAAGCCAAATTTCATTATCAAGTGCTCAAATGGAAATTGAAAATATGTTGCCAACTGAGGTCTGGGCTTCACAGAAACCAAATCTTCAGGTACCAAACCTTTCTGGCCCCCAGTTGCATTATCATCAATTTGACTTTGTGCAACATGAGGTCCCAACTCCTCATTTTTCTCTGTACTAATATAAGCATTAGCAGGTTCCGCAACATCCTCACTAGATTGCAAATTTTCATGTTTACTCTCTCTTGTCTGTAAAGTCATATCACGGACAAACTTCAAATAATCTGAATGACCATTAACAATTTCATTTGCTGAAGGAGACCATATTCCCAGATCTCTGAATTGTGTTCCATTTTGGTTATCATCGGTTCTACTATCATCACCACCAACAACAGATTCTGCAATTTTGTCAACATCACTTTTCACCAAATGCATATCATGATTCATAGAACGAAAACATCCAGAAGGCGATGAAGGCTCCCCAAATTTCCCATGTGATTGATCGCGAAAGTATGTACGTGCTGCTAATGCACTACGTTCGAGAATTCTCTTTTTGACAACAATAACAGATGCACAGATATCACTCGTTTTAGCCTTCCTCTTAAATTTGTGTTCCCTATGCCCTTTTATGACTCTGGACCAAAATTTAAGTCCTGAACCAGGAAACTCCACTCCAAATGATTTCTCCAAATCTGCATGTTTCATATCATAATCAACACCTGTGTCCACACAATAATGTTCGTGCTTCCCCTCATTCATGCAGAAAAAGGAGTTGGTTTTTGTTTCCCCTATTGAATGAGTTGCAATGTCCTTTAAATCATCACCTTCAGACAGACCATAATTCGGCTCAGAAACAAAGTAACCAATCTCTGCAGCTTCCCTAGCTGCATCATCTCTTTCTATTGTCCACCGAGCCGCCGCATCCTCTCGCGCAAGCCTCCTTGTTCTAGTACGATCATCAATCCCTTCTTCAGTTGACAAGTGCCTCTGCATGCCACCGTCAGACGACGGTATCCCTAACCAACTATAGTCCTTCTTCTGCACAACCAACACACTCGGATGTGTCAAAACTGCATCAACCACAAACTTTCCGCTCCTCAGACTTGCAAGAGGATGAAGTCTCAGCTGAACAGTGGGAGCCTCAGCACAAGAAAACTCCTCTTTATGCGGCCCAAATGAACTTGATTCCAATGTTACACTCAAAGGCGAGATTCTCCTAACCTTGCCAAAGTGAAGGTCACGCTGAATGTACTCACTGATCGTTGAACAAACACAAGGCAAGAGGTTTGTTTCAACAAAATCCTTGGCTTTGTTCCTTCCAAACCAGACTAATAAGCATAGGCCAGAGATAACAGCAGTGTAAACAGAGGCCCTAATCAAAAGAAGCCCCTCTTTCCACAATGGGGTCAAAAAACTCATGATTGGAGAAAAGGGTGGGTCCTTAGTGCATTTGCATTTCAACCTCGACCCACTTGTGGAAACAAGGTGTCTCCTCCACAAGTTTACATTTTGACCACAAAACCTAAAAACCTGGCTTACCGGGTCACAGTGTTTAGCAGATACGGTACATCTTTTGCTTCTGGGTAATTGTCTAAGTCTTCTCTCGAAATGATTGATATTGCTGCCACCTTGCAAAGAGGCATGAAGCTTAATCCCGAAGAAAGAGGAGTTCATTGAGGGACCAAGAAGTTGTGGCTCTTCTTAGTCCCGAACAATTCACAAGTGCTCGTGCATTCAGAACCCAGGAATTTGGGAATGGAAGTAGACAAGAACCAATGCTGTTTCGTTTCGCGCATCGAATGAGTGTACAAAGAAAACAGTCAAATTGACATTGTATTTGTGTCTGTCTGTGTGACTTGTTTGGAGCAAGCGAGAAAGTGGAAAGTGCAAAGAGAGGAATAATGAGTTTTAATTTTAAGGGCTCCAAGTCCAACAAGACAAGACGTGGGAAGAAGAAACAAACAAAGAGGAATATTTCGTTGCTTGCCTTCACGGAAATGAAATGAAATGAAACGAAACGAAACGAAACGAAACGACGGGCTGCGTATAAACGCTGTCGTTTATAGCCATTTGTCCTTTCCAACAATTTAAGTTTGTGTCTTTTAAGTGAAATTAATTTCTTTTAGAGTTTTATAAGAGTTATGTTGTAAGAAAAGTGATTCTGTAATGTTATAGAGATTCGTTTTGCGTGCCATAGTTTTTTTTTCTTTTTTTGCTTTAAAAAGTATGAGCCCCGCAAAATGTTGTGTGTGTAAGAAAATTTTTCTGATCATGTTAAAGGACAAACTAAAACCCCTTTGTT
This sequence comes from Gastrolobium bilobum, assembly GCF_033153095.1. Classification (NCBI taxonomy): domain Eukaryota; kingdom Viridiplantae; phylum Streptophyta; class Magnoliopsida; order Fabales; family Fabaceae; genus Gastrolobium; species Gastrolobium bilobum. The sequence continues at coordinate 500,637 of NW_026899605.1, read as the reverse complement.
TTAATGCATATTTAATAGTTTGTTTTATATATTTTCACAAAATTGGGATAAAAGAGAAAATGAGAGACCGAATATCGGAAAGAAGAGAGAAAAATAACATAAACTTATCTCAATTTTTTCCTTTTTAAAATTAAAAGGAAAAGTATATCTGCATAGGCTAAGCTATATATTTAGGGGAGAATATTCCAACAATCAATTACTACCAATCAATTTCACCATTAGATTAATTATGTTGATCTAACGATTATATTTATTTTTAATTTTATATGGTTACGATTCTCCATATTTAATACTTTATATTTATTTCTATCTTTGTATGCTTATGATTCTCCATATTTAATGTTTTCAGTTTTACATTAAATATGGGGAATCATAACCATACAAAGGTGAAAATAAATATAACCGTTGGATCAACATAATCGATCTAACAGTGAAATTGATTGGTAATAACATTAATAGTAGGGGCGAAACTAGGTCGGGCCGGCCTACAGGGGCCTACGGCTCGACCTACGTCAGACCAGACCTGACCTAGTATATTTCGTAAAATAGGCCGGGTTTTGACCTTGAAAAAGCCTATTTAATAAAAAGGCTGTAGGCCAACTTTCACAAGGTCTGGCCTATAAGCTTATAAGCCTACAAGTCGGCCTATATTGTACTATTTATTTTAAATAAAATAAAATAGAATAAGTATGCCTTGAAGAAAAAAAACAAAAGATATAAATTTAATCAATTGCAATTATTTATAACTTAATTATATTCGATTATATTTTAATAGAAATCTGACTTTATTTCTTATATAGGAGGAACCAACATCTCAAGATGTTAGATTGTGTATATGAATATGTTAAAAGGTTTTTGGGAGAGGTTATACTTACTACAAACATCATGATGCGTTTGTTGGATTCATGTAGTTATTTTAATTTACATAATATGGATTTGTTTGTTGGATCTGATGAAATATATGTTATTTAGTTTTAGCATTTTATTTTTGAAAATGACTTAAATGCAGATTGTATGAGTTTTGTTGTGATTCATGATTTTGTTTGTACGTTGAAATTATGATTTTTGGTTTAGCAATAGAATTTGAGTATTTTGTAAAGTTGATTCATGATTCTGCTTGGAAGTTAAAAATTAACAGGCTAACGGGCTAAGCCAGGCCATTTGTTTTTTTATAAACGGCCCAAGTCAGGCTAACAATTAGACTCGTAATAGACTTGGGTCAGGCCAAACTGAAATTTTTTGGCGTAGGCTTGGGCTTTTCGGGACAAAGCTTGGCCCAGCCCAGCCCACTTTCACCCATAATTAATAGTAACATTAATTGTTTGTTACCTCATATATTTAATAGAAAATAAAAAGTTCAACAATAACTTGAGTTTAAGACGTCATGTAAACTAAAGTACTCAATTTCATGTTATTAGCATTGTTGTTAAAATCTCAATTTATCATTATGATTTTACGTTTTTGCGATTTTTTTTTCATCAAGACGATTTTACTAATATTCCAAACGCTTTTACGTTTTTTTTACATTACAATTTTATGTTTTAAGATTTTTTAATCCACTTCCGATTTTACTTAAGATCTCGATTTTAATAACATTGGTTATTAGTCAAATTCAAATGGCTTAATATTTCATTTTATAAAGGACATGTGAAAAATTAAATAAATAGTTATTTTAATCATATGAAAATAAAGGGTTTAACATTTTTTCTTTTATTAAATTTTTTTTTGATACACTCACATGGAAGTGAATCGGTCCCTTTATAAAGATAAGAGAAAAAAAATTGTAGGACCCATTCAAAAATAAATTAAAGAAATATTTGTGATTAATTGATTATATAAAACATGACAGTGCATGTTTTATAACAGTTTTTTATTTATAAAATAATTATTTTTTAAAGTTGTTTGGAGAAACTATAAAAACTGATTTTTCGGAATGAGCTCTTTTTTCCCTCTTCATTATATATACTAAGGGAATAAACATCATTAGAAAGTTTGATGATGTGTCACTCCCTCCTTCAATTTCACCAATGTGTTCACACTTGAGAAAGTTTGAAAAGTTTCTTCTTTTGGAATTTTTTTTAATCAAAAATTAATATTAATTAGTGGAGAAAAAAGGGAATCCTTATCTTTGTGAGGTCAAGCTGGATTAAAGTTCCACTATTTTATACCTGGGTAATTGTTATGCGCATTTAATATTAAAATGTTTCTTTAAAGAAGTTCAGAGACTTTTCAAGTCCATTTTGGAAGTTGTGTATATATATCATGTGTTACTTGGTTCTTTCCTTTGGTTTTTCGCCTTTTGTAATTCTTCCCCTCCTTGTCCTGTTCTCTTTTGTTTTTTGTTGCATCTTCATCTACTCAATCTTTTTTGGTACCAAGTATGTACTCGAGGTATGATTCCATTAAGGATCTTAATCCGTCGAAGAAGGAGCGGAGGATTAAGGTGAGGGTGGTTAGGACTTGAAATGTTCCTAATTTTCAGCGAAAAGATTTTGACGACAATCTGGACATGGTTCTATTAGACGAGAAGGTAATACTTTGCGTTCTGGACATGTATCTCTTTTGTAGGGTGGAAGGATACATACTACTGTTAAAGGATCTTTGAATGTCCGTAAAAAAATTTGCGAAGGGGATGTCTATTTTATAATAAATTTTGGAGTTGGGTTGAATAGTGATAATTTCAGGCCAACTAGAGTTGGTTGTTTTCAAGAAATATCTTTAATCCATTGAGTGGTGCTTCTTAAATAGCACATTGAGTTTTTGTATAAATAGGAAAGTGTTGTTTCTTCTTTTTTGGCTTGCCTACATTTTTTTTCTTCATTCGTGTGTGTAGGGGTTGTTGTATTGTTATTATTTTTTGTTACTTTATAAACAAATGTTGTGAATTCGTTTTCATTTTTTGTATACTGATTCTCTTTTTTTCGTTTTCTAGGGTGGAAGGTTTGATGCTACTGTGAATGGTTATTTACGTACTCAGCGTCTTTCATGCTGTTCGAGGGAGATTTTGTTGGCTGCTGTTAATGGTTCGATTTATTTATGCTTGCAACAATTCAATAGGGTTTGTGTGTTACGTTATTGAGTTTGCGTGTTGTTATTAATTTTCTGATGACATCTTTTTGATCACATCTTGCTGATTACATCATTTTGTAGTGGCAAACAAATGTATTATTATCCTACTTCTTTTTTGAAATTCAAAATTTGAAATTGATATAGGTAGGAAAAAGGGTTTAACATCTTTTAGCATGAGATAACTGTATTAAATTTTCATCTATTATATACTTAAAAAGAGAACCAAAAAACTGATGTGTCAAGCTCTCATGTAGTTCCAGCTTCGTATTCACACTTGAATGTCAATTTAAAAAAAAAATTACATAATAAGTTTTTAATTAAATCAAAAATCGAAATTAAGAAATTAGTGGGAGACATCTAATTAATGATCCACTATCATTTTTACATTGGAACCTGTAAGGTTTTTAATTGTTGTAATGGAAGATAGAAGGTTCTTTACTAATGTTACTTGAAAATAGAAAACTCATCATTTGATATTTTCTTATAACCTCAAACCATTCATACGCTTAATGTTCTACCTCCTGTGTGTTCTCACTTGCTTGCCAATTTTAAAAATAAATAAATAACTAAAAATTAAGTTTTAAGTAAATTAAATTTCAAAATTAAAGTGTTAGTGGCAGACATCAAATTAATGACCCACTATCATTTCTATATTGGAATTGTAAGGTTTTTAATATTCTATTGAAAGATGGAAGGTGCATTACCAATGTTACTTGAAAATGAAAAACTCATCATTTCATGGAGAATATACACAACTTTCTATGCGTGTTTCCCACTACTTTTAGTATGAGAAATTGTTAAATATATTAATAATATTTGTTATTATGTCTATTGGGTTGGAAAATATTTAATATTTCAAAATTTGAATTTTTTAAATTTGAATTTTTAACTCGATAGGTGGGAAACGAATTCTGCATTAATGTTTCTGTATTGGAAAAAAATATATATAATAAAATTAAATTTAATATAAAATTATAGATTAAACAAAAAATCTATTTAAAATTATAAAAATATATTTATAGTTGATAAAAAATAATTTAAATTTAAAATTTAAACTTCATAGGTGGGAAAAAAAAGTTTAAAATTGGATGTTAAACAACTATATTAATATCTCACTACTTTCTGCATCGAAAATTGTTAAGCCTATGAATAATATTTTTTAAGCCTATTAATGATATTTATTATTATATAATTAAACTAATGAATGATCTTTTGATATTACCTTATTCAACTTCAACTGTGAAGTGTTTGATAGAATATTAAACGTATGAACTCAAATATTTTCCAACTCTTTATCTCTTATATATGTCACAAATACACAGACCACAAAGAGTCGATTGAAAGACAACTGTAAAAATTATAGATATATAGTAATCTAGATGTAACTATAAGAACAATTTTGTGTGGATAAGTATAAAAATATATTACATGCTGATATAAAATGCTGACATTTAAAGGTGACAAACTATGCTCGGCCCGGAGGGCGAGCCCACCAACTAATTTTTATAATTTCATCATTCTTCTTTTATAAATAAATTCCTAAATCTAATTTCAATTTTTGTAAAATTCAAAATACTAATGACACAAATCCTTGAAAAAAATAATTATTTACATAAAATGTTGATAGTTAAAGGTTGTAAACTGGGCTTGGCCCAAAGGGCCTGCCCGCCCCGTCCGCTAACACATTTTTATAATTAAATTAAAATTCCACTATTCTTTTTTTTATAACTAAATTGCTAATTCAAATTTCAATTTTTGTAAATACAAATTTAGAAAATTTCAAATAATAACGACACAAATCTTTGCAAAAAAATTATTTATTATTATTTTGTAAATCTAATTGTAATAAGTAAAAGTTCATCTCTGAGATAAAATTTAAAAACTTAGACGCAACTATAAGAGCCTTTTTTGTGGATAAATATAAAAAATCTATTCCATGTTAATAGTTAGAGGTGGCAAACTCCGGTCTGAGCCCACCAACACATTTTTATAATTAAATTAAAATTTCATCCTTCTTCTTTTATAATTAAATTCCTAAATTTGATTTTGATTTTTGTAAATACAAATACAAACGACACAAATTCTTGCAAAAAATAATTATTTATTATTATTTTTATTAATCTGATTGTAATAAATGAAAGTCCATCTCTGAGATAAAATTTAAAAACTTAAATGTGACTATAAGAACCTTTTTTTGTGAATAAATATAAAAATCTATTGCATGCTGATAGTTAGAGGTGGCAAATTGGGCTCGGCCCGGAGGGCCGGCCCACCAACACCTTTTTATAATTAAATTAAAATTCCATCCTTCTTCTTTTATAATAAAATTCTTAAATCTGAATAATAATAATAATAAGTAGAAGGTTCATTGATATTTGAAAACTGAATTATTGAGTAAATAACTATATTTGATTTGCATAATAATCAATCCCTCTGAATTGCCAAATTTTGTTTGTGGTTGATATTTACAAAGTTTTGTGTGGATGTTGTAGCCTTTTAAAGTTCAAAAATAGCAAGACAATTCTTTTTTATTTCAGATAATTCTCAATTCATAAGTTTTTTTTATTTTTTTATTTTTTGTTCCTTTTGTTTATACCTCTACCATTGATAGCAAGATGAAAGTGTTAGATTTTTCGGTGCGATGATTAACCAACGACGGTGGCAACGATTTTATTTTTTTTTCTCCGGGCATCGCACGGGTAATTTACTAGTTTTTTTGGAAACTTAACAAAAACATTGTATTTTTAAAAATTATCTTTTTAAAAATGAAAGAGAAAGTATATGGATTTTATTAGTGTTATGTAACATAATATAAGTGTTGTTTCCAACTCTCACATCAAAAAGGAGAGAGAAAGTGGAATGATAAAAGAGAAAGAAAAACATGTAGACCCCACCTCTTTAATGTGTGTGTAGAAAAGTGAAGTTATATTATGTTAAATTATAAACATAAAACCCAAAGTATATTACATAGATCAAGCAATACATTTTTTTAGTGCCATACTTGTTCCTCGAAATAACTGCCCATAAATCATTTTTCTTTGTCAAAAAAGGCCATTACGAACTTTCATGATAAAGGCGAAGATCTTTCATTCCCATTCCCCATTCACAATAACTTTTTTACATGATCCACACACAAAGTTGAAGGTTGAAATTTACCTTTTACGGAAATTTATTCATAATCCACACGTTCTGAATTAGGACGTAAAATTTTTCCTTGAAAACAAGCTTCACTGTTAAGTGCGGGTTTCAATTTTATTGTTTTTTAATTTACAATCAAAAGCTTATAATAAGAGCTTTCGAGAGAGAGGGAGAGAGTCCAAACATGCTGTTAAAAGCCTCATGAAAGATACTCCGAAAATCAAAGAAATCACTCGAGTTTAGTTTCGATGAATAATGTTATCCACGTACATAACACCTCACATTGTTTTTACTATTTAATTAAAACTAATCTCAACTTGTTTTCTATTTTTGACACCTTGGATGCGAAGTGATAGGTTCGTTTACATTGATGGTCACAACTGAGAGTATCTGTATACTTTAGATTACAGCGGTCTGCGTTGAACCCAAAACAACAACGGCCAAAAAAATGGGATCCATTTCACAAGGTTTACATTACCCCCTTCAAAGCAACATAACACTCCCTAGAATAAACTTCAACTTCTCAGCCAGAACTAATTGATCAGCCACAAGGACATAAGAACTACAATACACAACTATGTAGTTCAGGTAATTTTTAAGGCTAAAATTTTCTCTGACAAAATGGCGAGTCCAGAACAATTGAAAAACACTAATTTCCCAAAAAGCTAGATGAAAATTTCTCAGGTCCACTGGCAAAACGACTAGAGTCACCAGAGCCTTTAAGCCCACTCTGTTTATTCGGCATAATCATATGAACAAGAAATACAAATTCCCGTATTGATGTTAAGAAGCAGGATTCCTTTACCGCACAGGTTGCTGGTTATAATGGTTCTTCTCTTTTTTCTTTGCTGCAGCAAGCCTTGCGCTCCTTGCAGCAGCCTCTTGAGCAGCTGCTCTTGCAGCAGCATCCATTTCTTTACTAGATTTCTTCTTCTTTGTAGAAGCAACTTTCTTAAGACGCTCTTTCACATCAACAGTAGAGGTATCCTCCTCCACATTTTCTGTTCCCGAACTGTTGGGTTGATCCTGAGATTCTTTCACCTCTTTGGAAGCTTTATCCTTCTTTTTCTTCTTCTTAGCATTCTTGGACTCTGCAGCGATAGCTTCTTTCTTTTCTCCATCTCCATCAGCATCAACATGTTTCTTATCCTGAGGTGCACCTGCAAATGCAATTTCACAATAACTTGATTGAGCAAAGTTTCAATAACAACAAGCTGTCCTGTAGTGATTGCAGCTTGACATGCAGAGAAATTTTACTTCTCTCTGATATGATTTTTTTTTAAAAAAAAGCTTGAATAAAACAATTTGTAGTTAAATAGAAAAACTAATTAGTGCAAAAAGAACAAAATGAGGGTAAATCTCGAGCAAAAGCTGAAACATTTGCAAATCAAGAAAGGCTAATGAAGAAGAGAGGCATGCCACGGCCAATCAATAACCTAAGATCGAAAAACACATAATAAACTATAATCTTGAAAATAATGTTGCATACAGTTCTGCATAGTTACCTTGTGGCTCATCTTGACCATTACTTTCTTTCTGTGGAACTCCAAAATCAGCTAGAAGAGCTTCAAGCTCTGCAAGTTCCTTCTTCTTCCTTTCTTTTTTGGACAGCTGCCGTTCTGCCTCCTTTGGTGCCGCAGAAACTTCAGTATGCTTCTCAACCTCAGGTTCAGGTTTCACAGAGTACTCTGGTTCATGATCATGCTCTTCCTCAACATCATCATCCCCTTCATCTAAAATATCTTCTTCACTTTCACTATCCTGTAATCAGAGACCCTATCAATTATAAAGCATCAAATCTGGAACAGCATAAGATTTTTATCGCCATTTGAGCAATAATGAGACCAAGCAAACGTATAGATAAATCATTATATACTTGCGTTGCTGACATTGAGCTCATAAAAAAGATCGAGTGATTACATTCTAAAGTTTATTATAACTACTACTATTATTATTGTTATTATTCAAAGGATATCTAATTTGCCAATATATAAAACTATAATAAAACCAAATGGCACATAGAATGCTATCTATTCTTTCCAAAGATAAAGCACAACTATATCAAAACATTAACTCCGGGAAACACATCAAGCTCCCGGTTACCCACGAATAGGCGTAATCAAAGGGATAATCAAGCACCTTTTCACTCCTTTCTAGTGCATATAATGGCCATATCACATAAAATGAATTTTAATACATAGTGGCACTACCATAAAGGGAGCCTTGGCAAAAGGTTGGTGTTGTCGCCACGTGACCAAAAAGTCACAACTTTGAAGCGTGTAATCAGTCTCAAGATAAGGTTGCCTATTATAGACCCACACAATGAATTTGACCCTTCCCTATACCACGCGCATGCAACGGACATAAAACATAAAAATAAATTAAAAAATAAAAGATATTGACAGTACTAAAAAGGGGAGCCTTGTCACCATGTGACAAGGAAGTCACACCTTCAAATCATGTAATCAACCTCGGTACAAGACTGCCTAGTGCCTACTATAAGATTCACACTAGAGGTCTGACCCTTCCCTTTATCCCAACATAATGGACATCAACATCACCAAATTAATTGGGGTCGCAGATGAACCCAAATGAAAAGTACAAAAAATAACTTTTAATAGATATTGACATTTCTAAGAAGGGGAGCATTGTCTCCATGGGACAAGGAATTCACACGTTCAAATCATCTAATCAGCCTCAGGATAAGGCTGCTTACTATAGACCAACACAATAGGTCTGATTGTTCCGTGTACCTAATTATAGTGACTAGTGAGAGTACTCGAATCTTAGAAGTATGCAAGAAGCAGAAAATCCAACGTCGGATTTGCACTAGAAATATTTCAGTATGAATAAAGTGGATTCATAAGGAATCAATCAAAAATAAATAAATAAATAAGGAATGTTCTAACATTATCTTAAGTCTTAACCATTCCTGATTCACCATGTTACCCACACAGCATCCACAACTATATACCCGGATATCCTGTAATAATATATTACACATCTAACGAAGCACTTGAATTCAACAGAATCATATTATCCTTACATAAGCACGCAAAATCGACAAGAACAACGACGAAAAAACAAATAAAAAACAAATAATTAAATCCCCGCACCTCAAAATCTCCTTGATTCTCCTTACTGTGATTAGGCTCGGAAACGCTCCACACGGATTGAGGCGGTGCAGTGGTGGCGTAATAGTCATCATCGTCATCAACATCGGCCCAAGATTTAACATTCAATGGGGCCGGAGCCCAAAACACCTGAGATTCCGATTTCGTGGACTGACCCTGCGATTTGGAGGACTCCTTGCTCTTCCGCTCCTTATCGGTTTTCTTCTTCTTCTTCAGAGTATCAAGCGCCGCAAACACATTCGTGTTGTTCATCATCAATGAACCTTCCTCTCTCCTGCTTCCACCACCAACCATTTCCTCGCGAAAATTTCCACGCCCAAATTCTTAACGCTTAAAACTCGCTCGCGGTTTGTCAATTTTTCCAAATAAAAAAATAGTAACTTCAATCAAAAGATATGAACTTATCTCAGATGCACAAAAACAGGTGAATACCTAAAACGGTTCTTTGGCAATCAAAATACTATAACCAAATTTATTAATTAATCAGTGAAAACAAAAGCGGCGCTTTGAGATCTGGTATTGGGCGAAGACTATAAAACTTAAAATCAGCGAGAGAGACAAATCTAGATTAGTATTTGGAGGAAAATAGAGAACAATTTAAGGGCTGAATATGAGAGAGATGCGGATAACACAGGAGAGAAGCGAGTTCTTCCGAGCTAGGGTTATTAACAAAATGCATAAGATAACGCAAGTACAGGAGTAAGCCAATAACAGAGTTTTTATAGGGATTTATATTTTATTTTGTAATTTATTATTATTATTAGTGGATGATCCGTGCGATGCACGGAGAAAAAAAAATCGATCAAGTTTATTGAAAAATAAAATAAAATCGAAAAGTGATTGTATAGTATTATATTCTAAAAGATATGTTTATAAGAGGACACCCAAGCCATTAATCCTTTCACAATCAAAAACCAATGATGTATGTGTAATAAAAATTTGTATTTATACATACAAAAAGAGTTCTTATACTTCATTTTAGATTACTTTTTTTTTTTGGTGTGTGACATATATTAGATGACAATTTTAAGAAGATTTGAGATACCACATTTAATGTAGAATACAAGGTTATTGAATTCAAGGCTCAAACTCATCTCACAGTCAATCTAACCAGCATAGGCTCATTTGATATCAGAATTACTGACTAATCAAGTAAGGTTGGATCTAATAGTAACATACATCCTATATTATATGAGAAATAATACTCTCATGTCACATGAGATACTCCCATTTTCCTACACAAATTCGTTTTTCGTGCCAATTAATTTTTCTTTTCTTTTTTAATATAAAATATGGGACCCACATTTAACTTCTCTCTACTTTTTTTATCTCCTATAATCCTACAACATAAGAAAAGTTAAACCCATATTATATTGGAATACAGAAATAAAGGACAATAAGACTGTACCCATATAGCACACAAGTGAGAAATATAAAAACTTGGTGACAATCTCTCCTTATTGCGAAACAAGTGTTGCTAGTTGATTAAAAATGTTGCTGAGCTCATGAATAGTGGACTCAACATTCTGAAGAGCCTCAGCTCTATTTTGCATGTAAGTGTCTTGCAATGGAACTACCTGCTGTTGCTGTTGTTGCAGCAACGGTTGACTCTCTCCATCCACATCCTTCCTACAGATTTAAAGGCCAAGAAAAAATAAAATTGTATGAAATCATAGTTTGAGGTATAATTCAACCCAACCTGAAACAACCTTAAAATATTGGAGCATAATTTCATTATTAAATAGGAAAGGATCCACAAATCATGTCTTGTACCTAAAGCTCTTATTTTAGTCCCAAACTAGCAAATTTTTGCAGGGTGGAACTAACATTTCAACTCTCATCCCTTTTGTCGGGCCAAGCTAGCCCAACAAAAGCCTACATTTCTACAAGTATTTTTGGCTGGCTTGTTTGACCTGCCAATTTCTCCTAGCCAAGCCAAGTTTCACTAGTCCTACAGTTTTGTTGGGCCAGGTTAGGCTGACAAAACAAGCTATGAACTGATGAAATAATTAATTCACAAATTACTTGTGTACCCAAACAAGTAATTGAAGTCCACAAATTAAACTAAACAAATAAAATAATTAATTCAGTGAAGTAGAGGATGTGAACTTGTGCTTGTTTAAAATGAAAACAAGAGAGAGATAAAGACAAAGTAAGTGACTTGAAATTAATATTGGTACAATGGTTGTGAAAAAATGCTGCAAAATTGGGCTTTTTCACTATTTTGCCCCTCATTAATTATTTAATAATCATTTTGCCCCTTATTGCAAACTATCTACCAATATGCCCCTCTTTAATCGATTAAGCCAAAAATTTAATCGATTAAATGGTCAAATGAAGATTTAATCGATTAAATCTTCAACTTAATCGATTAAATCTTCCTCTTTACCAGAAGAACAACCTTATGCATGGGAGATTTAATCGACTAAATCTTCAAGTCAACGATTTTTTCCTATTTTGACCATTTAATTGATTAAATTTTTGGCTTAATCGATTAAAGAGGGACAGATTGGTAGATAGTTCTGAATAAGGGGCAAAATAGTTATTAAATAATTAATAATGGGCAAAAGGGTGAAAAAGCCGCAAAATTGAGTTATATTTCAATAACAGTTAAAGGAAAAGAAATAAAAGAAGGATATGTGACCACACTTTTACTCTTTTTAATAAATCAGGCTTGCTTAGAACCAACTCACCAGTCACCAGTTCCTTCGATCAAAAAAAAATATGCACTTAATAATCTAATCAAGCATAATACCATAGTTTACCAGCATTACAGAAAAATTAGCAAGAAAACAACAAACACATGCTTAAATACAAGCCTACAACTAACAAAAGAAGAAAGAAAGAAAAAAATAAATAAAAATAACGTACTTAGGAAACAACTGAGATGAAGATGGAGACCCACTAGCCCATGGGGGTGGTGCAGGGGCATTAGAAGTAGCAGCAGCCGACTTTGTTGCCAAAGGACGTTGACGGACCAAGGGATTTGCAGATTCCTTAGAGGTAGAGGACGAAAACAATTATCTTTTATTGTTGTGTACTTTCAGCGTACTTTCAAGTTCTTCATAAAAAAACAGAAGTATAACATCAGTGTCGGCAATGACTGCAAACAATATGTAAAGCACACCAATAAAATACAATACAATACCTCACTTCGCATGATGAGAACATCTTTAAACTCTTTCGTGGTGCTCATCAATCGGGTTTTTAGGTCATCCACAACCGTGGTTGAATGGCTAGTTGTGTCGGTAGAAGTGTTCTCACTCTCATTTGTAGAGTTGCAAAGTAACTGAAGATCCACAACAGCAGAGTTTAGAGCAGTAATATCTTGCTTAATAACACACGTAAGCTCTTGGATTTCCATGGTGGGGTCGTCAAAAACCGAAGTCCTTTTAGCCACTGCGAATCAAAACAAAATGAATTAATAAGACACAATCACCGACATAATGAATAGCGTATTATATGAATAGAATAGAATTGAATTGCTTACACTTGGCGAGCTTAGCGAGCTTCTGAGACGTTTGGTGAATCCCATAGCCAATCTTGGAAGCCCTCTTATTGAACTTTTAACTTTTAACAACATAATTTATAGTTTCACGAATACTATTAGACTACTAGTGCATTATCCGTGCGATGCACGGAAGAAAAAGATTAAAAAATTTGTCTACGATCGTTGATTAATCTCTAAAAGAAAGAACGTATCACTATTTGAATTCTCATGTTAAATGAGAATTATAAAACTCATACTTCACTACAAGAAAACGGGCAGATAACGGCGATGTCTTCACGTCGTTTGGAAAAACCGCCCTTAATCAATTAGTTAATGAACGGGTAAGTAACTTACATCACACACTATTCAACCTTTATGCTTTTCTCTCATTTCTCTCTCACCCTCCCTCTCTTCTCACCGAGCTGTTCATTTCACGTGCTCATCAAACAATCCAACATTCATTGAGGACTTAATGCTTCGAGTAGCATTTCAGCATTCATTTTCTTCGATAGAAGCATTTTTCATTGTGGACTTCGCAATGTATGGGGCGAGTAGCGCAACGATTATGGCTTGTGATGGAAGCATTTGAAGAAGAATGTATAGCAACTTCAATAGGGGAGAAATTGGGGATTAGGGATTGGAGATAGTTATGGGCCATGTTTTACTGCTTATTCCCTATTCCATTCCATTCCATTTACTGTTTCGTCTTTCTTAGGACTCGTTTATTTCAATTCCATTTATTCCTCTATCTAATTGTGAATAATTCGATTTTCATCCACACCCGAATCGAGATTCATTTGCTTTCTCCTCAAAGCTTGCAAGTATCGTCTTCTTTTCTCTTTTGAGTGCACTGTTTTTTTCTTTTTTTTTTTGCTTTTGATAATAATCTTCATCTTCAAGCAACAATGATATAAATATTATATAATGACACATGTAAACATTTGAATGTGTTGGCTAAGAGTCACAAACAATTGAATTAAGTCTAGAGAGCTAGATAACCCTTCAATCTGCAAATTTTTCTATCAAATTTGGTTCTAACTGCAGTAGGTAAGTTTCTCCCATTTTTTTTCTTCCATTCTTATGTTTTTTCCCCCTTTCTCTCTTTTATCATAACCTTCGAAACTTGAGTCATAAATGTTAGCAGAATGAGAATATGTACTCCTTAATTTTGTATTTCTACTTGAATTTCCAAGGGGGTAAAGTTTTACCTATTTCATTTAAAAGTGAGCTTTAGAGCTGAGTTGAACTTATAAACTTGCCATCCTCAAATAGATTTCCATTTTCCAACACATAGCTGTTCTGATTATTGTTTCTAACAGGGATGGGTTTGGATGAGAATGAAGCAGAGGTGTGCAATGGAAAGGAAGACGTTTGCCAAATGTGGACCTTATGCACGCATGCTTATTATGATTTATCACATGTCTCTCCAGTGGTATTTCTATTCCTTTTGAAAGAATGTTACTTTCATGGTATGATTTTTTCTCCTTGCAATGCTAATATTTGTTGATTGCAATGAGATATGATGATGAATGCTAACTGTTTACTGAAATAGTTTAGCTATCTTTTTCTGATAATGTATTTTTCTGATAAGTTATTGTCATTCACTCAAACAAACAGACATCAGTGTTTATTTTCCGGAAACTTATAGCTCACGTTTCTCTGTTTTCATTGTGAAAATTATATAATATTTATATCATGGCTGCCATTTGCCAAGATGCCAATGTTTAGATGCTCTATCTATTCCACTACTCTGCAATTTTTTTCAATTTTTTTGGGAAGTAGGTAGCAAACCATAAAAACATGGGTCATGTATTTTATAATATTTTTTTTTTGTTTTCGAGCATAACAGATTATATTCTTTTAATTCTTCTTTAAGGAGAGCTTGTGGGAGTGATGCCTTTCAAAAGGATCAACTTTTCTGAATTTTTACTGTTTTTGCTCTCATTGTCAAACATTTAAAGACAGTTTATTAACTATATACGGTTCTAACACAGGCAAAATGGTGTTATTATATACTTCTTGGGTTGGTTGATGTGGAGGTAAATTTTCTTGGTAAGTGGTTCACGATGGTAGAGACATAATATTATGTAAAGAAAGCATGCATTGGTGAAATTAACACATTTATATGCAGTCTGCTCAATTATGTTCTTGAATTATGGGAACACTTATTTTGGAAAATTCTTAAGTTTATAATAAAAACTTTTTTCTGACAGAATAAGGAACTAGCATGACAGAATAAGAAATTTGTCAATACAGATACACAGAAAGTGGGAGTCTTAAATCATATGATTTGTGCTGCAGGATTACATGTTACCTTATATGAGAAACAAAAAATTCTTGATATCCTTGATTGGTAAATAGAAGCTACTTGATGTTGGAGTTTTATCTGATTTGTTTTACTGGCTTACCAGTAAATATGTGATACCTTTTTTTTTGTCTTCAGCACAGGAAGTGTAGATATTGATATCTCAAAGGTGGTGAAGGTTGATGCTGATGGCTGTATTTCTGGGGAATCAGGTTAGCAGCAAAAACATTCCACGATTATATGTTCAAAAATTAAGGATGAAACAGTTTAATATTAAACTGCCCCTTTTTTCTTTTCTAATTTCAGTATTAGTATGCGAATTTCTCCAAGAACGCGGGAAAAGGTTCCTTAAAGCTTCAGTTGATTGATCTGAGATCTGACTTCTCATTTGCTCTTTTCACTAGTGGCCTAACAAATGTATTCTCATAAAGTTTACCCTATAACTTTCTTGTTTATCAAATTAATTGTTATATTTTGATTGTAAAGATTTATCATTTCTGTAAACCATTACCTCTATGCATTTTGGTTTTCCAAACTCTTCTTTTTTCCTATTGATTTTGTTACAATATATTATTGACTAATAGCTACATGGGAACTTCATCATGAAAGCTTGCAGTGATAAACAATATTCGTTCACGAAAAAGATTAAAAGTCAACTATTTGGTACTTTTTCATCATATAGCTCCTTATGAAACATGTTTTTCTTTAAAAGTCATTCAAGTATAATGTCTCAGTACTCCTATGGTCCTATTATTCATCTTCTATTTCTATTGGTACCTCATAGACTGCACCATCTTCCATAATATTTGAAAGGTTCAACGTCTCTGGTTTTTAATTGTAAAACTTCCTTATTTTTCACAGCCAAAGCTCGTTGCAGTGTCAAATAAAGTATCATTCATCAAACCAAATGCTCCAGTATATCCTCCATTGTCACAAGGGAAAACGTGGGATGAAGTAAGTTTAAGCTCCCTTTATATTGTAATTTGAAATTGCATTTTTTTCCTGTTATCAGCTTTTTTTTTTATAGCCCTTGTTATCAGCTTTTTTTTTTATAGCCCTTGTTATCAGCTTTATTGGGCCATTCTGTAGGAAATCTTAGATTTATGCGGAAGCGGTTTAGGACCTAGTACATTGGTATGCTTACCGAATCATCCTTGTTTCACAATTACCTCTCGGTGCGCAGGTCTCGTGTAGAATCTTCCCTTGTAGGATTCCTCTTCACGAACAGCTCACCTCAGCGCCGCAGCACGAACAACCTCCTTGAAGCTGGACTATGGCAGATCTTCCAAACTATCTCTCGAGGAGGAAGGGGAAGTGTGTGGGCACTGATTAGATTCTGAGCTTGCCTCTTTCTCACACAAAAGACCTCTGAGGCTGATGACTTAAGAGGTACTATTTATATGGGTTCCAAGAAACCCTAGCTCATTGGGCTCTAGGTTCCTTGGGCTCTTCTCATACTAATAACCCATTTGGGCTTTAGTAAAAGAGCAAACCCAACAATCTCCCACTTGCTCTTTTGGATACAAACTTGAGTCGTAAAACCCAAGATCATGTAACCCATAAGTCATCATCTATCTGAAAAATACCCCATCCCTTGTCTCAAGCTAGCTTGGGGATCTACCATCTGTTATTAATCAAGGCTCCTGATAATCAACGAATGATTATCTAATTCGATGCTACTCCACTAAAAGCCCGAACTTGAACTCCAAGATTAAAAACACTTATAACATGAATATGCATCGCCCCTTTGTAGAATGTCTATAATTGATTGACAAGTTTTCTGTAACTCAATCAATTATTTATTCCCTTGACTATGATAGTTTCTCTAATGGATTACATGCACTGGCCAGTGTCTTTAATATCCAAGTACCGAAACCTATCAAGGGGACATATCCTACAAATTCCATGTTGTTTATCTCATAAATACCGATAATCAAATAATCTCACTCCCAAAATACCGAGTTATTGGCCGTCAATAGATCGAACCTCACCCGTTGGTAAATCAAAGAATGAAAACCATTTGATTACCTATTTATAATAAACTCAGGATTAAGAGCAATCTCATAACTATAGTTAACTGGAGATTTGATACCTTATGACAGAAAAATAACCTTAATCAAATCTCTCATTGATCCTTTCAATGTGAATGTTAATTCACACCAATATTTTACAATGATTCAGACAAAATCATTTCATAAAATATTGCAGCCTGAATAAAGTGCCCAACTTTATTTAACGGCTGTGACTTCATTCATCAATTGTGAGAACCTATGATCATGTCCTCCATGAACGTATCCATATGATCATATACTCCACAATTTGATCCGGACCTTGATGTTTGTAAATAGTGTGCAAAATAAATAAATAAAACCTTATTTATGAAATTCAGAAAATGATTTTATTGTTTCATCGTTCTACTCCAAGAGCACAATGAAATCAATAACTCCCACTTGCTTAATGCAAGTCTGGGATCCTCCTAAGACCCAAAGAAGTAACATGCCTCTCGAACACAAGTTCAGGCAAACTCTTAGTAACTGGGTCTGCAAGATCCACCTCTAATGCTATATGAGTTTAGTGAAAAACTCATAGCTCGAGGTTGATTTTCTTGAGTCAATATCCACTTGAAATAACTGAATTTTTGAAAACTCAGCTTTTCAAGACTCCCACTAGAATATACCAGCATATAATCTCTCGTTCTCCAAAGATACTTGAGTACATGCTTAATAATAATCTAGTATTCCTCTAGTTCAAAATGGTACTATCTCACTACTCCCACTACGTGACAGATGTCTGGTTTAACGCCCAACATGATATGCGTGAGTCTACCTTTGCCAAAGTATAAGATATCTTGCTCATGCATTCTTCCTTCTTAGAAGTCTTTGTTCACTCCTTAGGAAGATGAATTCCACATCTGAGAATTATAATTCTTTTCTTAGAATTCTCATGTTGAATTTTGGCAAGAGTTTTGTCAATGTAAGTAGCCTGAGGTGATGCCAACAACTTCTTCTTCCGGCCTCATAAGAGTTTTATACCAAGAATATAATTGGTTTCCCCAGTACTTCCATACCAAAACACTAACTTAGCCAACTTTTTATGCTTGATATTACCTCCACATTGTTTCTAATAAGGAGCATATCATCTACATAAAATCCCAGAAAAGCTACTGTCATCCGTTGTATCCTTTACATACAAATACACATCATTCATCAAGGTTCTCTCAAAATCAAAACTTTGATAACCTGATCAAAACTGATGTTTCAAGACTTGGATGCTTGCTTAAGACTATGAAATAGACTTTCACAACTTGCATACCGTGTGTTCCTACTCATTTGCTATAAACCATTTTGGTTGTTGTATGTAGATATACTGACATCCAACTCCCAAAATGAAATCTCATAACTGAGACTTATAGCAACCAAGAGAATCTGGATAGACTCAAGCATGGTGTCTGGCAAAAAATGCCTCCAAGCTAGCTTTGAAGGTTTTCACCTTCCTGTCCATCCTCTCTTTGCCTTTTATGTCCACATGCACCTTGTGGGTTTTACCCCTCTTGGTGTTTTCACTAGGACCGAACGGAGTTGAAATACAAGTATTTCATCTCATTGTTCATAGCTTGAGCAACACTTGATCAACAACATCTTCTAGTGCATTATCGTAACTAGTAGGATCAATGTCACTCAACAAGAGACAAATTGAGAGTTAACAAGGTTCTCTCCCACTATGAATGTACTGCACTAGACCTTGTGTATTTATAGGTAAAACAAAGAGTGGGTCAAATGATGGATCTTCAATTTCTTGAGGATCCGCTTATCCTTGATATTGTTCCTTTACATGTGATACTAATATTTCTACTAGTTTCACTTATATATTATCATGTTGAATTTCCAATCATGGTTCTCTTGTTTGTTCACTTAGAGATATATCTATCCCCTCTTGAACAATCAAGGGAACGGTGGATGAAGCTTCTAGAGATTCTGGAAATTCTTGATCTGAGATAAATCTCATCAAGAATAACCTAACTTAAGAGCTTATAATTTCTTATCTAGTCCTCCTTTAAGAAAATCATATGAGTGCTCACTTAGATTATCTTGTCCTTAAGACTGAAAAAGAAATCATCCCTAGTTCTCTTAGGGTAGCCAAAAGATATGCACTCTTCCATACAAGATTCCATCTCATTTGACTGCTGTTGTAGGACGTGTGCCGTAGCACCCTAAATCCGAATATGGTTTGATTTGGGCTTGCACCCCTTCCATAATTCTTTAGGTGTCTTTACAAGAAACTTTGACGGAACCAAGTTAAGAAGGTAGATTTCTTTCTCTTAGGCATCTCCCTTGAACAACGTTGACAAAGATGAATAACTGAACATGATATTCACCAAGTCTAGAAATGTTTGATTTTCACATACTGCAACTTCATTCAACTAACGCATTCTTAGAGTTGACAGTTACAAAAACTATCCCCTCTTAAATCAGGTAAGACTTGAACTTACCAGACAGGTAGCCAACACTTTAGTCAGACCAAAGTGTTTTTGATTTGAACACCTACATGCTTTTCTGCCTCAGACTAAACCTCTTAGAGTTTCCAAAAGCTTTAGACTTATGGCGCATTTGGTTCATCTGTCCAAATCCAGAGTAAACATTCATATAATGAAGTACTCATCACCTCTTCTGGTCTGAACACTAATTGGTCCACATACATTAGTATGTACCAGTTCCAGTTGAATAGTTGCACAAACCTTTTTGGCCCTTGTAGGATTGCTTGGCCATTTTACCTTCCAAATAGGACTAACATGTAGCTGTTAGTTAAAAGATTCTTGAACTTTCAGTCTCTCTTTTAACCAAAACATATTTTCTACTTGAGATAATGTGACTCAATCACAAAGGCCAAAGTTATGTTTCATTTGAAACTTTTATTTCTTTGGTGAAAATCCTTGTTCATCATCCTTTCCATTCAACACAAAAATTTAGGGGGTATAAGACAAAGGTAATAAAGACTATTTAAACAATGTACCAGAAAAAAACAAGACGAAGATGAACTTCGAAATGTAACTGAGGAATCAATTGCATTGTCAACCATGTTTTAACCAAAACAACTAACAAAAATTGAATTCCTCTTGAAATCCGGAACAAATAAACAGTCACCCAAAACCATAGTCATTAAATAACTTGTCTTACTGCAAATGCAGACACAAGTTCCCATCTTCAAGCTTAAAATATCTATGTCCATTGCTGACAGGTATGCCATGTTTGAACTACTACAAAGAGTAACAAACATAATCAGTGATTCCTGAATCAATAATTCATCACTGATCAGGCCTTGATATGCCCATGTCAGGTTCTTTTCATCACCTCTGGGTAATTTTTCTTTCAGTATCCCTTCAGTCTGCACTTGAAGAGCTTGCCTTGCGGCTTCTTCATAGCAACTGGTTTGACAACTGATAACCAAGTCATTTTGTTCTTGTTACCACCCTTGGGTTTCCCTTTGAATTTAACAAGACTCTTAGCAAAACCTGCACCGACTGCATTCTGTCTAGAAGAGCTGCATTCTGACAATAATATAGCAGCGAACTACCATATCTGCCCTTTCCCAATATGAGAAATGCATCTTAGTTTCCTTAGACGCATTCTCTGCAGGTTGTTATGGCCCTCGCATTGTCAGGACAAATTTTAGCTTCCATGTTTTAGAACAATATCAAAGATTTGCTTTTCACTTATTCATAGTTGGTACCATCTAGAGGTTTTCGACTCAATCATTTCTAAGATATTTTCTGAAAAACATATAAAGCACACAATTACAAACAAATAATGCAATAAACAAACGAAGTGCAAGTAGATTCTCATAACTACTCTTGTTTATTGTTAACAATCTTTCAGTTTATCTTTACAAGGCTTACGATGGGCAAGTCACTTGTAAAAATCAAAATTGTTATTTGGGCCTTCAGTGTCATTGCCAGAGCCTCGATGGGAGGGTTAACAATTTTACCAAAGTTGAATGCAATTAACCATTGTTTAATTTCAAAATTATCCTCAGTGTCTAAGCATTGCCGACGATGGGTCGTACAATACTTTACTAAAATTTTGAAATTATTAAGATTTAATCTAGTGAAATCTGATTATCCTTATCCGATGGGGCTTCAACGATAACCATTTCACTAATAAACCCACAAATGGAGCCCGCAGGTTTTAAAATTAATTAATTTTTAAAACCTTCACTCATTCAACATTTTTGTTTGAGAATTTTCATAAGCCCTATCGAATTCATTGTTTAATTTCAAAATTATCTTTAATAACTTAGTATTATCGACGATGAGTCGTACAATACTTTATTAAAATTTTGAAATTATTAAGGCCCAATAAAATCCAATCATGCTTATCCGTCGGGGCCTCACATGATTATTTTATTGATAGGCCCACAATGCACCTGGAGGTTAAATTAATTTCTTAATTTAAATCTCCTCCCATAGATATTTAAGTCCAATCTAATAAAATTCAATCATGCTTATTCGATGGGACTTCACATGATTATTTTATTAATGGTCCTATCGCTTGAAGGTTAAATTAATCTCTTAATTTAAATCTCCTTCCATTCAACATAAGCAACATTTTCTAATTTTCAAGAATTATTTAATTGAGAGTATCCTTTGTTTGATTTTAAAAACTATATAAGTAAGAGCGCCGATAAACGTGCACTAAGCTTAACATAATTTTGAAAGCATTAAGGTCCTGAAATCCGGTCACTTTACGTCAGCGTGTGCACCAAACAATCATGATACATGAATGTTGTATGCAGCATGTGTTATTCTATGACCATTTCAGAAAACCCACAAATTACTCGCAAAATAAAAGAATTCTCTTAGGAAATTTTCTCTAATTATTTTTCTAGATTTAAATCATCCAAATAGCTGACTTAATTATTAATCTAGATTGCAACAATCATAATAATTATCATTTATGAGGATAATTTGAAATCAAAATAATTTCCATAACGATTATTTTTCTTGATGTTAATTATCCAAAATTAATTAATTCAATTATTAATCTAGATTTTTAATAAAAATCATAATAATTATTAATTAATTTCTTAGGATGATTTAAAATCAAAATAATCTCATAATAACTATCATACTAGTCGCTGAAGACATAATAGCTATTATGCTCACGCAATCATACAATTTATGCAAAAATATGGCACCACCTATTCTATATGGCATGTTATCGCAATAAAGCATGTTATCAATCATATAATTTATACCAATCAATAAAAGCATTAAATAATAAATCATAATTACTTTAATCCATGGCCTTCCTATTTTAAAGAAAATAAAATAAAATTAAATTAAATAATACAACTTTGGAATTCGACTTTCGTCTAGCCCATAGTATCTGTCTCAAGCCCCTTTAGGGTTTCCATGGACCCAAAAGCCCAAAGACCCAATCCTTTGGCGAGAAACCCTAGGACGCGAAAGAGGAACCCTAGCCGTCAGGTCTGCCGCGCCGTCACCCGAACTCAACTCAGGCCGAAACTCCAGGGGAAGGACCGCCACATAGAGATGAGTGCACCGCTGCCGGAACCACCCAAAATGGTGGCCGGACGCTCCCTCACTCTCCCATTCTTTGCCGGAGAGTGGCGATCACAACCATGGTTGAATGGCTAGTTGTGTCGGTAGAAGCGTTCCCACTCTCATTTGTAGAGTTGCAAAATAACTGAAGATCCACAACAGCAGAGTTCAGAGCAGTAATATCTTGCTTAATAACACCCGTAAGCTCTTGGATTTCCATGGTGGGATCGTAAAAAATCTTATGTTTTATTTTGTAATTTGTTATTATTATTAGTGCATGATCCGTGCGATACACGGAGAAAATAAAAACGATCGATTTATTAAAAAATAAAATAAAATCAAGAAGCGATTGTATATCATTATATTCTAAAAGATATGTTTATAAGAGGACGCACAAGCCATTAATCCTTTCACAATCAAAAACCAATGATGTATGTGTATTAAATTTTAGTATTTATACACACAAAAAGGGTTTTTATACTTCATTTTAGATTACTTTTTTTTATGTGTGTGTGACATATATTAGATGACAATTTTAAAAAGATTTGAGATACCACATTTAATGCGACAACAAACGTTTATTAGTTTAATTGCCTACATATCTGAGATACATATATTTAATACATCATATTTAATTCCAATAAGATTAGTTTATATGCTTGTTTATTTTCATTTATCACAACAGTAAATTCAAATATCAGCAACACCAGAAGTTTTTGTTAGACCAAAAAAAAATGTTGGCGGAAGGTGTTGTTGGCTGTTGTTGGTTAATCATGGCACCGATAATTATCCATATTACCTGAAACAGTCAGAAATAATTTTGTTTAAATGTGTTTCATGACTTAGTATGACAGCGTACAAAACATAGTTACAAAAAGAAATATTCATAAAATTAATCTGCATTGAAAATGAACAGTAGAATAATATCGACACATTGCATAACATTCTTGTAATTTATAGGGATTTATATTTTATTTTGTAATTTATTATTATTTTCTTATTAAGAAAATTACCAATTTCATTATTTATGAAATAAACCAAACCGATACCTTGAAATATTTTTCGGGTCACCCTCCCATTATAAATAGAAGAAAAATAAAAAAAAAGACTGACACTCACTCACTTTTAACCCTAATTTTCAAAATTTTCAAGAAGGGAATAAAAAACTGGAAGTGCTAGGTTTTGTGTATCTCATTCTATGTAATCCCATATTAGGCTTAGAGATCTCCACATGAAAATCTGATTAAATTCTTAATGCTTTCTTTGTCAACAAGGAGCATGAAGAATAAGCAAATGTTAGGCCTCACTCCCACACTCCCTCACGAGTTAATAGAAGAAATTCTGTTGAGGTTGCCGGTGAGATCTCTGTTGCTTTTCAAATGTGTGTGTAAGTCATGGCTCACTCTTATCTCGGATCCCCAATTTGCAAAAACCCATTTTGACCTAGCTGCCGCACCCATCCACTGTTATCTTGTTGAATCACAGCATGGTTCTTTATTTGGATCTATAGATATAGAGCCATCAGTTTACGAAGATTGTGCTCTAATATACTTCTGTTATTCACATCCATCATCCCCTTCCCATAATAATTGTTATTCTTATAATAATTTTCAAATTTTGGGTTCTTGTCGTGGGTTTGTACTATTAAGGTATGTCAATGCTGATTATCTTACTGTATGGAATCCATCTACCGGTGCACAGAAACCAATATCATGTTCTCATTATCACTCATTGATCAAAATTCTATATGGTCTTGGGTATGATGCATCAACGGATGACTACTTGGTAATTATTATTATGGTACCTCTCGGTCAATATAGTTCAGAAACTCATTTCATGTTTTTCTCCATGAAAACCAATTCTTGGAACAAAGTTGAGGGTATTGATTTTCCATATCTGACTGGCGGGGAGAACTACAGTGCTGGGTTACTCTTGAATGGAGCTCTTCATTGGTTGGCTTTCTCTGCTGCTGCTGATGATGATGATGATGATACCAATGATGATACCGAGGTTGCTATGATTATTGCCTTTGATTTGACAGAAAGGAGTTTATCTGTGATTCCTTTACCATGTCTTACCGGAGAATCGTTTCTTGAAATTGGTTGTCATTTGATGGTAATAGGAGGATGTCTCAGTCTGTGTTACCCAGCTACAAAGGTTTGCTGGGTGATGAAAGAATATAAAGTGAACTCATCTTGGACTAAGGCCACTTATTACAATGATTGCAACTACGAAGGTGGTGTAATTATTGGATCAGATGCCGTTGGAAACCTAATGAAACTTAATGACAACAGAGAGCTAGTTGTGCATTCCAAAAATAGCTTTTACATAGAGAGTCTACTACAGTTTGCTATGTATAGAGAAAGTCTATTATCACTTCCCAGTGACTTTGGGAAAGCAAGTGAAGACGACGAACACTGACAGACAAGAAGAATTAGGGCAGGTAATGTTCTCCATTCCTTTAGAACTTTTTATTCCTATTTATCTTGCATTATGAAAAATGAAAAGTTATATACAAAATGCATGATATGCATGAAAATGATACCTTATTATATCTTGTGCTCTCCCCTTCCTAGCTAATAATATTTCGTTTTTGTCAAAAAAAATAAAATAATGAGACATGAAATCACAACAAAAAAGATAAGGTATGGTTGTGGATTGAATTCACCCGTGGTTGGGGAAAATATTTACCGCGTTGCTTATTTAGAATAATTAAAGGCAAATTGAGTGGAAAATTTTATAAGAGAAACAGCTAATGTTTGTAGTAAAACAACTAGGATTTCGAGTGAGATTTTACAATAGCAGTTTTAAAGCTAAAATCTTATACAACGTATATGATGCCATTTACGTTTGGCTCATGTTTCCTGCAGGCCACGAAGTATGCAAGAATATTTGATACGGTTTTGCAAATATACAAGGGTTGGCTGCTGCATAAAGTATTGTCCTTACTCCACCCTCAGTGGTTGGGATTTAATAGGGAGTGGTTTTTTTTTTACCTTGATATCCTAGTTTTCCTTCAAATGATGATACTGCTGGCAGAAAGCGTAGCATTTGGAAGAGAATGTCATATATTTAATATTAAATACTCTCGTGTCAGTGCAGAATTAGCGTATGTTTTTGTGGTGTTTTCAGTAAGGTTGGAGTGTAAACATACTTTAGAATTTAATTATGTTTCAAAGTTGGAGTTAGTACATGCTATTTAACATCTTAATGTTTTTTCTCTCTCAATGTTGTTATTTATATGTTTGCCGTTTGTTTGTCTTACCCTCTTTTACAAGGTTTTTAGGTTCAGGCCCCTTATTTTTCCGTATTTTAGATGCCTTTTCTTCAAAAACAATTCCTGATTTTTGTTAGTTATGTTGTTGCTCGTTTTGACATGAAGTTATGGAGACGTGATATTCATCTAGAAAAATTGTTGATCTCAATCATCTAGGAGCTAATAGGAGGGATGGGGTGAAAGGGTTGAAACTAATCAAGTTGTGATATGAGTTCTTCTTGCATGTCATTGGTTTAAATTGTTCATCATACTAATCTAGTGTCATATACTGATCTAGTGTCATAATGTTTCGGTCATATTTTCATGATACCCCTAAAGATACTTTGATTGCCTATGGCAAGGATGGTGCTACGGACGTACAAATTAGAGCTTCAGCAGAACTAGTCTAATATTTCCCTTCATATTTTCTATTCCTTTGTCAAGATCATATTTAGCTGCGTAATCTATGATCATAAGATAGATTCAGTTAGATCCATAATCTTTTGCGAGCACGTTTCACAGTCTGCAAACTTGTTTTTTACATTTGGATTTCTTCATACGAAATAAATGTGATTGGAAGTGCAATTCATGGAAGGAAACTCTGGGATCCCGTATTCCCTGAATTGCTCTTTAACATTTGTTGGCTTACCTGTCATTATGAATTACATAAAAGAATTATTGCCTTTGATTTGGTAGAAAGGAATTTATGTGAGATACCTCTGCAATATGGGGTTTTCAATGACTTTACATTTTGTAATTTGAGAATGATGGGAGGATGTTTCAGTGTAAGTTTATTATTGGGGATTAAGTAAAACTCAGGTGTGGATGATGAAAAATATAAAATGCAGTCATCTTGGACACTATAACAGACCTTAGGGTAAAAAATAAAAGATCCCCATGGTTTCCAGAGTTTGTGAGCAAGGAAACTTTTTTGAGTTTGGTAGTTAGTAGCATTTAATCTTGTTAAGGGTAATAATCGAAACATTTAGTGTTGTGTGGATCATGTTATGCGAATTATATTATTTTGGTTTAATAGCTAGTAACATTTGATTCCGTTAAGAATAATCAATTGAAACATTTACAATCCTGCGAGTCATGTTAAGCTGAGTTACCATTTAATTTTGGAGTCCATTGGTCATGCCGTTAGTTGTTCCTAGGAGTTTGTTTGGAGTATTGAAATTCCTTACAAGAATAAGATTGCGGTAGTTGTCAAACAAACAATATTCAGCCCACTCGGAACAAAAAAAATAAAAATTATACATTCAGATATTCAAGTTGTTTTATATTTGTACATTCACGTCATATAAAAAACATTTCAAGATATATTATCATCCATTCTAAATATAGTAAATCATGTTAATAAATTACGAATGCAGAAAATATTTAACGAGTAATATTGCAATACTATATATAATCTGATTCTACTTTATTCTGATTTTCCGATGATCAGCTCGAGAACACATTACCAAGCCATTGCTTTTCTTTGCTCCCAAATCCCAACATCGATATGCATAACAAATATTTTAAAAAAAGCCTCCACTGTAAAATAATCAACATAAATTACGAAAGGATAAATGGACCGAATGTAATACACAGTTCTTAACCTCGTTATATGTACCAATAAGTACAAATATAAAATTTGACAAACATGGTACTACGCAAAACTCTGGAGGAATGAATATATATTTGGAGAAAGAAATATTAATGAAACGCAGAAGACTCATCACCGGTAAGAAGGCCGTCACTGGTGTCCACGTTTTCATTTCTCTGTCATTGGCATGACTATGCCACAAAAAATAAGAAAACCATAAGGAAAAATATTAATACAAAGAAAATCTTGATCATTAGCCACCTATTAGAAGATATGCTGTTCAGATACTTCAACAGAGCCCCTTGTGCCCCCTCTACATTTGCCAATGAATCATCCATGTTTTCATCAATCCTGCAAATTAAGGACCTCTATCAAATCCACCAATGTCTCAATTGGCCAATATGAAAACAAAAGTCAAGCAAAAATCAA
Source organism: Gastrolobium bilobum (assembly GCF_033153095.1). Taxonomy (NCBI): domain Eukaryota; kingdom Viridiplantae; phylum Streptophyta; class Magnoliopsida; order Fabales; family Fabaceae; genus Gastrolobium; species Gastrolobium bilobum. The sequence goes on along the minus strand of NW_026899605.1, from coordinate 472,667 downwards.
TTCGCCTTATCAGCAATCAAATATGCAAATGCAATCATTCACGTAGTTTTAAACTAATGCAGTAACTGTTCATAAGGTTACCATGACACAAACTATTCATTTTTTCATCAAAGCCACTTACACCTTAATCTCTGAGTTCACCGTATACTTTAGAGGAGGCTAAATTCTTCCGCAATTCATTTCTCCACTCAGTAAACAGCAAAAAAAGCAATTTAACAGCATGGCATCCACAACCTTATAGTCAACAAACAGAAAAAACCCAATCTTCTCCAACATATGAGCAATCTTATCCATATACAATGTACTTCATAAAATTTGCCCAGTCCTTTATAGGAGCTAAGTTCTTATGCAAGCCAATCTCTCAGCTTACTAAGCAGCAAAACAAGCAATTCAAACATTATGGCATCCACAAGGACCACTAAATCATAGTCAATATACAGTAAATGAGTAAACAACCAAATCATTTCCCACAGACAACCAAAAACCAAAGCGATTTTTTGCTACACATACTACAAGCTTATTAAAGTCAAGGCCCAAATTTATCTCACAGTCAATATAACTGGCATAAGCTCATTTGGCAACAGAATTACTAATGAATCAAGTAAGCTTGTATCAATTAGTAACATACATCCCATTCGTATTGGAATGCAGAAATAAAGGACAACATGGATGATCTATATGGCACAAAAGTGAGACATATAAAAACCTGATGGCAATCTCTCCTTGTTGGGAAACAAGTGTTGCTAGCTGATTAAAGATGTTGCTGAGCTCATGAATAGTGGACTCAACATTCTGAAGAGCTTCAGCTCTGCTTTGCATGTAATTATCTTGCAATGGAACCATCTGCTGCTGCTGCAGCTGCTGTTGTTGCAGCAATGGTTGACTCTCCCCGTCCACCTGCTTCCTGTGGATTTAAAGGTCACGAAAAAATAAAATAAAATTGTATGAAACCATAGTTTCAAATATAATCCGACTTAACCAGGAAACAACCTTAAAATATTGGGAGCACAACAAAAGTTTTTATTATTACTTAGAAAAGGATCCAAATCACGACATATAACTACAGTTCTGAATTAGGGCAGACAGGAAAATTTTGTGGGCCACACCCAATATTTCAAATCCTAATCTCCCATCCCTTTGTTGGGCCAGGCCAGGTTAGTCCAACAAAGGAAAAAAGATAGAATGGACCACAGCAATTTTTACAAGTATTTTGAGCCAGCCTATTTTAACCACCATTTCTCCTAGCCGGTTGAAGTTTCTGCTAGAATATCTAGATAATATCTCATATTATCATTATTAATTTTGGAACATCTTAATGTTTCTTTGATGATCTCTAAGGAATGGTTTCTATACTTTATTATAATTGTTGATTTGTTTCCTTCTTTGGTTTGATTCTAGCATTAGTATAAATAAGAGTTTCTGCTTTATATTCTGTAACATATCACATCACATTATACAAAATAGAAAATAATCTAATATCTTTTATTTTCTCTTTTTTCCTTCTTTCCCAACCTAAACCCTTATAATTTCAACAGTTAATTGGCGGCACAGTTTTCCCAAGTCTGAACAGGCCATGTTTGACAGGTCTACTTGTAAATGCAAGCAATTGAAGTCCCAAAACTAAATTAAACGAATGAATTAATTCAGTAAAGTTTGTGAGCTAGTGCTCGTGCAAGGTGATGTCAAAATACTATCACAACAGAGGGGAAAAACCAAAACTCATGATATGAAATTAATATTGGTACAATGTTTGTGATACATTTCTAGAAAATCGAATTATACTACAATAACAATTCAAGGAAAATGAATAAAAGAAGGGAATACGACCACACTTTTACTCTATTCTCCTCAATAAATCAGACATACTTAGAATCATCAGTTTCTTGCGAAAAAATCTATGCACTTAAAAATCTAATCAAGCATAATACTACAAGTTAATGTGATGAAAATACACAGTAATTGAAGTTATTACACATGCTTAACTACAGCCTATAACAATACAAGCAACAAAAGAAGAAAAAAACCATAACGTACTTAGGAAGCAACTGAGATGAAGATGGTGACCCACTAGCCCATGGGGGTGGTGCGGGGGCATTAGAAGCAGTAGCAGCCGACCTTGTAGCCAAAGGACGTTGACGGACGAAGGGATTTGCAGATTCCTTAGAGGCAGAGGACGAAAACAATTGTCTTCTATTGTCATGTACTTTCAAGTTCTTCATTAAAAAAGATAGTATAACATCAGGGTCAGCAATGACTTGCAGAAAATACGTAAAAGTAAGAACACACCAATACAATACAATACAATACCTCAGTTCGCATGGTGAGAACATCTTTAAACTCTTTTGTGGTGCTCATCAATCGGGTCTTTAGGTCATCCACAACCGTGGTTGAATGGCTAGTTGTGTCGGTAGAAGCGTTTCCACTCTCATTTGTAGAGTTGCAGAGTAACTGAAGATCCACAACAGCAGAGTTCAGAGCAGTAATATCTTGCTTAATAACACCCGTAAGCTCTTGGATTTCCATGGTGGGATCGTCAAAAACCGAAGTTCTTTTAGCCACTGCGAATCAAAACAAAAATGAATTGACAAGAAACAATCACCCACATCATGAATAGTGTATTAAATGAATCGAATTGAATTGAATTGCTTACACTTGGCGAGCTTAGCGAGCTTCTGAGACGTTTGGTGAATCCCGTAGCCAATCTTGGAAGCCCTCCTATTGAATTCTGATTGAATTGCAACAGCAGATCGTTGTTCCTCCGATCTGGAAGAACTAGCACCACTACTGCTAGGCCCATTGGGCCCAGATCCTGACTTCTTCAACCTCTCCGCAATGCTCTGGAATTCCTGCGACCGATCCCGAAATGATGACTGCGCCGATTTGATGTGCATCTTTCAATCGGTGTTGCTCCGGCGAATAACAACGAAATGTGGAAACCCTAGATCTAGTCAGAATTGGAATCGGAATCGGAATCGGATTGCGTTTTGCTGTGGTGTATAGATCAATGGATACAGTGAAACGAATTTTGGAAATGAAAATGGCAGATTGCATTTGCTTTGCAGTAGCCTGTTGCTCTATTTGGACATGTAACATCTAACGAATTTTAGATCAAGATTTTGCTTGCTTTTATTATAACACGAGTTAATTGATTTGATAACTACTCTATCCGAAATAAATTAAAAAAACAAAAACAAAAGTAATTGATATTTATTTATTTATTTGGATAAAAAAGTATTTGATTTTTTTTTTTTTTTTGCTAAACAAAATGGTATTTGATTTTACATTAATAACGATCATAACTCTGACGTATGAATAAAGTAGCAAATATTTTGTTTACCCAAAATGTCACATGACATATTTCGCTACACTGTGTAACGAAATATGTGTCCAAATAATTCACTATACAGTGCAGCAAAATATGCTACGTAAGAATCAAAAAATACGAGGTGTCAAAATTGAAGAAAATCGCTACGTGAACTATACAATTTGACAAACTTGGTGCTAAGCTAAACACTACCGGGACAAATATATATTTGGAGAAAGAAATATTAATGAACTACAGAAGGCTTATCACCGGTAACAAGGCCGTCACTTGTTTCCTCGATCTGTGTTACTCGAATGACTTAAGCCACAAAAAATAAGAAAACCATAAGGAAAAATATTAATACAAAGAAAATCTTTATCATCAGCCACCTATTAGAAGATATGCTGTTCAGATACTTCAACAAAGCCCCTTGTGCCCCCTCTACGTTTGCCAATGTATCATCCATGTTTTCATCGATCCTGCAAATTAAGTACCTTTATTAACCCCTCCAGGCTCCAATGTCTCAATTGGCCAATATGAATAAGACCATAATAATAAATAATATCTAATCGTCATAAATACATAATTACACAACAGCAATAAATATTTTCATAATCATACATAAGTAAGCAAATTCCAACATTGAAAGTGAAAAAGTTGAGCAAGATCTTCAAAAAAAAATGTCATCCTCACCATTTTACCAAGTTTACCTCAAGTTTGACCATCACCTTTTTGCAAATAAGTTAAGAAATGTTTTACAGGTAAATTCACAAGTTAACCAGTTATCTAACAAGTTCGACAACATGGTTGCATGACTTTCTCCCCTTCTACTTTCAGTTCATCAATTTTTTGTAATAGCAACCGCACATATCCAGAAACTGATAGAACAGCTCCATTTAAAATCAAAATTCAAAAGAATACAGCCAATACAAATCCCAGCATTTTCTGGCACAAAAAACCAAGCTTTCACTCCCTCTGACACTTCCACCAGCTAATAATATAATAATACCAACCTCATTTGGGATTAAATAAGGAAAAGCACTAATAAGTTTACAATGTCCTACTCCTATGTACACCCCAAGTCCAAAATATCCCGAAACATACTAAAAGAAATCAATGACCAAATAAAAAAAGGTCATAAACAAGAAGATATACTTAAACTGAACACCAAAACATTCATTTGTATTGTCCAACTTAGTCTCCCAACCAAAGATGTGAGATTAATTTTAGCTGTCACCAAGTACATTAGAACCAGTAGGAAGTGTTTCTATGGCAAGACCAGTACATATCCAAAGGAACAAATAGGATCAAGGAATTACTTAAAGCGATACAAGGAAGGCCAAAGCATGGGTTTCATGCGTGAGATTTAACTCCTCAAAGCATAGAATGCACTTTCAAGAGCAAAGTGCATCGTGAACAACCACTCACTAGAAGGTATCAAAGGTTCAGAACCTTTTCAAGTACAAGCGCCATAGTACTTGTCCATTAAGTTACCATGACACAATCTAGTCACTTTGTCATCAACAGTAAAGTATCCACTTAAACTTTACGCTCTAAAAGTTTACCTTGTAAAGAGTCTAAATTCTTATCCACTAGGTAAACAGCCAAACCAGCAATTTAAATGGCACGACATCCATAACTCTACAGTCAACATGCAGTAAACAACCCAATCATCTCCCACGGACAACCAGAAACCAAAGCAACAGATTGCTAGGTAGAATACAGGGTTATTGAAGTCAAGGCCCAAACTCATCTCACAGTCAATCTAACCAGCATAGGCTCATTTGATATCAGAATTACTGACTAATCAAGTAAGGTTGGATCTAATAGTAACACACATCCTATATTGTATTGGAATACAGAAATAAAGGACAATAAGACTGTACCCATATAGCACACAAGTGAGAAATATAAAAACCTGATGGCAATCTCTCCTTGTTGCGAAACAAGTGTTGCTACTTGATTAAAAATGTTGCTGAACTCATGAACAGTGGACTCAATATTCTGAAGAGCTTCAGCTCTGCTTTGCATGTAACTGTCTTGCAATGGAACTACCTGTTGTTGCTGTTGTTGCAGCAATGGTTGACTCTCTCCATCCACACCCTTCCTACAGATATAAAGGCCAAGAAAAAATAAAATTGTATGAAATCATAGTTTGAGGTATAATTCAAACCAACCTGAAACAACCTTAAAATATAGGAGCATAATTTCATTATTAAATAGGAAAGGATCCACAAACCATGCCTTGTACCTAGAGCTGTCGTTTTAGTCCGAAAATAGCAAATTTTTGATGGGTGGAGCTAACATTTCAACTCTCATCCCTTTTGTTGGGCCAAGCCAGCCCAGCAAAAGAAAATAGTTTGAATGAGTCAGCCTACATTTCTACATGTGTTTTTAGCCGGCTTGTTTGACCTGCCAATTTCTCCTAGCCAAGCCAAGTTTGACTAGTCCTACAGTTTTGTTAGGCCAGGCTAGGCTGACAAAACAAGATCTGAATGGACCAGCTTGTTTGACAGTTCTATATGTACCCAAACAAGTAATTGAAGACCACAAATTAAATTAAACGGATGAAATAATTAATTCAGTGAAGCAGTGGGTGTGAACTTGTGCTTGTTTAAAGCGAAAACAAGAGAGGGATAAAGACAAAGTAAGTGATTTGAAATTAATATGTACAATGGAAAAAATGCTGCAAAATTGAGTTATATTTCAATAACAGTTAAAGGAAAACAAATAAAAGAAGGGTATGTGACCACACTTTTACTCTATTTTAATAAACCAGGCTTGCTTAGAACCACCTCACCAGTCAACAGTTCCTTCGAACAAAAAAAAAAAAACTATGCACTTAATAATCCAAGCATAATACGATAGTTTAACGGCATTACAAAAAAATTAGCAAGAAAACAACAAACACGTACTTAGGAAACAACTGAGATGAAGATGGAGACCCACTAGCCCCTGGGGGTGGTGCAGGGGCATTAGAAGTAGCAGCAGCGAATTTTGTTGCCAGAGGACGTTGACGTACGAAGGGATTTACAGATTCCTTAGAGGCAGAAGACGAAAACAATTGTCTTCTATTATCACGTACTTTCAAGTTCTTCATAAGAAACGATAGCATAACATCAGTGTCGGCAATGACAGCAGAAAATACGTAAAAGTTAAAACGCACCAATAAAATACAATACAATACTTCAATTCGCATGGTGAGAACATCTTTAAACTCACTGAGTTGTAGTATTAGGATTAGTATATGAATATTTATCATTATTATTGATTCAGATTTTAAATTGATCCTTCTTCGACCTATCACGGGCCGGTACATAACAAAACTAATTTTGGAAATGAAGATGGTGGCATTGCAGTAGCGTCTTATTCTATTGGACATTTTACACAGAGGGCTTCTCTTTCTAACTTCTAACAACATAATTTACAGTTTCACGAATCCTATTAGTATAACATATTCTTTTTAATTCTTATATTATTAAATAAAATTTCACATGACTTTTGTTAAATAACTTAAATTCAACAAAAATAAGTATAAAAAAAAAATCAACAAAAGTAACATGAGATTTTGTTTAATAATAAAAAGTGTTATAAAAAATAATATATTGTCTGTATATTTAATTTAGGTTTATGGGTTTCTAGTTTCTACTATTTGGAGTTATAATTGATACCGTATAATAATAAATAAATAGTAATTTTATTTTGTATCTATATGTAGTGTGTTTAGAATTTAGATTGTTTCATATTTAAAATAATTTATAAATAAATAATTCTTAAAAGAGATTTTTAAAATAATTATTGGGAAAAATATGTGCCCGACGGTCATTTTTAAAACCTTGCACAAACAAATAGTTTTTGTTGGGTTAATTATTCTGATTAAAACAAACTTTAGTTAGAAACAACAGTATAAAAACACGAGAGATTCATTTCCCACAAAAAAAAAAACAAAAAAACAAAACAAAACACGAGAGATTCCATATGGTTCTTCTAAATAACTTGTATAACCATGTCGGGTCCGTAGTTAGTTAAGGAAATCATGATCACATTATAAGCGTGTAGAATCTTATATTATAAAGGAATTCCATTATGTGGAAACCTTGCTGATGTGTCGCACTGTGGTTCAATTTCACCAATGTGTTCACACTACAACATATAAAAAAGTTTCCTTTAATGGTAAATCGGTGAATATAATAAATACAAAAAAGAATTATATTTTCAATTGACAGGATTTGTTACTTTAAATCAATGGTCAAGATTGCTTATTCATTGATTTATAACTACTAAATCACTCTTTGTCGTCATCTTTGTTTTTTAAATAATTGATGTTGATCATGTAATCTAATCGTTTTTTTAACCTTTTATTCAGTTTAATTCAAATCTTTACGTTTTTTGAAAAAAAAAAAGGGATATTCATTGTTTTTTAAAACAAATGACTGCTTTATTCCATGAAAATCTCATTAATAACTACTGAATCACTCTTTTGTCGTCATCTTTGTTTTTTAAATAATTGATGTTGATCATGTAATCCAATCGTTTTTTTTAACCTTTATTCAGTTTAAATCAAATCTTTACGTTTTTTGAAAAAAAAATACAGGATATTCATTGTTATTAAAACAAATAACTGTTTTATTCCATGAAATGACTGTTAAAAAACTGGATATTCATTGATTTATAACTACTAAATCACTCTTTGTCGTTATCTTTGTTTTTTAAATTTTTATTCAGTTTAATTCAAAAACTTCACATTTTTTAAAGAATACAATTCTATTTACTCGAAAAAAAATTAATTAGTAAAAAAAAAAATTATACATATCCCGACCTTTGTTCCTTATTTTCAGATTTTTAAATTTGAATCTTTTATTAACCTTTTGATTCAGTGGAATCAGGTATGTGTGTTTTGTTATTAGAAAAAACTTATGTTTTATTCCATGAAAATCTCATTTACAACTACTAAATCACTCTTTTGTCGTCATCTTTGTTTTTTAAATAATTGATGGTTATCATGTAATCTAATCGTTTTTTTTTAACCTTTATTGAGTTTAATTCAAATCTTTACGTTTTTTGAAAAAAAAAATGGGATATTCATTGTTATTAAAACAAATGACTGTTTTATTCCATGAAAATCTCATTTATAACTACTGAATCACTCTTTTGTCGTTATCTTTGTTTTTTAAATCTTTATTCAGTTTAATTCAAAAACTTCACATTTTTTAAAGAAGACAATTCAAAAACTATAAATCACTCTCATTTATACAATTCCTGATACGCATTATTCTTCAACGTCGGTGATTGCTTCTCTGTTTTTTCTTCTTACACAAAATATGAGTTCAAAATATGATTTTCTGAAGGATGTTAATCCTGCCAAGGAGGACTGGAGGATTAAGGTGAAGGTGGTTCGGACTTGGAAAGTTCCTAACTTTCAGCGTAAAAATTTGGAGGACAATCTTGAAATGGTTTTATTGGATGAACAGGTTGTGTTCTATGTTTTAAAAATCTTCCATCTTTGTTTTGATCATTTTAGTTAACGTTGTTGACATAAGTTGGCTCCATTCTTTTGTAGGGTGGTAGGATTCACACCACTGTCAAAGGTACCTTGCAGGTGCGGAATAAAATCAACAAAGGAGAGTGCTATTTTATAAAAAAATTTGGAGTTGGATTCAATAGCGATGTGTTTAGGCCAACCAAGCATCAGTATCATTTGTCTTTCAACTTGAGGACTGATGTTAAATCGATTGTTGTTTCTGATATTTGTACGAGTGATTTTGATTTTGTTGATTATAACATCATTGAGAAAGAAACGTCTGACTCCCCTTATTTAGTCGGTAATAGATTCTTCCTCACTGTTATCCTTTTTTTAATTATTGCGGGTCTTATTTTTTTCCCATACTCTTTGCTGCCTTTTTTTAATTTTTAAACGTCATTAGTTTATTCTGTATCATGACTATTTCCTTATTTTTAAACTCTTTGCGGTTATAGTTTTGTGTTTTTAATGTTTTGTCACGAGTAATCTTATTCTGTATCATTATTTTTTTCATTAACTGTGTTTTTTATGTTTCTGTATTCGTTTTTTATTATTGCATAATTTTTTTCACAAACTCTTTGCTGCATTTTTTTTTGTAGACGTCATTGGTTTAATCTCAGGAATTGGGAAAGTTTGTGATCATGTGGTTTCTGGTAGGAAGACAAAAATGGTGGTGTTGGAGCTTGACGACCTGAGGTACTTACAAATGTTTAGTTAAATGAATTATTTTTGTCCAGCTCTGTTAGCTTATATTTTACGCGTATTAACGTTGTGCTTGCTGCAACTCACGTGTAGGGGTCATAAGTTGGAGTGCACTTTGTGGGAGCATTATGTGGATGGGGTCCAATCTTTTTTGGCAGACAACGACGATCCTCATAACGTCCTGATAGTCCAATTGGGAAGGATTAAGTGTTTTAGAGATATGTTTTTTCCAAACAACGTTGTTTTAATTTTTGCTTTTATAATCAGTTTTTATGCTCGTTATTTTAATTAATTTTGCTTCTGTATTCAATGTTTATCTGAACCTTTTAACTCAATAGGTAAGGTCGGGATAACAAATACAAAATATACAACAAGGATTGTAATGGATTCAAAACTGAATGAGATTGTTGAGTTCAAAAAATGGTGTGTACCTTCTTTCTTCAGCTCATTTATTCGGTTATTGATTAATGGATGCGAGCTGCTGAATGAGTGCTGCTAAATTGCGCGAGCTGCATTTCAAGAGGGTTTGTTTTTTAATTGCTGTGTTATGGTTAAAATGTATTTTTTGTCGTTTTGTGCTCTCTCTTTGCGCTGTCTATGTTCTGTTCTTTTTTTTTTAGAATAATTTTTTTTCCCTTTTCATTTTTTTTAGGGTGCCGGTTTAGATCAATTTCCAAATGAGTTAAATGTTCTGAATGAAAAGTCAATGTTGTCCAAGATAAATGTTAAGCAAAAAGATTTGAACACAAATAGTGAGCCCAAATATCAAGTTTCCAAAATTTGTATCAGCGAAGACATAATCTCAGCGTTCATTAAGTCTCTTATAGATCCAAATGTATGCTGCTTATATATTTCTTTTAGATAACTATTTTTCTTATACATTATATTTATTGTTGTTGGTTGTTGTCTATCACAGGATGAAGCAAATTTAGATAATGCACGCGAAAATGAAGTTGTTTCGTCGGAACTGGAAAAGGCTGCGGTGAGCTATGAATTCGATTTAGATTCATGTTATTAAAAATATATAAATACATATTTGACATACCTTTTTTATATGAAAAAAAAAAAAAAAACACAAGATGTTGAAAGTCAGACCTGTGACAGTGCTGACGTTAGTGATGTCTCTCTGACAATGTTGACACCTGTGCTCACTTCTCATGATTCCATTGCTGGAGAATTTAAATTTTAAGCTGTTCGGCCGACAAAGAAAATAAAGCTTGAAAAGGAGTTACGTACTGTGGTTCTTATATTTTTATTTAAAATTCATTTGTGTTTATATGTGTTTTTTCTTACGCGAAGTGAAAACAGTGATAATTTATTTTTTCTTTATTTTTTTAAATAGAGATCTTAAATACATTATCATGCTCAGGGATTCCTGATAATAAATTAATCTTGAAAGTTAAAGTTCCAGTAATGCTATTAAGAAATATTGATCAGTCGAGAGGTTTATGCAATGGCACGAGATTGCTTATTACCAATTGTACTTACAGGAAGCAATATAGGGGAAACTGTGTTAATCCCTAGAATGACGATGAGCCCATCGAGTCATACATTTCCTGTAAATTTCCAAAGAAGACAATTCCCCCTGATTGTATCGTTTGTCATGACTATCAACAACAGTCAAGGACAATCACTTTCACATGTTGCAATTTATCTCCCTAAGCCTGTCTTCACTCATGGACAATTATATGTGGCACTGTCTAGAGTAAAGAGTAAGCATGGATTGAAGATATTGATACTTGATGAAAATGGCTGCGTTACGAATAGTACCCTTAATATAGTTTACAAGAAAGTATTTCAAAGACTGCTATAGTATATTGGGTTCTTTCTTCAGAGATATAACTTCGTTGTATGATACAGGTAAAGACAAAAAAAATGACTGTTTATTCGCGTCTCTTTTCCTTATCTATCTTCAAAGATATGACCTTTATTATCCTATTTTCTTTCCTATTTTTAATGTAACAATGAATGACTGTTTTGTTATTTAAAAAAATGACTGTTTGGGACCTTTGAAATACTGACAAAATGAGTTCGGCCCGGAGGGCCGACCCACCATGCCAAACAAACCAATTTTTTTTCCCGTCCATCGGCACGGGTAATTCACTAGTGTAATTATGAAAAGGGAAAAGTTAAAAAATTTCCCTAAGGTTTTTCTTAGAATTACTTTCTTTTTTGTTATTTATCTTTTATTATTGTTTCAGTCCAGTCCACCTTCTAACATTGTTAAAAATTAAATTAGACTATTCATCTTATCCCTGTAAAAAGATAATGTAATGCTTCTTCTTTTTAATCCAACTTTTATTATAATACTAAGGCAAATAATCAAACATTTATTACATATTCAAACTCTTTACTCCATTAGAATATGTCAAATTTAACTTAAATTGAACCTTTTTTGTTTAAATTAAATTAAATCTTCATTTATTTGAATTTTTTTATATTTTCTTATTTTATTCACGGTCAATCCCTTTATCATTTGTGTATTTGCTCATAGCTTTAAGCGTAACGTTATTGAGTACTCTACATTAATAGACCAATCTATTTCTTAATATATTAATATTTTTTTATTTTCTCTGTTACCTATCTCTAGCTTATATTTCTTTATTTTAATTTTTGAACCTTGAATAAATATATATTTTCATATAAATTGATTACTTAAATAATCTATAATTTTATTTATTAAACTTGAGATACTAATACATTCATCAAACTCAACTCAAGTCAATTTTACTAAAGATATATAAATTTGTAATAAGAAAAAATCATAATGGATATATTTGAATTTTTTTTTGTTTATTGGCTTACATAAGTTATGTACCTACAACATTAATATTATCTCAATTATGTACTATACAAAAATTTTTGAATTAATTTATAGTTAGAGATGTCATTTTATGAACCTAAAGCCCCGTATCACGATCATTATATTTTTGTTTGATTTTTTATTGGATAATAATATGTGATTTATTATTTTTTACATTAAAATATTTGAAATTTGTATCATTTTTTTTAGATATTTGAGTATGTTTGTAATTTTTTAATATAAATTATAAAATTGCATATAATTACCGAGTCATGCGATTGAACCAGTGACTCACTAGTTGAACCAGTGACCCAATGACCCAGTACCTCGACCGGGTCAATGACCGGACCGATTTTAATAACATTTAGTGATATTTATTTATTTTTCGGATAAAAAAGTATTTGATTTCTTTCTTTTTCTTTTTTGGTAAACAAAAAGGTATTTGATTTTACATTAATAACGATCACAACTCTGACGTATTAATAAAGTAGCAAATATTTCATGCATTATGCGAAGAATTTAAAAATTTAAATAAAATATAATCAAAAATTAAATTATAAAAATATATATCATTTGAATAAAATTTAAAAAGTATATTTAAAAGTATTTTAAATCATAATATATATATATGATTAATTTTAAGTTTAAAATTTAAAATAAATATTAAAAATAGCGTGTTTCATTTTATAAGATAGAATATACTAAGACAGGGAGATTTAAATATTATTAAAATTGAATTATAAATTTACTCTCATTTCATATGCAGACATGGATAAAAAGATTCTCATTCTTTTTACCAAAAAAAAATCTCATTCTTTATATTTGGTTGAGTTTTAACTTAAAGGATATGTTCAGCATTTACTTAAAATTTAAGAGGACCAAATTTGAAAGGTTAGATTTTTCATCGAGCAAAAGTTAAAGGATTAACATTTTCTTTTTAGCTTTTTTATAGGGTTTTATAATTCTCATTCAACATGAGAATTAAAATTTTCCTACACACCTTTCGATTTTCGTGCTGATATGGATTCTACGTATAATTTTTTTTAACACATGAGTTCCGCGTGCTTTTTTATCTCTACAATATAAGATTTTAATTCTTATTCAACATCATAATTATAAAACCCTTTTTGATATTCACGTTGAGAAATGTGACATTGTCGAGCATGCGGTTGTTGCCTTTGACATATTCTTCCTCTACTATCATTTGTGTTAATGCTGTTAAAATGGCAGTTTGGTTTTGGCCGAAGGAAAAAAACTTTTTCTTCGGCTTCGCTTGCCTCGTAACACATGCTGGTTATTTAAATTGCCAACTGGGCAAACTTTTTGGTAAAAAAGTTAAATAAAATATTATATCTATCTTTTTTATGTCTTGCTCTACCTATTCATTCCAATATCATTAAATCAAAATCTCACGAGAAGAGAAAAAAATAAAAAATAATTGACATTCTCTCTAACAATGTTGGAAAAGAATAGATAAAATAAACATAAAAAAATAAGTAAAATATACTATGTAAAAAAAAAACTTTCGCAATTTAAGTAGTTTTATATTTGTACCTATTCTATTTACTACTCATAACATGTAAAAGTTTTTCAAGATATATTACTTTCCCTTCCTAAGTATTGTAAATCAGATTAATAAATTACAACTGTGGAAAACAATACAACGAGTAATATTGCAAAACGATAAGATCTTATTTTCCTTTACTATATTTTTCCTGTAATCAGCTCATGAATTGCTTTTCTTTGCTCCTAAATCCCAACATTGTCTATATGCATAATAAATAGGGATTTATGAATACTGTGTCACAGAATGAAACTTGCATCATGCTACATTCACAATGTAAGTGAGCCCCACCAATTTTTGTAAAAGAACAAAAAATAAAAAAGTAATGCACATATATTATGGATAGTAATGATATGTCCCATCATTGTGAGTATAATGGTAGATGTTTTGGACCAAGTTAAAATTATTTCTTTTTCTGCTTTAAGGTTAAACTTATTTACTTTTATTAATAAGTGATTCGCTACAAAAGGATTTTTTTGTTAGTGAACATGTCACAGTTAGTTATTTCCTTTTTTGTAAAGACGGAGAAACAAATTCAATTTTATCTACTCTACTATTTACTAGGGTGTTCATCAACCGATCCAAACTGATTCAAATCACGGTGACTGAACCGAAAAATCGAAAACCAAAAAACTAAAAAACCGAAAAAAAAACTGCAAATTTTAATAGAATTGGATCGGATTTCGGATTGATTGATGAAAACCGATCCAATATATTAATTTCTCTCTACCTATTTGGGTCTTTTCCAAATTATATCCCAAAAATTTCTAAACCCAACACATATTAACCCATCAACTAAACCCAAAAAAAAATCTAGTCATATCTCATCAACAAAATTTCATTTGTGTAGAACTTCATATCTCATTCTCAAAAAAAAAAACTATATTATCATTTACTTATTCTTTTGTATTTAATTTTATTTATACAAATATATAAAAAACATTATTTGCACAATAATCATGAAACAAATTTTAAAATCAAATTATCACTATATTTATTCCTTTTTCTACTTTTTTTTCTAAGTGCAGAATAACCTCAAGGAGTTGCGGATTCTTTTCAACTAATTGGGATCTGTCTGTAAAAAAGAACAGTCGATTTTCTGCTGCAACATAACCAACTGATTTCCCTAATAAATATTACAGAAAGCCTCCACTGTATAATAATCATCACAAATCACGAAAAGATAAATGGACACGCAATGCACAGTTCTTAACCTCGTCATATGTATCAATACGTACAAGTATACAATTTGACAAACTTGGTGCTAAGCTAAACTGTACGGGGACGAATATATATTTGGAGAAAGAAATATTAATGAACTACAGAAGGCTTATCACCGGTAACAAGGCCGTCACTTGTGTCCTCGATCTCTGTTACTCGAATGACTAAGCCACAAAAAATAAGAAAACCATAAGGAAAAATATTAATACAAAGAAAATCTTGATCATCAGCCACCTATTAGAAGATATGCTGTTCAGATACTTCAACAAAGCCCCTTGTGCCCCCTCTACGTTTGCCAATGTATCATCCATGTTTTCATCGATCCTGCAAATTAAGTACCTTTATTAACCCCTCCAGGCTCCAATGTCTCAATTGGCCAATATGAATAAGGCCATAATAATAAATAATATCTAATCGTCATAAATACATAATTACACAACAGCAATAAATATTTTCATAATCATACATAAGTAAGCAAATTCCAACATTGAAAGTGAAAAAGTTGAGCGAGATGAAAAAAATGTCATTCTCACCATTTTACCAAGTTTACCTAAAGTTTGACCATAACCTTTTTGCAAATAAGTTAAGAAATGTTTTACAGGTAAATTCACAAGTTAACCAGTTATCTAACAAGTTCGACAACATGGTTGCATGACTTTCTCCCCTTCTACTTTCAGTTCATCAATTTTTTGTAAAAGCAACCGCACATATCCAGAAATTGATAAAACAGCTGCATTTAAAATCAAAATTCAAAAGAATACAGCCAATACAAATCCCAGCATTTGCTGGCACAAAAAACCAAGCTTTCACTTCCTCTGGCACTTCCACCAGCTAATAATATAATAATACCAACCTCATTTGGGATTAAATAAGGAAAAGCACAAATAACTTTACAATGTCCTACTCCTATGTACACCCAAGTCCAAGATATCTCGAAACATACTAAAAGAAATCAATGACCAAACAAGAAACCAACAAAAATTATTAAAAAAAGGTCATAAACAAGAAGATATACTTACACTGAACACTATTAGAGATATAACTATTTTATTTTATTTTTAGTTGAGATATTCTAGATCTTTCTCTTTTCTGTTATGCTCTTCTATATAAGAGCCCACATATTGTACAAATTAATTACCTAATCAATGAAAATGATATTTTCCATTTTCTCTCTTTTACCTTCTAATATGGTATCAGAGCATTTTTATCCTCCATGAATGGAGATTCCGCTGCAATCACTATTTTTTTTTCTCTTTGTTTCCTTTCTTTCGGATCTGATCCCCATCTGTGAATTTTTTTTTTTTTTTATCATCAGAGCTACTCTTTCTCCTTTATTTTTCTATGTCCATTTTATTTTATTTTTAATCTTGGTTTCGGGTCGTCTTCTTCAATGACTTTCCCGAAAATAGCTTTGCCCCGCTCTGTCTCATTCATATCTCATCGCCTTCTAATATGGCAAATGGTATCATCGTCTTCTTTCATCTCTCACACTCTCTACCGTTAACATGGATCCCTACAAGCACCGTCCATCTAGCATCGTTCTCTCTCCCATAGATTTTTTGAATTTTCCAGATCTAATGGGTTTTCATCCAGATCCGTATCTCTTTTCTTTTCTCTTTCTATATTGGGTTTCTCTCTTAACTCTGTGAGTCTGTGAACATCAAAACAATGGTGGATCTTCAAACCGTTTGCTGCATTTTTTTTCTTCCTTTCAGATCTATTTCATTTGATTTTAAATTTTTGCATTTTTCGTTTTCCATCATCCCTGTTCTTAGATCGTTTCAGAGTTGTTTCAGATCATTCACATTTCAGATCGTTTTTCAGATAGTTTCAGATATCATCCATCTCATTTTTTTTCCTTCTCCTTCTCTGATATTTCTCTTGCTCGCATGGTTCACCATTCGCGTCCTTGTTGGTGTTGGATTTTCATCAGATCTATAATTTTTTTTCTCATCTATTTTTTTTTTCTTTCCATTTTTTATGTGTTTTTCTTATGTCTCTCCTATTATAGACTCTCCGATTAATGGCCTTTTCCGGAGATATATTTCTTTGCTACTGTGTGGCTTCTATTTGGCCTTGATTCCATGGCTGGGATGTTGAGTTTTTTGTTGCACACTAACTGTTTGCTGCTTTGTGTCACTAAGCCATTACACTTTAGTTTCTGCAATTTTGTTCAGAATTCATTTTTGGGTTATGTATTTGTTTTCTGAATTTTCTTATGCTGCCATTCCTATTTTGGACGTTATGTTGATGTGAGGCTTGTATTTGGCCAATTTGATTTTATTCCCACATATGTTTGTGGTGTTCTTCAAGTCTGATTTGACTTGTATTTGGTTTATTTTTGCCATTGTTTCGGCTTTATTTTGGCTTCCTATTCACGGGGAGCATTGTTCATGTTGGCTTCCTATTCAAGGGGAGCATTGTTCATGTTGTTGATGCTCATTTCAGAATTTTGCCGATGTCCATCCCGGCACAGTTTATATTAGGTGGCTGATGTCCATCCCAGCCCTTCCTTCCTTTACCAACTCTTCAGACTGATGATCATTCCAGTTGATTTGCTGTGCTACTGATTTCTCCGGATGATGTTCCGTGAAACTTTTATTTTCTTTCTTCCCAAGATGGAGTGTTCATATTATTCACCCTCCATCTTGAGGGGGAGTATTAGAGATATAACTATTTTATTTTATTTTTAGTTGAGATATTCTAGATCTTTCTCTTTTCTGTTATGCTCTTCTATATAAGAGCCCACATATTGTACAAATTAATTACCTAATCAATGAAAATGATATTTTCCATTTTCTCTATTTTACCTTCTAATAAACACCAAAACATTCATTTGTATTGTCCAACTTAGTCTCCCAACCAAAGATGTGAGATTAATTTTAGCTGTCACCAAGTACATTGGAACCAGTAGGAAGTGTTTCTATGGCAAGACCAGTACATATCCAAAGGAACAAAGAGGATCAAGGAATTAATTAAAGCGATACAAGGAAGGCCGGTTTCATGCGTGAGATTTAACTCCTCAAAGCATAGAATGCACTTTCAAGAGCAAAGTGCACGTGAACAACCACTCATTAGAAGGTATCAAAGGTTCAGAACCTTTTCAAGTACAAGCACCATAGTACTTGTCCATTAAGTTACCATGACACAATCTGTTCACTTTGTCATCAACAGTCAAGTATCCACTTAAACTTTACGCTCTAAAAGTTTACCTTGTAAAGAGTCTAAATTCTTATCCACTCAGTAAACAGCCAAACCAGCAATTTAAATGGCACGACATCCATAACTCTACAGTCAACATGCAGTAAACAACTTAATCATCTCCTACAGACAAGCAACCTGATCCACACACGCTTTACTCTATAATTTGCCCATACCTTATGCAAGTTATTTGTCTGCTTAGTAAGTAGAAAAAAAAAAAAAAAGCAATGCAAATAGTACGACATCACAACCTTATAGTCAACATGCAGTAAACAACCCAATCATCTCCCACGGACAACCAGAAACCAAAGCAACAGATTGCTAGGTAGAATACAAGGTTATTGAAGTCAAGTCCCAAACTCATCTCACAGTCAATCTAACCAGCATAGGCTCATTTGATATCAGAATTACTGACTAATCAAGTAAGGTTGGATCTAATAGTAACATACATCCTATATTGTATTGGAATACAGAAATAAAGGACAATAAGACTGTACCCATATAGCACACAAGTGAGAAATATAAAAACCTGATGGCAATCTCTCCTTGTTGTGAAACAAGTGTTGCTAGTTGATTAAAAATGTTGCTGAGCTCATGAATAGTGGACTCAACATTCTGAAGAGCCTCAGCTCTGCTTTGCATGTAACTGTCTTGCAATGGAACTACCTGTTGTTGCTGTTGTTGCAGCAACTGTTGACTCTCTCCATCCACATCCTTCCTACATATTTAAAGGCCAAGAAAAAATAAAATTGTATGAAATCATAGTTTGAGGTATAATTCAACCCAACCTGAAACAACCTTAAAATATTGGAGCATAATTTCATTATTAAATAGGAAAGGATCCACAAATCATGCCTTGTACCTAAAGCTCTCATTTTAGTCCCAAACTAGCAAATTTTTGCGGGGTGGAGCTAACATTTCAACTCTCATCCCTTTTGTCGGGCCAAGCCAGCCCAACAAAGGAAAATAGTTTGAATGAGTCAGCCTACATTTCTACATGTATTTTTGGCCGGCTTGTTTGACCTGCCAATTTCTCCTAGCCAAGCCAAGTTTAACTAGTCCTACAGTTTTGTTGGGCCAGGTTAGGCTGACAAAACAAGCTCTGAACTGATGAAATAATTAATTCACAAATTACTTGTGTAACCAAACAAGTAATTGAAGTCCACAAATTAAACTAAACGGATGAAATAATTAATTCAGTGAAGCTGTGAACTTGTGCTTATTTAAACTTTAAAGCGAAAACAAGAGAGGGATAAAGACAAAGTAAGTGATTTGAAATTAATATTGGTACAATGGTTGTGAAAAAATGCTGCAAAATTGAGTTATATTTCAATAACAGTTAAAGGAAAACAAATAAAAGAAGGGTATGTGACCACAATTTTACCCTATTTTAATAAACCAGTCTTGCTTAGAACCACCTCACCAGTTCCTTCGAACAAAAGAAAAAACTATGCATTTAATAATCTAATCAAGCATAATACCATAGTTTACCAGCATTACAGAAAAATTAGCAAGAAAACAACAAACACATACTTAAATACAAGAAAAAAAGAAATAAAAATTACGTACTTAGGAAACAACTGAGATGAAGATGGAGACCCACTAGCCCATGGGGGTGGTGCAGGGGCATTAGAAGTAGCAGCAGCCGACTTTATTGCCAAAGGACGTTGACGTACGAAGGGATTTGCAGATTCCTTAGAGGCAGAAGACGAAAACAATTGTCTTCTATTGTCATGTACTTTCAAGTTCTTCATAGAAAAACGATAGCATAACATAAGTGTCGGCAATGACAGCAGAAAATACGTAAAAGTTAAAACACACCAATAAAATAAAAATACAATACAATACCTCAGTTCGCATGGTGAGAACATCTTTAAACTCTTTCGTGGTGCTCATCAATCGGGTCTTTAGGTCATCCACAACCGTGGTTGAATGGCTAGTTGTGTCAGTAGAAGCGTTCCCACTCTCATTTGTAGAGTTGCAAAGTAACTGAAGATCCACAACAGCAGAGTTCAGAGCAGTAATATCTTGCTTAATAACACCCGTAAGCTCTTGGATTTCCATGGTGGGATCGTCAAAAACCGAAGTCCTTTTAGCCACTGCGAATCAAAACAAAAATGAATTGACAAGACACAATCACCGACATCATGAATAGAGTATTATATGAATAGAATTCAATTGAATTGAATTGCTTACACTTGGCGAGCTTGGCGAGCTTCTGAGACGTTTGGTGAATCCCATAGCCAATCTTGGAAGCCCTCTTATTGAACTCTGATTGAATTGCAACAGCAAATCGCTGTTCCTCAAATCTGGAAGAACTACTATTACTCCTGCTGCTAGGCCCATTGGGCCCTGACCCTGATTTCTTCAACCTCTCCGCAATGCTCTGGAATTCCTGCGTCCGATCCCGAAATGATGACTGCGTCGATTTGAAGTTCATTTTCACAGAAATTGTCAATTACCTCCAAAAAATGCGAGATCCGTGAAGGGGGTGTAGAAACCCTAGATCCAATTCGAATTGGAAATTGGATTGCATTTGCTGTGGCTGTGTATTGGTCAATCGGATAATCGGAATCGTTATTTAGTGGTTAGGAGCTAGGAAGACATGGACACGATCACGAAGGACGAGCTACCTCTGGAACCAATTGAAACCAATTTTGGAAATGAAGACGGTGACATTGCAGTATCGTCTTGTTCTATTGGACATTTTAGAGAGGGCTTCTCTTTCTAACTTCTAACAACATAATTTGCAGTTTCACTAATCCTATTAGTATAACATATTCTTTTTAATTCTTATATTATTAAATAAAATTTCAGATGACTTTTGTTAAATAACTTTTTTTTTTTTGGGTAACATAAAGGGGAAAAATCCCGAAAAACAATCAAGTCAAAACAGCACTACGAGAATTACAAATTAAAGAAAAGTCTGTCAAATACAAAGTCGCGGTAAGCATGTACCAAATGAACCTCCCAATTCTTTTGCAACCACGCTCGAATGCGAGTCACCAAACGAGACTCTCGAGCTACTCTACCATTCTTGGTGAGTAGAGTGATAATTGAGCTAGAATCACTTTCTAATAAACAACGCCTCCAACCACCAGCCCAAGCTGCTTCAAGACCTTTAAGGACACCCCATAATTCAGCAACAAAAGCTGAACAATGACCTATGTCATAAGCCAATCCCCGGAGCCAACGGCCTATTTCATCCCTGATGACTGCATCACAAGCAGCCCCTCGATCAGCACCCCTAGCTGCCCCATCAGTATTAATTTTTATCCATCCAAACTTCGAGAGAGTCCAACAAACAGAAATAAATTCATGAGACCTTCTAGTCTTAACACCATAAGATCAGTATTAAATAACTTAAACTCAACAAAAGTAAGTATAAAAATTCAACAAAAGTAACACGAGATTTTGTTTAGTAATAAAAAGTGTTATAAAAAATAATATATTGTCTGTATATTTACTTTAGGTTTGTGGGTTTCTAGTTTCTACTATTTGGAGTTATAATTAATACCGTATTATAATAAATAAATAGTAATTTTATTTTGTATCTATATGGAGTGTGTTTTGAATTTAGATTGTTTCATATTTAAAATAAATTATAAATAAAAATTTCTTAAAAGAGATTTTTAAAATAATTATTGGGAAAAATATGTGTCCGACAGTCATTTTAAAAACCTTGCACAAACAAATAGTTTTTCTTGGGTTAATTATTTTGATTAAAAAAAACTTTAGTTAGAATCAACACTATAAAAACACGAGAGATTCTATATGGTTCTTCTAAATAACTTGTATAACCATGTCGGGTACGTAGTTAGTTAAAGAAATCATGATCACATTATAAGCGTGTAGCAAGTTATTATGAAAAGGGAAAAGTTAAAATATTTCCCTCAGGTTTTTCTTAGAATTACTTTTTATTATTATTTATCTTTATTATTTTTTCTGTCCGGTCCATCTTCTAAGTTCTAACACTGTTAAAATTAAATTAGACTATTCATTTTGTCCCTGTAAAAAGATAATGTAATGCTTCTTTTTTTTAATCCAACTTTTATTATAGTACTAAGAAAATAATCAAACATTTATTACATATTCAAACTCTTAACTCCATTAGAATATGTCAAATTTCACTTAAATTGAACCCTTTTCATTTAAACTAAATTAGCTCTTCATTTATTTGAATTTTTTTAGATTTTCTTGTTTTATTCATGGTCAATTCATTTATCATTTGTGCGTATTTACTCATAGCTTTAAGTGTAATATTATTGAGTACTCTACATTAGTAGACCAATTTACTTCTTAATATATTAATATTTTTTCCAACATTTTTTTATTTTCTTTGTTACCTATCTCTAGCTTATATTTTATTATTTTAATTTTTGAACCTTGAATAAAAATATATTTTCATATAAATTGATTACTTAAATAATCTATAATTTTGTTTATTAAATTTAAGATACTAATACATTCATCAAACTTAAGTCACGTCAATTTTATTAAAGATATATAAATTTCTAATAAGAAAAATAATAATTCTAAGTTAAGCATTCATTCTTGCTAACAATGTTATGAATGTTATCTTGTTGGGAAGAGTGACCATTTTGCCACACCTGGCAAAAAATATTATCAGACTGCCACGCCAACAGTAAATTTTGCCAAAATGTCACGCGGCATATTTCGCTACATTGTGTAGCGAAATATGTTTGCAAGTGATTCGCTACACATTGTAGCGAAATATGCCATGTCAGGATGCACAGTCAGCAAAAAATGACATGTGTCAAGCAGACAGAATTCAAGCATAATTCGCTACACAGTGTAGCGAATTTCTGCCTGCTTGACACGTGTCACTTTTGCTGACTATGCATCCTGACATAGCATATTTCGCTACACTCTGTAGCGAATTATTTGCAAACATATTTCGCTACGCAGTGTTGCGAAATATGCCGCGTGGCATTTTGGTAAAATTTACTGTTGGTATGGCAGTCTGGTAAATTTTTTTGCCAGGTGTGGCAAAATGGTCACGGTTCCATCTTGTTGCATGATTGAAATTAATTGCTAACTTGTAGCTTTTATTGTAATTTCTGTCTCAACATTGTTGGGTGATTTTTTTTTTTTTTTTTGACACTTTGATATAAATTTTAGTAAATAATCAGAGTTGAATAAAATATAATATTGCAGTCTAAAATTCTAATCTTTACAATGATTCTTTTTACAAGAATAAAATGGACCGTCTAATTTAATTTTTAACAAAGTTAGAAGTTAGAATGAATGTAAAAAACTATAAGAGGATAAGCGATAAAAAAATAACCATAAAAATAAGTGATTCTAAGAAAAATTATACCGGATTTTTAAACTTTTCCCTTATAAAAATAATAATGAAAAAGATAAAAATAGACTAAGAATATAGTAGGTAATAAATTTGAATTCCCAAGCTCTTGGTCATTAAGGATCCGCTTTAGCATTACAATATGCCTCATCACTTTTAAGAAATATTGCATCATTTTTCTATTTAATTGATAAATTTTTTTTAAAAAAAATAAAGTCTCTCAGTGTGAAACAAATCAACTATGATGCAAATGCCGCAAAGTCACATTATGCTTGATCTATGATAGCATCAACATGAGAGATTATGTTTGCACCATTTTGTTGGCCTTCCTCTGATGTGAAAATCAAAGGATGTAGATCTAACAACCATGCTTTTTATTTCTCTAAAAAATTTAGAGAGGTTAGTATATACTTTAGCCATCGTAAACATTACAAGTTGATAATTATTCATTAAAAAAAAAATGAATCTTAAATATAATATAGCATATATTCCACACAGTTCATGTTAAGTAAGTCTCGAGGAATATTTAAAAGAGTGAAGAAGCTTCGCAACCGTGAATGTTGAACAAATGTTGTTAGTAAATACACATGACAATGATTTCAAGTTGGAATGGCACGGGCAGCTGGAAATTCATTGCTAGAAATACTTTGTTCAAACATCAATATTCAGGATAAGTAAATTGTGATCACATCTCAATTAAGAATCTTATATGGTTTTTATTTGGTCAATATTTAATTAATATAAAATCTCACCACTTATGTATTAGGGCATGTTTGGTGTGACGTATAAGGTCTGATAGTATAAGCTTATACTATACGTTATGATATTTTCACTTATTTGGTGTGACCATCGTATAGTATAAGCTTATACAGCAGAATCTCTTAGGGTATGTTTGGTGCATAGTATTGGATAAGGCCTGATAGTATAAGACCTGATAGTATAAGACTTGATTGTATAAGACCTTATTAAATTTTAATACTATCCAGCGTTTGGCATGATATTGTATAAAATAATGTATTGTATAAGATAATACTATCCAATGTTTGGTAGAGCACTATATAATACTAGATAGGATAAAAATAAATATTTTTGACAAAAATATCCTTTAATAAAGAAAATAATAGTAAGAAAATAAACCAGCTTTTCCAAAATGATGGCTTATATATTCTTGCTTAACTTGAAGTAGATTGATATCATTGAATCCAGTAAATAACAGTAAGAAAATAACCCAGCTTTTCCAAAATGCACTGATGTAAAATTACATTGGAAAATTTGAAAAATGGAAGAACATTGATCATTAAGCCGAACATAAAGAACATAACACATTGATCTTAACTTTGCAACAACAAAACAAGTAGCAATTTTTAAGCCTCCAAATTTAGCCATTCCGCATGATTTCATCAAATCCTATCATGATTACAAAGCAAACTAAAAGCGCTTAACCATAACAAAGTAAGCAATAATTGCAGGAAAAAAATGAAGAACACAAACTCAAGTTGTTTTCAACTTCAAAGTTCACACTAATAAACAGCTACATTTCTACGAAAGATAATTGAAGAAAAGTAAACAAATGTTTACATTCACATTCAGAACCGTAACTTCACCGCTCTCTCACCACCGCTCTTTGTTAGGAATTTCATCAAACACCTTTCATGCATCCAGAATTTTCTTGCAAACAGCCGTAAAAGTTTATCAGATTGTTATCAATGTAGACATCAGAGTCGAAACCATACTTAAAAAGGTTTGCTAGTGAGCCATAGCATGTTTGTAAAGGATTTTGGGAGGAATTAAAGGGGCGGTTTTAGGGGAGTTGTTGGGTGTGGTGGTTTTGAGGGGTTTGGAGGGGGCGGAAGTTGCCAGGCATGGTGGAGTTGTTGGAGTCCGGCGGTGGTTTTAGAGAGAAGGATATGGTTGTTTGTGGAGGAGGAGGAGGAGGAACGGTGGTGTTGGTGGTATGGAGAAGTGTGAGGTGGAGAACGAGAAATATTCCATTATTATTGACATCAGGTTGCTCCGGTGACAGATGGTGGCAGAGGGAGAAGAGAAGTGAGTGGCGAAGGTGATTGGGAAAGAAAGGGGTAGAAGGGGAAGAGACAAATGAGACCTAACACATCGTCCCTTATCAGGTCTAATCCCACCTCCTTAGACCTGATTATCTTATACATCATTTTGATGTATTAACTGATCTTGCTGTATAAACTTATACTATACGATGGTCACCCCAAACAACTGAAAATGTCATAACGTATAGTATAAGTTTATACTATCAGGTCTTATACATCACACCAAACAGGCCCTTAATACATCAAAATTATGTATAACTTAATCCGGCCTGAGGGGGAGGGATAAGGACTGATAAGATATTAGTGTATTAATATCGTTAACCAATGCAATTCTCAAAAATTAATATATTATTTTAATATTAATATATTAAAATAAAAATTAATTTTTCAATATATTAATTTTTAAAATATTGAATATTTTATTTTTATAAAAATCAATTTATGTTTTGGACACACTAATCAATAAATTTTTATAAAAATTAATATCATATGACATTTTTTGAAGAATTATATAAATTCTTTATTAAATGATATTTTTATTAAAAATATTTATTTTTATCCTATATAGCATTATACAGTGCATTACCAAATACTAGATGATATTATCTTATACAATATATTATTTTATACAATACCGTGTCAAACGCTTGATAGTATTAAAATTCAATCATGTCTTATACAATCAGATCTTATACTATCAGACTTTATCCTATACTATGCACCAAACATGCTCTAAATATCTCTAACATTTAGTGCAATTTAGGGTCTGTTTGGCATGAGACCTGATAGTATAAATTTATACTATACGTTATGACATTTGTAGTTGTTTGGTGAGACTATCGTATAGTATATAAGCTTATACAGCAGGATCCTTTTATACATCAAAATGATGTATAACTTAATCAGATCTAGGAGGGTAGGATTAGGCGTGATGAGGGGTTAATGTATTAACCAATGCAATTCTCAAGAATTAATATATTATTTAATATTAGTATATTAAAATAAAAAATAAATTTTCAATATATAATTTTTTAAAATATTGGAGATTTTTATTTTTAAAAAAATTAATATATTTTTTGGACACACTGATCAACATATTTCAATAAAAAATAATATCATCTTATATATTTGGAAGAATTATGTAAATTCATTATTAAAAGATATTTTTGACAAAAAGTATTTATTTTTAACCTATTTAGTACTATACATTGTATTACTAAATATTGGATGATATTATCTTATACAATATATTATTTTATACAATATCATGCAAAAAACTGAATGATATTAAAATTTAATTAGATATTATACAATCAAGTCTTATACTAAGGCCTTATTCTATACTATGTGACAAACATGCCTTTACGTAACTTGTGATTAAATGAATAATAACATACATCATTTTCAAAACTAATTATAAAAAAAATGCTGTTTTTTTTTTACCAAAAATAAAATAAAATGCTGGCTTTTATATATTTGCGACATTCACAAGTGCAATTCAAATTGACCCTCTAAATATAATTGGAATATGGTTATTTATAATTACATAAATTAAAATAAATTTTTTTCCTATTTATATAATTTGATTTTGATACATTATTGGTATAAAAAAATTACACATAATGTGTCGACATATTATTTAATGAGTTTAACATATAAGATTTAAATTATTTATCGTTATTGATTAATAAGATATGTTTCTATTGTTGTAGTTAGATGATACGATATGGTCCTGTTCGACAGAAAAAATAAAATTAATACAATTAATGAATCCTTTAAATAGTCATAAAAAGTGCATTACCAAAAAAAATATTCATAAAAAGTCATTGCATAATAACTGAATCTTATATTGTAATCGATAACATAATCAAATGTATTTTTTTTTTTTTGGTAAAAATAATGAAATGTATTAAATAGCGTGATAACACATACTGGATATAAGTATTTTTTATTTTATTTTACGTATTATGGATAAGTATCATTTCTATATACTGACAATGTATTAAAGTTAAATCTCATATATATAACACAGCAAAGGATGTATCCGAAATCAGTTTTGAATATTTTAATCTAATAAGTTATTTTGTTCAATTTCAATCTCAAAATTATTTGTTGTATATTATATTATCTTTTATTTAATCCTAGCATCATAACTTATGTCAATATAAAACAAGTTGACCGAAATATTTTTAAACATTAATTAAACTAGCGACTTTAATCAGTTAAATCATGAAACAGTCATATTTTTTATCTGATCCTTTTTATTATATTATTTATTTTAATCATGGTTAAAAAATAATTTAATTAACTATCTAATTAAACCATGACTTAGTGTTCTCACTTTTTAATTTATGATTCAAACTTTAAAAATATTAATTGACCTGAAAATGAAAATTTGAACAGAGTTGACCAAGGTGAGCCACCCAACTTTACACGCCTTAAAATGTAAAACTAGGAATGCGAAAAGTGTGTATCATATTAAATGATATAAATTATATCATTTTAAATAATATAAGTTATGTCATTTCATAGATACAAAAAAGTATGAGTCCCACTAAAAAAAATAAAGATGTGAATCTTTTCTCATATGTCTATGAAATGATACAACTTCTATCATTTAAAATGATACACATTTTTTTCTTTAGAATTCATAATAAATTTTTAAACTAATAATTAACTAACTAGAATGAAATTTAGAATACCCAACTTCGGCCAAACCTATAACAAAGTGGACCTGAGCAGCCATGCATGTAGGGGGCAAACACAGGGTGAATCGGGCTATACTTTATCTAAATAGGTTAGTCTTATACAAAATGTTAAGCTTAATGAAACCTATTAACCTCTTATAAGTTATCTTATAAACTTGGTTTGACTTACATTTAAAAATTTAAAGGTCTAGCATAGATTTATTAGTATGTTTAAGTCTATAAAGTCTTTAATAATTATAAAAATCATAAAATATATAAAATAATTTGTTATTAATTAAAATTATATAAATTATTATTTTAGTTTAATTAAAAGAAAATAATATGATATAGACTATTCCATAACCTGTAAGTCAAGCTTTGTAAAAAATGGCTCGAATTAATTTTTGAACAATATTTTTTTTAAAGTCTAAATATGTTCTATTTCATCAAATATATTAAGTCTGACCTAATTTGCCTAACCCGTAAGCTCTTAATAGATGAGAAAAATTGAAAAACTTTAATATATCGGGATCACCGAATTCGGTATTTTTTTTACTAAAAAAGAAAAAAAATTAAATTTAAAGAAAAATATAAAAAATAGATAAAATGGATTATTTTTTCTTTTTGATAAAAGGAAATATCGAGTTAAATATTCCGATGGATTGAATATTTTTTCTTAGTAGATGAATTGACCCATTTACACCTCTGTACAACTAGTTTTATGAGTTATTATAAGATTTAATTTTATTTTTGTTTCAATCATCCAACGCTGATCTTTGATGGCGCCTGAGAACTCAAAAAACTCGATGTTTCATTTCCGATATTTCATTTAAATTGAGGGCTAACTATCAAACCACAAAATGGAAATTAATTTCACTTTCTATTTTCTTTTCAATAAGCATTAAGCATAGTGTCATAGCGCGAATAAATCTTATCGCCCAAGCCTCGTGAACCGCTGGAACTATTACGGAATCTTCATGCTCGTCTCGTGAAAACGTTCAATCCTAGCCGTTCGTATGTCCATCTCGTGTTCAGAGAATATTATAAGGGCTTGCTTATTGTAGACCAAGACGCAGGAGATCATAACCCGCACATAAGTTTCCAATCTAACGGACTGTACAAGGCCACGTGTCGAATCAAATCAATCTTCGTGTTTTGGAGCTATGTTCAGTTCAGCATTTACTTAAAATTTAAGAGGACAAAATTTAAAAGGTTAGATTTTTCACCGAGTAAAAGTTAAAGGATTAACATTTTGCTTTTTGCTTTTTTGATATTCACAGTGAGAAATGTGACATTGTCGAGCATGCGGTTGTTGCCTTTGCCATATTCTTTTTCTACTATCATTTGTGTTAATGCTGTTAAAATGGCAGTTTGGCTTTGGCCGAAGGAAAAAACTTTTTCTTTGGCTTCGCTTGCCTCGTAACACATGCTGGTTATGTAAATTGCCGACTGGGCAAACTTTTTGGTAAAAAAATAAAATAAAATATTATATCTTCTTTATTTTTATGTCTTACTCTACCTACTCATTCCAATATCATTGAATTAAAATCTCATCATGAAAAGAGAAAAAAAATAAAGATTAATTTACATTATGATCTAACGCTATTAGAAAAGAATAGATAAAATAGACTTAAAAAAAATAAGTAAAATATACTATAAAAAAAATAAGTAAAATATCCTATAAAGAAAAGGTAAAATGTGTATCATTTTAAAGGATGTAAAGTTGTATCATTTTAAGTGAGAGAAAGAGATAGATAAAGGAGGAAAGAGAGTAGATAAAAAAATATAAAAATGTGAGTCCTAACTTTTTGTAAAAGTGAAATAACATAAGTTGTGTCATTTAAAAGGACAAACATTTTTTCTTAAAAAAAATCTCAATTTAAGTAGTTTTATATTTGTACCTATTCTATTTACTACTCATAAATGTAAAAGTTTTTCAAGATATATTACTTTCTCTTCCTAAGTATTGTAAATCAGATTAATAAATTACAAATGTGGCGAGTGGCGGAGCCACGTATTGGCTGGAGGGTGTCTGGGCTCGGGCTAAATTTTAACAAATTTTACTTATTATATATAATTATATAATTAATAATAATTTAGCCCGGGCTAAAATTAAAATATATTTGATGAAGGATTTGAGTAGGTTGTATCAAGTTATGTGTTCCATTTCAACTTGTAACCAAAAAAAATTAAAAGTATTTAATAAAATTAAAAAATATTTAATAAAGTTGTCACTCTTTGACTCTCTTAATTTATGTTTCATCTTCCCGCTCCTGTTCTAACTTCTAAGGTCAGGCTCTCTCTCTCACCAGGTATTTGGCTTCTTTTTTTTCCGTTTTCAGCTTTTTTCTTTGCCAATGGAGCTAAGCTAAGGCGCTTACCTTTAACCCAACTAGTTTTTAGGAATTTTTGTTCTTTCAATTTTTTTCCCCAACAAAAAGTTCATAGTGGAAAGGCACCACTTTAACGCTGATGCCTCTCTTTCAATTTTTGTTCTTTCTCTGCAAATTTAGCACCGATAAAGGCACCACTTTCCTCAAAGTGGGAGCAAAAACCTTAGGTGACCATTTATTATTTTATCATTTTATGGCATCGGTCTTTATCATCTTTGCTCTGTTAGTGTTTGTTCTTTTTGCGTGCGACCCGTGGACATTTTGAACAACATATTGGTCCTATTAAGCAGTAACAAAGTATATATAATTGATTGATGATGCTAACTCTATTTTTTTATGTGTGGGTTTTTTAAAGAGTACTATTTAGTTCTTTTTATTCAGATTTAAAGTTAGATCTACCACCAAGACACTTGAATAGAATATTATGTGAATATAAATGTAATAAAATTTTCTCTTTTTTTTTTTTTGGGACAATTAAATCATCTATTAGTGGACAATGGGCACATGGCAGATATTTTTATTTGCAATTCATCACCCAAGTTACATGGAGATGGAATTATATAAACTCTTGGTTTAGCTTATTTGTACTTTTTAATATGAACTTGTTATGTTTTCTAGTGAGTTAATTATTGTTTAATTTTAATGATTCAGGTATGTGAAAAGGAAGCATTTTATTGATGTTACTGAAGTGTTTAGGGTACTTAATATGCTAAGAAGGAATTTCGGATAGCCAAAATTCTTTTTTACGTACATAATGGTGCTCCTCCTTATAATTGCTCAAAGAGTTAAAATTTGGTTGTGTATGTTGAAAGAGATATTGCTGAAACTTTTACTACAGATTCGATCCTGGAAGATTTCGTTAATTTAAAAGAGCGCCGCTTACACTTTTAGGTATGCAATTTTTTATTATATTTTAAATTATTTATTAAATGTTATTATACCTATAATTATTATATTTGTGTGTTTTCATATCCTTAGGACAATACTTGGTTCATTACTTATTATGATGTGGGAGGAAAATGCAATTCTTATTTTTGAAATTCTTACCGGAAAGGTTAGTGCTTTTATGTTTGCTTTGATATATAATCATTGGCAATTGTTCATTTGAATTTTTAATGTTATGTGAGATTATTTAGTAAATCATTTAGATCTGTATGCTAGAATTCATAGTAAATTTTTTTTCTAATAAATATATGTAATTACGATAAACATTTTGAGAATTTAATATGTAATTTTTTTTGGTCCGGGCTAAATTTACAGCCTGGCTCCGGCAAACATTACAACGAGTTGTTAGATACATTTTAACCCTGAATCATGTATATAATTATAAAATACCTAAACAATATGATATCAAAGTTGGGATTATGTGTACCTTATTGGATCGTCACAAAGCCGAAAGATTGAAGGGACTAAATGCCAGATCTTCCTCTCTATCACCTATTTCGATAAAGGCAGCCTCAGCGATGGGAGCATGATGGCTTATGGAGCTTAACTCCAATATATATAGGCTAAAGAGGGGACCTAGCTAATAACCCAGAGAAGAGTCTGTGTCCACTGAGTCCACCCATCATGGAAAACCAGGGTCACACTAAAGCCTACACTGCTGCCCAACTAGGCCCAATAACAACAGATGCCAGAAGCCCAATTCAATATGATCACAATGAGCTAGTTACAATAATAATATTGAAATATTCATTAACCCGATTAATTTTAAATACAAAACTAATTAATTAATATTGCCCATAAAATAAATTTCTAACACGAGTAATATTGCAAAACGATAAGATATTATTTTCCTTTACTATATTTTTCCCGTAATCAGCTCATTTTCTTTGCTTCTAAATTCCAAGTTTCCAACATTGTCTATGTGCATAATTGGAATGGATCCTCTTACGTGAAAAAGTGGTTATATGATCATATTATTTAATCATTTTTAAGATAAGAAAAAAAAAAGTGTATAATTTTTAAATGAGTGATTGTGAACCAATAATATGATATTTTCTGACGATCCAAATCCATGCATAATACATATTACAGAAAGCCTCCACTGTATAATAATCACGAAAAGATAAATGGACACGCAATGCACAGTTCTTAACCTCGTTATATGGATCAATACATAAGTATACAATTTGACAAACTTGGTGCTAAGCTAAACTCTACTGGGACGAATATATACTTGGAGAAATAAATATTAATGAACTACAGAGGGCTTATCACCGGTAACAAGGCCGTCATTTGTGTCCTCGATCTCTGTTACTCGAATGACTAAGCCACAAAAAATAAGAAAACCATAAGGAAAAATATTAATACAAAGAAAATCTTGATCATCAGCCACCTATTAGAAGATATGCTGTTCAGATACTTCAACAAAGCCCCTTGTGCCCCCTCTACCTTTGCCAATGTATCACCCATGTTTTCATCAATCCTGCAAATTAAGGACCTGTATCAAATCCACCAATGTCTCAATTGGCCAATATGGAAAAAAAATTCAAGCAAAAATCAATTCGCCTTATCAGCAATCAAAGTATGCGTATGCAATCATTCACGTAGTTTTAAACTATTGCAGTAACTGTTCATAAGGTTACCATGACAAACTATTCATTTTTTCATCAAAGGCTACCCACTTACACCTTAATCTCTAAGTTCACCGTACACTTTAGAGGAGGCTAAATTCTTGCGCAATTCATTTCTCCACTCAGTAAACAGCAAAAAAAGCAAGTTAACAGCATGGCGTCCACAACCTTACAGTCGCAACAAACAGAAAAAAAACCCAATCTTCTCCAACATATGATATGAGCAATCTTATCCATATACAATGTACTTCATAGAGTTTGGCCAGTCCTTTATAGGAGCTAAGTTCTTATGCAAGCCAATCTCTAAGCTTACTAAGCAGCAAAACAAGCAATTCAAACATTATGGCATCCACAAGCACCACTAAATCATAGTCAATATACAGTAAACAAACAAATCATTTCCCACAGACAACCAAAAACCAAAGTGATTTTTTGCTACAAGCTTATTAAAGTCAAGGCCCTAATTTATCTCACAGTCAATATAACTGGCATAGGCTCATTTGGCATCAGAATTACTAATGAATCAAGTAAGCTTGTGTCAATTAGTAACATACATCCCATTCGTATTGTTGCTGAGCTGAGTCATATATATGGATGATCTATATGGCACAAAAGTGAGACATATAAAAACCTGATGGCAATCTCTCCTTGTTGGGAAACAAGTGTTGCTAGCTGATTAAAGATGTTGCTTAGCTCATGAATAGTGGACTCAACATTCCTAAGAGCCTCAGCTCTGCTTTGCATGTAACTGTCTTGCAATGGAACTACCTGCTGTTGCTGTTGTTGCAGCAACGGTTGACTCTCTCCATCCAGATCCTTCCTACGGATTTAAAGGCCAAGAAAAAATAAAATTGTATGAAATCATAGTTTGAGGTATAATTCAACCCAAATTGAAATAACCTTAAAATATTGGAGCATAATTTCATTATTAAATAGGAAAGGATACACAAATCATGCCTTGTACCATAGTTTACCAGCATTACAGAAAAATTAGCAAAAAAACAACAAACACATGCTTAAATACAAGCCTACAACTAACAAAAGAAGAAAGAAAGAAAGAAATAAAAATAACGTACTTAGGAAACAACTGAGATGAAGATGGATACCGACTAGCCCACGGGGGTGGTGCAGGGGCATTAGAAGTAGCAGCAGCCGACTTTGTTGCCAAAGGACGTTGACGGAGCAAGGGATTTGCAGATTCCTTAGAGGTAGAGGACGAAAACAATTGTCTTTTATTGTCGTGTACTTTCAAGTTCTTCATAAAAAAATGGAAGTATAACATCAGTGTCGGCAATGACTGCACAAAATATGTAAAGCACACCAATAAAATACAATACAATACCTCGGTTCGCATGGTGAGAACATCTTTAAACTCTTTCGTGGTCGGGTCTTTAGGTCATCCACAACCGTGGTTGAATGGCTAGTTGTGTCCGTAGAAGCGTTCTCACTCTCATTTGTAGAATTGAATTTTTAGTTTGGATTTAAATCAGGTTATTTTTTTTAAAATGTTACGTGTATATAATAACATTTAAATCATATGGAAGAGAATGCATTCTGGTTTGATTATAAATTTTTTAAAAAAATTCGTTTATCTTAAATAAAAACTAATATTATCTTATTAGAATGCTTATCAAGTCTTATCTCATATTTGAAAGTGAAATAATATTTGAATATACTTTATTTATATCCATTTACCACAAGTATTTTCACATTTAAAATAATATATTTTATTTTTATTATTTTTTATCAATTATTCACTTCTATTTATTTTCTTTAAATTTTTCATTTTTTTACTTATTTTTTAGTTATTTGATTTTTTATAAAAATATTTTCATTTTTTAAATAAGATTGAGTACCATTTTAAACTAATTAGTAAATAATTACAACATTTTATATCAATTACCTTAAATACATATTAAAATTACAAAAAATACATTAATAACTAATATATGAATAGTGGACTCAACATTCTGAAGAGCCTCAGCTCTGCTTTGCATGTAACTGTCTTGCAATGGAACTACCTGTTGTTGCAGCAACTGTTGACTCTCTCCATCCGCATCCTTCCTACAGATTTAAAGCCAAGAAAAAATAAAATTGTATGAAATCATAGTTTAAGGTATATAATTCAACCCAAATTGAAATAACCTCAAAATATTGGAGCATAATTTCATTATTAAATAGGAAAAGATCCACAAATCATGCCTTGTACCATAGTTTACCAGCATTACAGAAAAATTAGCAAGAAAACAACAAACACATGCTTAAATACAAGCCTACAACTAACAAAAAAAGAAAGAAAGAAAGAAAAACAAAAAAAATAACGTACTTAGGAAACAACTGAGATGAAGATGGAGACCCACTAGCCCATGGGGTGGTGCAGGGGCATTAGATGTAGCAGCAGCCGACTTTGTTGCCAAAGGATGTTGACGGACGAAGGGATTTGCAGATTCCTTAGAGGCAGAGGACGAAAACAATTGTCTTCTATTGTCGTGTACCTTCAAGTTCTTCATAAAAAAACGGAAGTATAACATCAATGTCGGCAATGACTGCAGAAAATATGCAAAGCACACCAATAAAATACAATACAATACCTCGGTTCGCATGGTGAGAACATCTTTAAACTCTTTGGTGGTGTTCATTAATCGGGTCTTTAGGTCATCCACATCCGTGGTTGAATGGCTAGTTGTGTCTGTAGAAGCGTTCCCACTCTCATTTGTAGAGTTGCAAAGTAACTGAAGATCCACAACAGTAGAGTTTAGAGCAGTAATATCTTGCTTAATAACACTGATAAATGGTATCAATTGATAGTATTTCCATTGATTTAAAACTGTACATCAATGTATCTTAAATAGAATAGGCTGTTACCAAACAGTCTGTTACCAAATAGTAAAACAACTTCCTAAAGATAAGTAACTACACCTAATTACAATAGGACTCAGTTATACATATCCTAACAAACTACAGGTTACAACATATCACAGCAAATCATAACAACATATAGAATCTTCTATTCCAACACTCCCCCTCAAGTTGGAGCATGAAGACATGAAATGCCTAACTTGGAAAGAACGGCAAGAAATGGAACACGACCAAGTGCTTTGGTGAAAATGTCTGCGAGTTGCAAATGAGAACGAACAAAAGTAGTTCGAATCGTCTTAGAAACCAACCTTTCCCGGACAAAATGGCAATCAATTTCAATGTGTTTAGTTCGCTCATGGAACACAGGATTTGCCGCGATATGTATAGCGGCTTGATTATCACAACATAATTTCATAGGATCATCATGGATAACATCAAGTGAAGCAAGAAAAGACTTCAACCATATCAATTCTGCTGTCGCGGCAGCCATGGAGCGGTACTCAGCCTCTGCTGAGGAGCGTGAGACAGTGAGTTGCTTCTTTGTTTTCCAAGAAACAGGTGAGGTTCCAAGCATAATGAAGAACCCAGAAACTGACCGGCGAGTTAAAGGGCAGCTGGCCCAATCTGAATCACAGAAAGCATGAATTTTGAGATCACTTTTGGAAGAAAGGAGGATACCTTGGCCAGGATTCATTTTGATGTATCTTAGTACCCGAATGGCAGCCTCATAATGTGCTTCCTTTGGAGCTTGCATGAACTGTGAAAGAGTGTGCACTACATAACTCAAATCAGGACGAGTGATCGTAAGGTACACTAGCTTGCCGACAATTCTTCTATAGCGACCTGGATCATCATAGTCAGGTCCATCTGCCAGAGCTAAGCGATGATTCTGTTCAATTGGAAACTGAACCGGTTTACAATCCAACAAACCTGTTTCTTTGAGGATATCTAATGCATATTTTCGTTGGCACAAGAAGATACCCTCATTGCTACGGGCAACCTCGATGCCCAAAAAATATTTCAAGTGACCCAAATCTTTAATTTTAAAACACTTGTTAAGATAAATCTTAACCTCTTGACATGTTTGGGAATCATTGCCTGCCAACACCAAATCATCAACATAGACTAGTATGGTCAAGAAGGTAGAACCACGCTTCAAAGTGAACAAAGTGTGATCTGCTTCGGATTGAACAAAACCGTATTTAATAAGTGAGGAACTCAACTTTGCAAACCAATTCCTGGGAGATTGTCGTAAGCCATATAACGACCTTTGCAAACGACACATTTTTCTTCCTTATCCTTGATTAAAGCCTGCCGGTATGCGCATATACACTTCTTCGTCCAGTTCTCCATTAAGAAACGCATTATGAACATCCATTTGGTGCAAGTACCAACCTTTTGCAGCTGCAACCGAGAGTAGAGTTCTAACACTCACCATTTTTGCTACAGGAGCGTAAGTTTCATGGAAATCTTCTCCTGGAACTTGATGATTACCTGCAATTACCAACCTTGCTTTGTAGCGCTCGATGCTACCATTGGAATGATATTTAATTTTATATACCCATTTACATGGAAGGGCATGTTTGCCTGCAGGTAAATCAGTGATAGTCCACATATTATTTTCTTCTAGTGCATGTATCTCCTGAGCCATAGCCTTACGCCAAACATCATTGGTCATTGCTTCTTTAAATGACCGAGGTTCACTACCTGCATCAATAGCAGCAACAAAAACTCGATGTTTTGAAGAAAAATTGTTAGTATTCACATAGTTGGCAATTGGATACCGTATACCTGAGGTGGAGCTAGAAGAGGTGAGACTGGGAGTGTATGTATGTGCCTCAATCAGATTACATTTGTAGTTACTCAAATAGGACGGAGGCCTTCGTGTGCGTGCTGGACGAAGAAAATCGTTTTGAGCTGATTCTGCACTTCTTTGCACAAGTTCGTGAGCTGAATCTTCATTCCTTTGTACGAGAGCAGGAGCTGGATCCTCACTCCTTTGCACTTGATCAGCATTTGATGTAGAATCTTCATTCGGCTCCCTTTCAGACTGATGGACACTCCCCCTATCTTCCAACTGCACTTCTGCCTCACAATCATTTGAAGTTGATTGAGATACTGGATTGGCAGAATCATTAGAATCTATTGGTATAAATGTAGGTAATGATGGGCTAGGTGTAGGCACACTTATAACAACAAAAGGAAACTCATCTTCGTGGAAACTGACATCTCGTGACACAAAGAATTCCTTAGTATTAAGATCATACACTCTCCAACCTTTCTGCCCATGAGGATAACCAACAAACATACACCGCCTAGACCGTGGACTAAATTTGTTTGTAGGTTTTGGTTGTGTCACCGCATAACATAGGCAGCCAAATATCCTTAAGTGATTGTAATCAGCAACAGATCCATGCAAAAGCTCATAAGGAGTTTTGCCATTGAGAAGCTTTGTGGGAGTTCTATTAATAATATGAGCTGCTGTCATCACACTCTCTCCCCAGAATTTGATTGGCAAGTTTGCTTGAAACAAAAGAGCACGAGACACATTTAGAATATGCCTATGCTTCCGTTCTACCCGACCGTTCTGTTGCGGCGTATGAACACAGGATTTCTGATGAAATATACCATTGGCAGTGAATAATTCAATCATCTTGTTGGAAGTAAATTCAGTTCCATTATCTGATCTAATACTCTTAACTGTTGTATTAAACTGATTTTGCACCATTAAAAGAAATTTTCGTAACACACCAAAAGTTTCACTTTTGTCACCCATCAAACAAGCCCAAACAGCACGACTGAAGTCATCGACTATCGTTAAAAAATAATAAGCACCAGAGAAAGAGGAAGTGCGGTAAGGACCCCATGTATCACAATGAAGAAGATCAAAAATTTTATTACTCTTTCGATCACTAATGGGAAACGAGGATCGATTTTGTTTGGCACGATAACAAATATCGCATGCCTTATTGTTTACATTGCCAAATCGAATGCTACTAGAAAAAGGAATCAGAGAAAGTGCTTCGGATGATGCATGGCCCAACCGCTTGTGCCAAAGTTCTTGCGTATCACTGGAGCGAACTGTTAAAGCTGCTGCTTGGCTTGGTCGAAACACATACACACCATCCCTGTGATCACCCAATCCAATCTCCGTCCTCAGCTTGCGGTCCTGCAAAACACAACTATTATTAGTGAATACCACATCAACATTATGTTGTCGTACCAACTGAGATGCAGATATCAAGTTACACTTTAAATTTGGCACAAATAAGACATTGGATAATGAAAAAGAAGGAGTAAACGAAACAGATCCTTGTTGCACAACATAAGTAATAGCTCCATTGGGTAAACCGATTGCCAAAGGTTCAACATCTGTAACATTCTCCAGCAATTCCAATACCCCTGTCATGTGGCGTGATGCACCACTATCTATAAGCCAGTGACAATGGGAATCTTTACGATTTAATTTGTCCTTTGAGCGTTGCGGGTTGTCAACCAATGATAACAATTGTGTCACCACGTCAGGTGTCAGAACGGCGAATGCATTTGCTTGCTCTAGTGGTTCCTCCGTTTGAGCTGCGTGTGCACCAAATGGCTTTGCATGGAATCCTCCTTGTGGGTTACTGCTCCTATCACCACCGAAACGTCCACGTCCTCGTCCAGGTCCTCGTCCTCTGCTACCACCACGTCCAGGATAGCCAAATGCTTGCCAGCATCGAGAGGCTTCATGATTAGTTTTCCCGCAGTGAATGCATGGAGGACGTTCAACAGACTTTTCCCAATTCTCGTAGTTGGCTTCTCCTCTCAGCATAACGGTTGTTAAAAGAATCCCTGGGCTATCTGATCCAGTCATATAGAATGGTGATCCAGGGTCTGATGGCTTCAACCTGCTGCTGTTTTCATTGGCCATCTTCAACAAAAGCTATCTCCTGCTCACTGTTTTCAGAGTCTACACGTTGCGGAAGTTTTTTTTTTTAACAAGGGATCGCTCTGATACCATGATAAATGGTATCAATTGATAGTATTTCCATTGATTTAAAACTGTACATCAATGTATCTTAAATAGAATAGGCTGTTACCAAACAGTCTGTTACCAAATAGTAAAACAACTTCCTAAAGATAAGTAACTACACCTAATTACAATAGGACTCAGTTATACATATCCTAACAAACTACAGGTTGCAACATATCACAGCAAATCATAACAACATATAGAATCTTCTATTCCAACAAACACACGTAAGCTCTTGGATTTTCATGGTGGGGTCGTCAAAAACCGAAGTCCTTTTAGCCACTGCGAATCAAAACAAAATGAATTAATAAGACACAATCACCGACATAATGAATAGCGTATTATATGAATAGAATTGAATTGAATTGCTTACACTTCGCGAGCTTAGCGAGCTTCTGAGACGTTTGGTGAATCCCATAGCCAATCTTGGAAGCCCTCTTATTGAACTTTTAACTTTTAACAACATAATTTATAGTTTCACGAATACTATTAGACTACTAGTGCATTATCCGTGCGATGCACGAAAGAAAAAGATTAAAAAATTTGTCTTCGATCGTCGTTGATTAATCTCTAAAAGAAAGAACGTGTCACTATTTTCCTATATATATATATATATTAGTGTATGACTCGTGCGATGCATGGTAAAAAAAGAAATTAGCTTGTCTATTTCGTAAAAAGAAATCCCTATTTATGTATGAGCTGAATGAGAATAACATTTTCTACCCGATCATCTCTTCTCCTAATTTTATAACAAATTTCAAATATTTGCTCTGTAAACAAACTCTAATAGATTTTGTAACATTTTTTTTCTTGCTACCCTTTGTTATCAAATCTTAATCGTTGATTTTTCTCAATATAACGATTATAATTTATCAGGTCACGCTTGTTAATTAATTATTAATTCTCAATAAATTATAACAATTATATTAACAGAAATTAATGGTTAAGATTTGATAATAAGAAAAAAAGAGTAGTAAATATAAGTTAAAATGCTTTTTTTAAGTGCTTTTAAATGTAACATGCTCACTCAATCAGGTTATTTTTTAAAAATGTTACATGTATATAATAACATTTAAATCATATGGAAGAGAACGCATTCTGGTTTGATTATAAATTTTTTAAAAAAATTAGTTTATCTTAAATAAAAACTAATATTATCTTATTAGAATGCTTATAAAGTCTTATCTCATATTTGAAAGTGAAATAATATTTGAATATACTTTATTTATATCTATTTACCACAAGTATTTTCACATTTAAAATAATATATTTTATTTTTATTATTTTTTATCAATTATTTACTTCTATTTATTTTCTTTAAATTTTTCATTTTTTACTTATTTTTAGTTATTTTATTTTTTATAAAAATATTTTCAAATTTTAAATAAGATTGAGTACCATTTTAAACT
Source organism: Gastrolobium bilobum (assembly GCF_033153095.1). Lineage (NCBI taxonomy): Eukaryota > Viridiplantae > Streptophyta > Magnoliopsida > Fabales > Fabaceae > Gastrolobium > Gastrolobium bilobum. The sequence goes on along the minus strand of NW_026899605.1, from coordinate 431,026 downwards.
AATTAGTAAATAATACAACATTTTATATCAATTACCTTAAATACATATTGAAATCACAAAAAATACATTAATAACTAATATATATATATATAGACAATTCTTTAATTATACGTCTCTTATTAATTTAGTTTTTATTTTTCTTATAAGGTATATAATTTTTTTGAGATAATATTATTTTATACATAGATATAAAAGTACTGATTGTATATGAGATTAGTTATTGTTTTAACCTTACTGGTATGTGATGTGACGTGACATGACAATGAATATGAAGTGATATCATTTCTTTTCCTTGTGAGGATCCCTTACAATAATATACGAACAATAACTAAATAAAAAATATAATAAAGTAGTGCGATATTTATGATGAACTCTTTTTTCACCTTTAAGTTTAAATTTTGAATTTGAATATTTTTTTACCTACTAATGCAAAAAGTAATGAAATATTAATATTTTTCCACCTACTCATGCAGAAAGTAGTGGATCATTAATACATGTGTCTTCTACTATATATTTTGAATTATTCTTCCCATCCACCAATTTGAAATTTCGAATTTTAAAAATTTCTAAAAGAAAAAACATATCAAATTCTTTCAAGTGTGAACACAAAGCTGAGAATAAATGACCGAGCGACACGTCAGCAAAGTTCCTAATGGTGAGTTTAAGATTCTATATAATAAGATTAGTATAACATATTCTTTTTAATTCTTATATTATTAAATAAAATTTCACATGACTTTTGTTAAATAACTTAAATTCAATAAAAATAAGTATAAAAAAAAATTCAACAAAAGTAACATGAGATTTTGTTTAATAATAAAAAGTGTTATAAAAAATAATATATTGTCTGTATATTTACTTTAGGTTTATGGGTTTCTAGTTTCTACTATTTGGAGTTATAATTAATACCGTATAATAATAAATAAATAAATAGTAATTTTCTTTTGTATCTATATGTAGTGTGTTTAGAATTTAGATTGTTTCATATTTAAAATAATTTATAAATAAAAAAAATTCTTAAAAGAGATTTTTAAAATAATTATTGGAAAAAATATGTGTCCGACAGTCATTTTAAAAACCTTGCACAAACAAATAGTTTTTGTTGGGTTAATTATTTTGATTAAAAAAAATTTTAGTTAGAATCAACACTATAAAAACACGAGAGATTCCATATGGTTCTTTTAAGTAACTTGAATAACCATGTCGGGTACGTAGTTAGCTAAAGAAATCATGATCACGTTATAAGCGCCTAAAATGTAATTATGAAAAGGGAAAAGTTAAAATATTTCCCTAAGTTTTTTATTATAATTACTTTTTTTTTATCTTTTATTATTTTTTCCGTCCAATCCACCTTCATTTTATCTCTGTAAAAAGATAATGTAATGCTTCTTTTTTTTAATCCAACTTTTATTATAATACTAAGGCAAATAATCAAACATTTATTACATATTCAAACTTTTAACTCCATTATAATATGTCAAATTTAACTTAAATTGAACCTTTTTCATTTAAACTGAATTAGCTCTTCCTTATTTGAATTTTTTTAGATTTTCTTGTTTTATTCACACTCAATCCATTTATCATTTGCGTATTTGCTCATAACTTTAATAAAAATATAGCTTATATTAGTAGACCAATCTACTCTTTAATATATTAATATGTTTTTCAACATTTTTTTTATTTTCTCTATTACCTATCTCTAGCTTATATTTTTTTTTTTTAATTTCTGAACCCTTAATAAAAATATATTTTCATATGAATTGATTACTTAAATAATCTATAATTTTATTTATTAAATTTAAGATACTAATACATTCATCAAACTCAAGTCAAGCCAATTTTACTAAAGATATATAAATTTGTAATAAGAAAAATAATTGTTCTAAGTTAAGCATTCATTCTTGCTAACAATGTTATGAATATTATCTTGTTGCAAGATTGAAATTAATTGCTAACTTGTAGTTTTTATTGTAATTTCTCTCTCAACATTGCTGGGTGATTTTTTTTTTTGATATTTTGATATAAATTTTAGAAAATAATCACAGTGGAATGAAAAAATATAATATTACGGTACAAAATTCTAATATTTACAATGATTCTTTTTATAAGAGTAAAATGGATCGTCTAATTTAATTTTTAACAGAGTTAGAAGGTGAAATGAATGTAAAAAACTATAAGAAAATAAAAAATAAAAAATAACCATAAAAGATAAGTGATTATAAGAAAACTATAGCGGAATTTTTAAATTTTTCTCTTATAAAAATAAGAGGAAAGTTATACTTATAACCTTTTTTTTTCAACCTCTTATAACCATATCTTAACCCCGTTGATTTTCGCCAATTAACGGTTATCATTTATTGTGAATTAATAATTAATTAATGAGTTTAATTTGCGAAAATCATAACCGTTGATTGAGGAAAATCAACGGTGTTAAGATATGGTTGTAAGAGGTTATAAAAAAAAGTTGTAAATATAACCTACCTCTAAAAATAATAACGAAAAAGATAAAAATAGACTAAGAATATAGTTGGTAATGAATTTGAATTCCTAAGCTCTTGGTCATTAAGGATCCGCTTTAGCATTACAATATGCCTCATCACTTTTTAGAAATATTGCATCATTTATTTATTTAATTGGTCTCATTTAATCGATAGTTTTTTTAAAAAATAAATAAAGTTTCTCAGTGTGAAACAATGATGCAAATGCCGCAAAGACACATTATGCTTAATCTATGATAGCATCAACATGAGAGATCATGTTTGCACCATTTTGTTGGCTTTCCTCTGATGTGAAAATCAAAGGATGTAGATCTAACAATCATGCTTTTTATTTCTCTAAAAAAATTATAGAGGTTAGTATATACTTTAGCCATCGTAAACAAGTTGATAATTATTCATTACAAAAAATGAATCTTAAATATAATATAGCGTATATCCCACACAGTTCATGTTAAGTAAGCCTCGAGGAATATTTAAAAGAGTGAAGAAGCTTCGCAACCGTGAATTAATGTTGAACAAAAGTTGTTAGTAAAAAAATAAATAATGTAATTATTCAATAAAATAAAAATGCGATACACAGACAATGATTTCAAGTTAGAATGGTACGGGCAGCTGAAAATTATTTGCAAGTCGGGGTGGTAAACGAGCCAGGGACCTTTGGCTCAGCTCATAAAGACCTGAGCTCATTTAATAAAAGTTCGTGTTGGAACCAGGCTTGAACTTGTATAAAAGTTCATTTAATAAAAAGGCCTCAGGCTCTAATTTAGAAGCTCGGCCTTAGAGCCTCCCAGGCTAGTCTAGTATATAAATATTTATTTATACTTTTTACACTACTTGTAATAACTCTCTCTCATCAATTTATTTCACCCCATTTTATTGGTTTAACAGACTTTTTGAATGATTTTATTCTATATTATGATATTTGGATATATATTGAATTTATGTATATTTATGAAATTACTAGTGCTGTTCTATGTTATCTTTCATCCTCCTTCACAGAAACAAACCCACAAAAACTCATTCGTTTGAATGTGCAACTGTTCGTTTGTGTCAATTTATTTTTATTTTATTTTTATTTTTGTTGGCACTTTTTTTATAATGGGCTAAGATAATATAACCTATTATCTACCTTCTCTCACTTTAATTTTTTTATTTATTGTAGACTTTGTAAATTATTGCTTCAAATTGGAAGCTAAGGTTTCTATCTGGAAATTGATTTTTTGTGGAACTATGCTCTCTTATTTTTATTCTTTAACATGCTAACAGGCTAAGACAGGCTTCACATAGGCTTTTTTTTTTTTTTGTAAATAAATCAGGCCACAGGCCAATATTATATATTCGTAACAGGTAACATGCTAAGGTCAGTCGGACACGTTTAAATACAGGCTTGACCGGTTAAGATCAAAGCTCGGCTCGGCTCGGCCTGTTAACACCCCTGTTTGCAAGAAATACTTTGTTCAAACATCAATTCAGGATAAGTAAATTGTGATCACATCTCAATCAAGAATCTTATATGGTTTTTATTTGGTCAATATTTAATTAATATAAAATTTCACCACTTACGTCTAAATATCTCTAACATTTAGTGCAATTTACATCACTTGTTATTAAATGAATAATAACATACATCATTTTCAAAACTAATTATAAATAAAATGCTAGCTTTTTTTTACCAAAAATAAAATAAAATGCTGGCTTTATATATTTGCGACATTCACAAGTGCAATTCAAATTGACCCTCTAAATATAACGGAATATGGTTATTTATGATTACATGAACTAAAATAATTTTTTATTCCTATTTATATAATTTGATTTTGATACATTGTTGGTATAAAAAAATTACACATAATGTGTCGACATATTATTTAGTGAATTTAACATATAAGATTTAAATTATTTATCGTTATTGATTAATAAGATATGTTTCTATTGTTGTAGTTAGATGATACGATGTGGTCCTGTTCGACAGAAAAATAAAATTAATACAATTAATGAATCCTTTAAATAGTCATAAAAAGTGCATTACCAAAAAAAATAGTCATAAAAAGTCATTGCATAATAACTGAATCTTATAATACTGTAATCGATAACATAATCAAATGTTTTTTTTTTTTTTTGGTAAAAATAATCAAATGTATTAAATAGCGTGATAACACATACTGGATATAAGTATTTTTTTTATTTTTTTTATTTTTACACATTATGGATAAGTATCATTTTTATATACTGACAATGTATTAAAGTTAAATCTCATATATAGAACACAGCAAAGGACGTATCCGAAATCAGTTTTGAATATTTTAATCGAATAAGTTATTTTGTTCAATTTCAATCTCAGAATTATTTGTTGTATATTATATTATCTTTTATTTAATCCTAGCATCATAACTTATGTCAATATAAAACAAGTTGACCGATATATTTTTAAACATTAATTAAATTAGTGACTTTAATCAGTTAAAACATCAAACAGTCATATTTTTTATCTGATCCTTTTTATTATATTATTTATTTTAATCATGGTTAAAAATAATTTAATTAACTATCTAATTAAATCATGACTTAGTGTTCTCACCTTTTAATTTATGGTTCAAACTTTAAAAATATTAATTGACCTGAAAATGAAAATTTGAACAGAGTTGACCAGGGTGAGCCGTTACATGCCTTGAAATGTAAAACTAGTTTGAACTTTATGTGATTTTAAATGATACAAGTTGTCTCATTTTGTAAATATAAAGATGTATGAGTCTCACTAAAATAAATAAAAAACTAAATAAATGTGTGAATTTTATCTCATTATGTCTATGAAATAACATAACTTTTATTATTTAAAATGATACCCATTTTTTCTTTAAGAATTCGTAAGAAAATTTTAAACTAATAATTCACTATCTAGAATGAAATTTAGAATACTCAACTTCAACCAAACCTATAACAAAGTGGACCCGAGGAGCCATGCATGTAGGGGCAAACATGGGGTGAATTGGGAGCGAAGTTTGTGTGCTCCCGTAGCAATTTTTTTTTTTGATAGTACTAAAGTGAGAGAAAGAGAGAAAAGATTGATGAGGGAGGAGAGAGAAAAATAAGAGTTCAAGTGTTAATTTTTTAGTAAAAAGACTATAGTGGTCATGAACCATATTAAAAAATTCCTGAATTGAGCTATACTTCATCTAAATAGGTTCGTCTTATCCAAAATATTAAACTTTATCTGACCTATTAACCTATTATAAGTTATGTTATAGACTTGATCTGACTTACATTTAAAAATTTAAAGGTCTAGCATAAATTTATTAGTTTGTTTAAGTCTATCAAGTCTTTAATAATTATAAAAATTATAAAATAATTTGTTATTAATTAAAATTATATAAATAATTATTTTAGTTTAATTAAAATAAAATAATATGATATACATTATTCCATAACCTTGTAAGTCAAGCTTTGTAAAAAATGACTCGTATTATTTTTTGAACAATATTATTTTTAAAGCCTATGTATGTTCTATTTTATCAAATGTATTAAGTCTGACCTAACTTGCCTAAACTGTAAGCTCTTAATAGATGAGAAAAACTTCAATATATCGGAATCATTGAACTTGGTATTTTTCTTTATTAAAAAGAAATTTTAAAGATTTAAAGAAAAATATAAAAAAATAGATAAAAAGGAAAAAAATAATAATAAGAAGAAGCATCGAGTTCGGTTGGATGGATTGATTTTTTTTTTCTTAATAGATCCATTGACCCATTTACACCTCTGTACAACTAGTTTTATGAGTTATTATAAGATTTAATTTTAGAGTGACTTTGGTAGAGGATATATTTTATTTATCAAGAAAAAAAATTTGCCAGGAATATGGTGGGAAAAAGTTATTGCTGATTAAGATAAAAAAAAATGTTTGATAGACTAAAATTTATTGTCAGGTAAGATAAAAAAAGATTTACTTTATAGGGGGTGTTTGGTACAGGAGAAATTTTTATTTGTCTGAAAATCTCGATTTTTAAAAATATAATTTTTACATTTAGTTTACAATAATATCTGAAAATTTAAAATTTAAAAAATTTAGTTTCCTGAGAATCCGAAAAAAATTCGTGTACCAAACGACCCTAGATGACAATGTTTCGTAATGATACCACGTGCAAAAAATATTTCCCGTCAAAAAAATTTTGCCGCCCAACTTTTTACTTTACTCCTATCAAATATGAGTATATGACTAAATTATTTTCCTTGCCCCACTCTCCTCGACAAATTTTTTTTCTTACATACCAAAACACCCCTTTATTTTTGTTTTAAGCATCCAACGCTGATCTTCGATGGCGCCTGACCTGAGAACTCAAAAAACTCGATGGCATTTCCGATGTTTCATTTAAATTGAGGGCTAACTACCAAACCACAAAATGGAAATTAATTTCACCTTCTATTTTCTCTTCAATAAGCATTAAGCATTAAGCATTAAGCATTAAGCATAGTGTCATAGCGCGAATAAATCTTATCGCCCAAGCCTCGTGAACCGCTGGAACAATTTACGGAATCTTCATGCTCGTCTCGTGAAAACGTTCAATCCTAGCCGTTTGTATATCCATCACGTGTTCCCAAAATATTATAAGGGCTTGCTTATTGTAGACGAAGACGCAGGAGATCATAACCCGCACATAAGTTTCCAATCTAACGGACTGTACAAGCCCACGTGTCGAATCAAATGAATCTTCGTGTTTTGGAGCTATTTTCCATTTCGATTCGTTCAATTTTTTTGGTATTTTCATCTAAAACCCCTTACTCGGCAAACTAAAAGAAACCCTAGCTCTCGTGCGTCTCTCGCGGTTTTTGAAAAAACAAAAAATCTAAATTATCGGTGAATTAAATTTCTAAATTGAGTATTCGATTAGGGTTTCAAATCGCAGAGGTGATATTCAAACCCTAATCCATGATTCGTGGTCGTGATCGTCGTGATTTGGGCGAGGAATCGTTTATTTCGTGCTGTCTCGGTTGAGGTATGTTTCCGAATTTGTTATGATTTTGTGATTGATATGTTCGGTGTTGTTTAATGCGATTAGCCCAATGCATGGGGAAAATGGGTGTGATCTTAGTTTTTGGGTTGGTCGAGGAATTTTTTGTGATTTTTCATCTGGTTGGTGTTACAGATCTGAAAAAGGCGCACAGGTATGTATGATGGAATGTGAACATTGGAGAATTTCATTCTGTGCCGCGGATTGTTCATGGAAGATAGAGAAGAGAACTCCTATGGCACTGCAATTCCCAAAAAATCGAGATCTTTGGATCTGAAGAGTTTATATAAATCAAAAGTGACGCTAGAGACTCCAAAGAAGAACTTAAAGAGGAAAGTTAGTGGTCCAACGGATGGTGATGAGAAGAGGAACAAGAAAAAAAAGACCAGAAAGGAAGTGTCTCTAAGTAACTTGGAGAATGGTGATGGTGGCACCAAGAAAATTGTTGATGAAGAATATCATAAAGGGCCTGATCCTGGTGGGCAGGAATTGTGTGAACGGAAGGTGGAGGCGAGGCAGAGACTGAGTAGCAGTAGTGGGCCTAATAGAGTTTCACTAAGTCTTGATGATGATGTTGTTCATATTCCAAAGCGAAAGAGGGATTTTGTGGGTCGGAAGAAATTTGAAGTTGGTCAAGCACCAAATTTGGCCGGGCAGCCTAGTTGTAAAAGTGGCCATGGTGATCAGATGCCTAAGTTAATTTATGGCGATTTGGACAGGGAGATCGAGTCTTCAAAGATTAAGCAGAAGACAAATTTTAATGAATTTAAGGAAAGTAGGAGTAGTGATTCAAATTCATTTCAGCATTTCAAGGGTAATGAGGAGCGCTCCTCTCATTCTGTTGTAAATAATGGTGTTTCCACTTTAAAGAAGTCACGGAGGAAGGATAGGAAGCAAAAGGCATTGGCTCCGGATAGAATTAGAGTTGCTAAGGAGGATGGTCCTCTAATTGATGATAGTAAAGTATCTGATTATTTGCAGGAAGATGATGAGGAGAATCTTGAGGAGAATGCAGCAAGGATGCTGTCTTCACGGTTTGATCCGAACTGTACTGGGTTTTGTTCCAGTAGCAAGCCTTCTACACTTCCATCATCAAATGGTTTGTCCTTTTTGCTTTCTTCTAGTCGAAATATTGTTAGTCATGGGTCAAAGTCTCGGTTGGGTTCAGGATCGGCATCGGTCGATACTGCTGGTAGAGCCTTGAGGCCTAGGAAACAATTCAAAGAAAAGGGTAATTCCAGGAAGAGGCGCCATTTTTATGAAATATTGTTAGGTGATATGGATGAACATCAGGTACTGAATCAGAGAATTAAGGTCTTTTGGCCTTTGGACCAAAGTTGGTATCGTGGTCTTGTCGATGGCTATAACAAAGAAACAAAGCTTCACCATATCAAATATGACGATCGAGAAGAAGAATGGATTGATCTCCAAACTGAGAGGTTCAAACTGCTGTTGCTTCCTAGTGAAGTTCCCAGAAAAGGAGGGGTGAAAAGAGCAGTAAGGAAAAGTAGAAGTTCTGATCGGCATAAAGGGAGCATGTCCAGAAAAGAAAGGCAAAAAACAGATGTGATTACAGAGGATGATAGCTGTGGTGAAAGCTTTATGGACACACAGCCTATAATCTCTTGGTTGGCTCATTCTTCACATCGGTTTAAATCCTCTGCTTCTCATGGCATTAAGAAACATAAAACTTCTGATACACTTCCGAGTACAGCCTCATCATTTTCATCATTGTTATATGATGAACCTGTAAAAGAACAGGGATACCTAGCTGAGAGTTCCCTGAAGGATGGTAAAAGTAATTTGTCCAGGGATTCTGTATCACAAGATATATTAGGTGATAATTTTGGGAAGAGGTCCTCATTGCAAAGCATCAATTCCCATAAAGATGATAAACAGCCTATTGTCTATTTTAGAAAGCGGTTTCGCAGGCCGACTCCATTATCTCTTCATATCTCTGAAGATAAACATGTTAACATAAGTGCATTGTGTTCCATTTCCTCTGTTCCTGTGGTTGGTGGGGTTATGCAAGTGAAAGAACCAAATAATAGAAGTGTTGAGACTGAAGGGCCATTGCGCTTCACATACAATGCAGGAGTATCTACATTTTTCTTGGACATTGGGTCAGCAGCATTCAAATTTGACTTAAACTATCCAATACATTTGGTGCTGAATGACTCATTTAGATCAGAGAATTTGTGGTTGCTCAATGCTATTCTGCTACTTCAGTATGGTACAGTTATGACTATGTGGCCAAGAGTTCATTTGGAGATGCTTTTTGTTGATAATGTGGTTGGGCTGAGGTTCCTATTATTTGAAGGCTGCTTGAAGATGGCTGCAGCCTTTTTATTTTGGGTCCTTAGGGTATTTCATCAACCTGCTGACCAAGGGAAGTATATTGACTTGCAGTTGCCAGTTACATCTATCAGATTTAGGTTTGCAAGCGTTCATGTCATCAAGAAGCCTCTTGTGTTTGCATTTTACAACTTCTCCAGAGTGAAGAATTCAAAGTGGATGTACTTAGATTCGAAGCTTAAGAGACATTGTCTACTCAGTAAGCAGCTCTGTCTCTCTGAATGCACATATGAGAACGTCCAGGCACTTCAAAATGGATCAAGTGAGTGTCCTATTACTTCCATCAGTGGCAAGCCCTCAGTCAAGGTACTTTCTCCCTTTTTTTTTACGTTTCCTCATTGGTAATTCCATATCCTTTTCCTTATTTCAAGAATCCAATTGCTATATTTAAATATTGAATCCTGTCAAAGCTTCCAGTCACTGCAAGGTGATTTATCCTGTCTAATTGTCTGACTTTGCTTGAACAGGTCATGTGGAAGAGGACTAAGCCAGGGATTAATATTATGGGTGTTTCCAGAGAGTTCACTCAGGTTGATACTCATCAGTCTTCTGATGCTGTCAAGAGGAAGATTCCTCCATTTTCACTTTCTTTTGCTGCTGCACCTACATTTTTTCTCAGTTTGCATCTTAAGTTGCTGATGGAAAAGTCAGTAGCTCATATAAGCTTTTGTGATCATGCGCTAGTAGATGATCAGGAAGACTCTGGTCTGATGACCGATGATTGCTATAGCATTGATGATTGCTCTAACAGGATTGCAGAAATTAATATGAAGAAAGATATAATCACTTTTCCAAAGGATGCTGTGTGTGATGGATTGACTTGTGCCGAGTCAGATCCGTTAATTGGTCCGTCTAATTGCAGTGGTCGAATTCTCTCTCAAAATTACCAGAATATTGATCGTAGTGCTGATGGAAGTTCTGCTTCTCATGTTCCTGATAGGCTTGGTACTGTTCAGTTACCAGAGTGGCAATATCATCATTCTGACCTATGCTCTTTGCCTCCAAGTTCTTTGACCAATAAGGTTAAAGCTGATGATGGTTCCCATTCTTTTCTGTGTGATCTCAGCATCCAAATTCCTTCAGTTGATCAGTTTGAGAAACCTGTTGATGGCGATTTGGATGATACTCAACGCTCTTCTGATTTTTCTTGGAATATAAATGGAGGTGTCATTCCAAGCCCCAATCCAACAGCTCCCAGAAGTTCTTGGCATCGGAACCGAATTAGTTCTTCATCATTAGGATTCCAGTCGCATGGGTGGTCTGATGTGAAGGCTGATTCTCTTCACAATGGTTTTAGCAATGGACCTAAGAAGCCACGAACACAAGTATCTTATTCAGTTCCTTTAGCCGGGTATGATTTTAATTCAAGGCATAGAAGCCATTATCATAGAGGGTTGCCTCACAAGCGAATTAGAAAGGCTAACGAGAAGAAGTCATTGGATGTTGCTAGGGGTCCTCAAAAGAATTTGGAGTCCTTATCTTGTGATGCAAACGTGTTGATTACCCTTGGTGATAAAGGGTGGAGAGAATCTGGTGCACAAGTTGTACTAGAGCTGTTTGACCATAATGAGTGGAAACTTTCTGTAAAACTTGCTGGAATTACAAGGTATTCATACAAAGCACATCAGTTTCTGCAGACCGGATCAACAAATCGTTACACACATGCTATGATGTGGAAAGGAGGGAAGGATTGGATCTTAGAGTTTCCTGATAGGAGCCAGTGGGCTCTTTTCAAGGAGATGCATGAGGAATGCTACAACCAGAACATCCGTGCCGCTTCAGTTAAAAATATACCTATACCTGGTGTTGTCTTGATAGAAGAAAATGATGAGAATGAATCTGAAGTTACTTTTGTTCGGAGCTCTAAATATTTCCGACAAGTTGAAACAGATGTAGAGATGGCTCTGAATCCATTGCATGTCCTGTATGACATGGATAGTGAGGATGAGCAGTGGATTATGACTATTCAAAATTCTGAAAAAGACAGCATTGGCTTGGATGGGATCTCGGATGAGATGTTTGAGAAGGCAATGGACTTGTTTGAGAAGGCTGCATATGCCCAGCAGTGTGATCAGTTTACACCTACTGAGATAGAGGAACTCATGGTTGATGTTGTGCCCTTCAGTGTAGCCAATATCATTTATCAACATTGGCAGCAGAAAAGGCAGAAGGAGAGAATGTCTTTAATACGCCATTTTCAGGTACTGTCTAAATTACTCATCTTATTCATGATGATATTGTCATTCAAGTTTAGGAATATGACTCTTGGTTCTGGCTAATGACTTCATATAAAATGATAAGAGTAGCTTTCTACAGATAATTGGGAAGGGGGTTAAAGCAGGGAGAGGGAAGAGAGGTTAATATTGTGGCAGTGGATTGAGATTTACTTGTTACACCTAACAATCAGCAAGCTTTGGAGCCCTGACAAATATAATGCCAAGTGTTTGAGTAATTAGAAAGTCGTGCCTGTTATTTCTTGGTCTACTAAAGATGATGGATGTGATTGGTTTTTATGTTTTGGATGACTTAGGTGAAAACCATGCATGCCTCGTCTACATTTCTGCTTACTGATTGAGATGTATTCAATTCATGAAAGTAGCTCTGTTTTTTATTCTGGCAAAGCATTTCCAATTTAGTACTATTACTAGATTTTATGGTTCCAATTAGTAATATTGTCAATTTGTTTAGAGATCCTGTTTGAATAGAACAATTGTGGGTGTGATTTTGCAATTCATTGGCTCAAAGTGTGGTGACGTTGTGTGATTTACCTTCTGTTTCTTCCCAAGATTGTCTGTTTTCTTTTAGGCGCATGATATTTAGGATTGGTTATTAATTGATTGAAATTTTACCTCTATATTTTTATGCTCTGTTCAGCCACCTCTATGGGAAAGATATCAGCAAGAAGTGAGAGAGTGGGAAGTAGCCATGACCAAGAATAACATTCCCGTTTCTAATGGGTGCCTGCAAAAGGTTGCAACTTTGGAGAAGCCGCCCATGTTTGCTTTCTGTTTGAAACCTAGGGGTTTGGAAGTACTGAACAAGGGATCAAAACATCGATCACAAAAGAAAATTTCAGTCTCAGGGCATACAAATGGTATTCTATACGAACATGATGTTTTCCACCCTTTTGGTGAGTATATGGTTTAATAGTTGATTTATTACATGTTGAATGTCAAATTATGTAACTTTTCCTTACAGCAGATTGTTGTGAACTCAGGAAGAAGACTGAATGGTTTGGCATTTGGTGATGAGAAGTTTGCATACCCAGGACATAATTATGATTCTGTGGATGATTCCTCATTGCCTCAGACATCACCGAGGGTATTCTCACCACGGGATCCTGGCAGGATGGGATATTATTCTGTGAGCAACGACGGGTATGATAGAAATCATATCCCCAAATATCACCGAAGCAAGTCAAGTAAATTTGGCTCATATATGTTTCAAAATGATGTACGGATGACTTCCTATAGTCCGAGAGTTTCAGGGTCAGGGAAGAGAAATGGGGTTAGTAGGTGGAATATGGGCTATTATGACTTGGCAGGTCACAGGCAGTACCTGTTGGATGGCCCTCCGAGACATGGGATTGAACAATTGGATGGTTCTGACCTTGATGAGTTTAGATTGCGTGATGCCTCTGGTGCTGCCCAGCATGCACTTAACATAGCCAAATTAAAGAGAGAGAGGGCTCAGAGATTGCTTTATAGAGCAGATCTAGCAATTCACAAGGCTGTCGTTGCCCTCATGAATGCTGAAGCAATGAAAGCTTCTGAGGATTCAAATGGTGATGGGTAGGTAAGACATGAATATTTGACCCTGTGATAGCTTAATGGATCCTTTCAGTTTGTAACGAGCTGCTTAGCGGCACGCAAGTAGGCTCAGCAGTGATTTTGCTGGACATGGCTTCTGTTTTGACTTTGTCAAGGGCTGTGGTCTTCTGTCATTATCATCCAGATATTAAAAAGTCATGAGAGCTGAAATCAGTGAGACGGAGAGGAGATTTATCAGCTTCAAAGTGCAACTCTTTTGCACTGTTCACCAGCACCCTTTCCAGCTTGAGATCTGCTTAGTTCAGCGTTACTGTTGCACTGATCTGCGTGGTATGGGTCTATGGAATTTTGGCTTCCTATATTTGTACAGTCCCCCCCCCCCCCCCCCCCCCCCCCCCCCCTTCTTTTTTTTTTGCCCTTCTTCCTTCTTGCCCCCTTAACCTCAGTTTCAAATGTTAAATATGAAAATAGAAATCGGCCAAATAATACAACACCACCTTGAATGGATTTACAGTCCTTTTTGTGTCAGATTTACGCACGATTCGCGGCTGAGTGACCACTTAGGGGATCTTTGAACAAATTTACCTTGTTGGGATGTGGAAGGTATATATTTAAAAAATTATTATCCGTTTAATTTGTTAAAAATGGACAATACAATATTAAAAAATTATAATTTGTTTAATTGTTAAAATAGTGTAAATGTTAGAAAAAATATCAAAAGGTAGAACAAATTTTTTAAATTTGTTATTTATTATTAAAGAAATGTAAAATTATTATTTTGATTTTCTCGTAATAGTTTAAATTTTGGATTGAAATAAAATTTTATATTTATTAAGGAAAATATATTTTTCATGTCAGATAGATAATTTTGTTTTATCCAATAAACAAGAAAGTAAGTGAGATTTATTAAAGAGAAGAGAAAAAAAAAAGAATTTCAGTCACTTTTTGTGTGTATATAAAATAAATTTATCCCAGCACCATAAGAGACATATTTCTTATTTATTAAATTAGCACAAATCACTTTATCCCTTCGTTATTTCAATTTCATTACACAACATTTTTACAATAGAAGTTATATTATTCTTCTATCTACGGGTATTTTAAAATTTTCAATAATGTGTCATTAAATAGTAAACTATACAAAATTATCATTCGGTTTAAGGGAAAACTATTTATCGTTATAAGCTTATTTTCTTTCACCCTCTTATAACTATATATTATGGAAAATATATTATTAAAATTATTTTTTTTCTCTTCATAAATTTTTTAGACACTTGTCTGCTGACATGGAGAGAGAAAAAAAAAACTTTCATATTATAACCAATGTTATTAAACTCGGCCCGTTATTAACCCGATCGAGGTAATAGGTCACTTGTTCAACCGCATGACCCGGTAAGTATATGTAAATCTATAATTTATATTAAAAAAACTATAAATATACTTAATACCGGTAAAAAATGATACAGATTTCAAATGTTTTAATATAAAAAATAATAAATTACGTATCATTGTCCAACAAAAGATCAATCAAACATATAATACTTGTGTTACTGATGTTTCAGGTTTAGCGGACGACATCTCTAACTATAAATTAAATTAAAATTTCCTGCATATTGCATAAACAAGATAATATTAGTGTTGTAAGTACATAATCTATGTAAGTTAATAAGCTACAGATCACTTAAATATTTCAACAAAAAAAAACCATTTGTGTGTGAGTGAAAAAAGAAAGGCATCAATTGATGAGAACAAACCAGTTTTTTTTTTTTTTTTATAAACCGGGTCGGGTCACCGTTGAACCGACCGGGTTACTAGTTTTTACAAAAATCGGCCGGATCGCATCGAGTCTATAACATGGCTGGTCCAATATAAAAACTGGACCAGTTACATGATCAGTTCACTAGTTTCCCAGTCAACCCGGTCGGGTCGATTCGATTTTTATAACATTGATTATAACTATATACTCCGGGGCAGTGGCAGACCTATTGTTGCGCAAATGACCACAAGTGCAGACAAAAACTTTTTTTTTTCGGTGGATGAAAAAATAATTATTTACATTTACACTCGAACCCCACCCTTTTACATGAACATGCTCTCTTCTCCCATCCTCATCTGTCCTCTTTGAAAAAAATCCTTGCCTCCTTTGATCTCTCCTCTCTGATAACCCTAGCCTCCGAAGCTCTCAACTTCGACCGCCCAACGAAGCTCTTCCTTCTCCTCACATCATCGATTGGCGAAGCTCTTCCCCTTTTTCTCTGACTCTCCCATCGCCTTCTCCCTCGGTCGTCCCTTCAATTCGAAGGTGAGATTTCTCTCTCTCTCTCCATCTCTCCTAATTTTTTTTCTTTATTTAGTTTTAATTTATAAAATTAGGGCTTTCGAACCTCTTCTTCCTCTTCTCAGAACTCAGAAGGATTGGATGATTGGTGGCAAACTACAGAGGTGGACGCTAGTAGCTTGATATCAAGTATGCATTATGATTTGTCAGGAATACAATCTTATTTCAAACATCTAAAATCCACAAATACAGAACCCGAATCTCAAAGTGAACAAGTTTCAAATAGTATTTCAGTTCCAATTGTCCAAGAATCCTATCAACCTCAGAGACAAAATGTTTCAATTGTGGAAAATTTCTCGTGGTGAAATACCAACTGAAAAAGGTCTAAATCAAGAGACAATCTTAAAGCAACCTGGAGACAGTCATTGGGGTTACCATTTTTGTATAGTTACAAGTGTTATCTCATTATGTTTGTTAGAGATATATAAAATCATTAATGTAACCTCACATAATAGTTTAAACTTTTTAGTTGAATTGGTTTTTTACATGGTATCAGAGCCTCGGTGTCACTGGTTTGATCCTCACCGTCCCCTACTTTTTATTGTGAAATTTCTTAGCATAAGTATGTGTGCCTGTGCATTATCCACCCTTCATGCTGAATATGCTCTCATGTGAGGGGGCATGTTAGAGAAGTATAGAAACAATTGATGGGCCTTCACTTAACAACTTAAGCTTTTGGGTTGAGATGGTTCTTTACAATTTTTTCCAATAATTTCCTTGATGAAAATTATTGAAGACGAGCCTAAGAATGATGCTGCAAGAACTAATGCAGGTTGCATTTTGTATGCCATAGAGGATTTTGAGTTTGCATTCTTGTTGCATCTTATGCAACTTATCTTAGGGATTTCTTATGGATTGTCACAAGCATTATAAAGAAAAGATCAAAACCTTTTAAGTGCAATTGATTTAGTGAAGGTAGTGAAGTCTTGTTTACAAAAGGTAAGAGATAATGGTTTTGATGAATTGCTTTAAGAAATGAACATTTTGGCCAATAAATATGATAGACATTCCAAATATGGAGGATGTTTATTGTCCTAAATGGAGATCAAGACGGAGATTGGAATCATTCACATTCTTGCACTACTTTAAGGTGAAGTTATTTAATAGAGTGATAGATACTCAGGTTCAAGAGTTAGGCGATCAATTTGATAATGTCAATATCAAGTTGCCTAAGTGTTTGAGTTGTCTTGATCCTCGTGATTCATTTGCTACTTTTAACAGAGAAAATTTGATTGAGTTTGCTTGATTTTATCCTTTGGAGTTTAATGATCTTGCAGATATTCCTTTTCTTTCTTCAAGTCTCGGTAATTTTATTGCTGATGTAAGAGTTGACTTTTGTTAAGGATAAGTTGAACAATTGGATAAATGATGATTAGTTTAACGCATGCATGCTAACTTATGTTGAACGTGATATATTTGATAAGATTGATGATGAAGATATAATGCAATATTTTCAAGGAATGAAGAATCAAATAATATTTTTGTAATCGTTCTATTGTAATAGCTTAGTTGACTCTTGATTACTATTTTTTATGTTAAGTTGGGATTGGGTTAAAGTTCGGGCAAACGTTAAAACCACTGTCATTCCATAGGAGAAAAACTTCAATGTATCGAGACCACCGAACTTGGTGTTTCCTTCTACTAAAAAGTGATTTTTTTTTCCTTTTTACTTATGCTTTTACATATATATATATATATATATATATATATATATATATATATATGGATAAGATCAACTTACACCAGTGTAAGAATAATAAATCTTACACTAAATCTTAACTTTTGATTTTCGTGCATCTAACGGTTGAGATTTATTGAGAATTAAGAATACTAATAAATCTTAACCATTAGATGCAGAAAATCAATGATTAAGATTTGGTGTAAGACTTATTATTCTTACACCGGTGTAAGACGATCCTGCCCCATGTGTGTGTGTGTATATATATATATATTTGTTAAGTCTTAATTTTTTCTTCTTTTTTAATAGAAAGGGCCACCAAATTCAATATTTCGGTGCATTGAAATTTTTCTCGAGAAATACAAATAAACACATTATTTTCTCCGCGTATGGTCTACAACAAATCTCACACATAAGAAAAAATCACGAGATTGCTATTGAACTGATTTCCACATAATATGAAAGCCTGTGTGGAATTGGAACAGTGACCAAAATGTCACTGTTCATCAACTTTTTTACCTAAATGCCACGCGAACAATGTTATTTCTCAATCTGCCACGAGGGCAAGTTCGCTACCCGGTGTAGCGAACTCGGTTTGCTGACGTGTCACGTTTTTAGTGGACACTAAGTTCACTACACGGGGTAGCGAACTTCATATCTTTTTTTTATTTTTTTATTTTTACTTGGTACTTGTTAATCATTAGAAATGTGACACGTCAGCAAACCAAGTTCGCTACACGGGTAGCGAACTTGCCTCTGTGGCAGATTAGAAAATAACACTGTTCGCGTAGCATTTAAGTAAAAAAGTTGGTAAACAGCGACATTTTGGTCAGTGTCCCTGTGGAATTCAACTGTATTTATTGGAACTTTGAATATATAAACACTTTTTTTTTACATGAAAAGAAATTATATAATTCAAATGTTCTGTTTGCTTCGAACTAACTAGCAGGAAATGTTAACAAGCTGATCTACTTTGCTAAAATCATGGCAAAAAAAAAGTGCAGATTTGATTTCCGAATATAATTCTGTCGTAAGGAATTGTGTATGCCGTTATACAGATAAAACATTCTAAAATTATTTTACAAAATTATATTCTTAATTTCAATTTTACAATTAACATTTAATTGTTGTTAAAAGACATTTACATATATGCAATCATGACCAAACTCAACAACACATTATGAAGCGAAGGACCAAACTGTTACATGCAATCATGACCATCCATCCTGATCATTTGAGAAATGAGTCATGCTCCAACTTGGGTCATGGGAATCCACATTTCAGGACAGTATAGTGGAGTCAAGGAAGTGTTGTCTTAAAAACTAAAGGCACCCTCATATAATTTAGGTGGCTATGGTGAAGAGAATATGCCTTGGTTACGCCACTTTATACTTCAAGTGCTCCAAGGATTTTAACTATTTCCAACCTCTCGCCTCTTGGGTAAAAGAAAGAGGGAATACTCTTGAATTAAAAACCCATAATACTACCAAATGGTGATAGCTCAGTTGGCGCATGAGAGTTGAGCAGGTGAGGGTGAGGGTATGTGTTTGAACCTCCCCAGTACCACCTTTGGGAGGGATTTAAAGTCTTAATACTGGACCCGCCCCGAATCGAACTAATCGCGAAGCGATGAACCGATGGAATATTTCCAAAAAAAAAAAAAAACCCATATTACTTTTCTCAGATATGAATCTGGCACGAACTAACGATAGAGAGTAAAAGTTATGATTCCAAAATGATGTGAAAAAGAATTATCACGATAAAGATTTATATAATCCAAAACAACATTGCTTTAAAATCGAGATAACTTACTTCGCGTGACAAGAGATAAGTTATATATATGAGATATGTTATTTTTATATTGGTGTAAAAATAAAAATAAAATATTTATTTTTTAGTATTGATTTACTTGTATTTAATGACTCACATAATTAAAAATTTAGAGTCATTAAATATAACTGAGATCAACTGTCAAAATTAAAAATATAATTTGTACCGATATTAAATAATACTAACCTTTATATATGTATCCTTCTTTTAATATATTGTGTTCTATCCTCTTCATTTTTTTATCTTTGTAAAAAGAGCATGAATAGAACTCTAGGGAAATCTAGGTGAGTGGGAGACAAATTATCCGAATTTTTTAAAACGAGAACGAGCATGTTAAGTGGTTAATCTTTCATTCCGACCACATCTGTCAAAGCATATGATAATGTTTTAATCTTTATTCTTATTCTTCACCATCAACAGTTCACCGTCCTAGAGGGCATAATTTGGTGAAAGCAAAAAGGGTTATTCTTGGCCACTGATCCAATAATATCAAAATTATTTTTAATCATATTTGACTGTACATTATAATTTAGTAATAAAACAAATAATTGAAAAGGAGAAAGGAATTAACACTGTTTGTAATGGTAAAAGTTCTTTTTGCTAGGGAATTCCGAAAGTTGGAATGACGTCATGCCCATTATTTCTTCAATAAAAACTTATGGACTTGTCAAACCATAATCATTCAAGCATCAAATCTTCAAAATTTATTCGAATGGCTGATCTCATTAACTCGGAAAGGAAAGGTATATTTTCTTTTTCTTGAAATTGTTTGCTACCATTTAAGGAGTAATTTATCTAAATACATCAATCATTCACATAACTGAACAAAGACGCAATTAAGTTATATTTCCCTAAGTTAATACATCCAAACATTTTAGGAAATGTTTATGTAACCGAAGCAATTTCTTAAATTGATAGTAAGCACTACGTACACGTTACGCAGGTACATAGAACAAAAGCCAGCAACAACTGAAGTTCATACTAAACTATAGTCTTCAAACTTAACAAATACGGCACAAAAGTCTTAGAAGTTACAACCCTCATAAAAGCTCATTCAGGATCTAATACCAAAAGAATATGAAATTGACAAAAAATAACCACACAACTTTCTTACGATATCATTCTTATAGGTCATATTTGTATGTGCTAAGTTACTAAATCAGAAAAGAGTAGAGAATTTTTTATTGTTGTCCAGGACAACCATAGTCCTTCCATTTAAAATTTGACACTTGAATTAATTTTTTTTTCTCTTCTCTCTCCTCAATTTTTCTTCTCTTTCTCTCCCCTCAGTCTCACCCAACATTTTTTGGTCCGGGTGCGCACTAACTCCGCTCAAAGAGTAGATAAGCAATTAAAACGAATAATATTCCGTACATGTTCTCCTTACTTGGAAATTTCTTCAGTGCTCTCCTTTTTTTATTAAAAAGGAATTTTTATTTTATTTAATTCATAATTTTTTGTATAATTCTTTTAAATTCCAATTTTTTCCTCTATTAATATAGATGCACCTATATCCAATTTTCTCCCTTATTTGAACAAAAATTACTGTAGCCAAGTTGCGGGCTAGGCCTTGTCAAAACCATAATCATTCAACCATCAAATCTTTATATTTTATTCGACAAGCTGATCTCATTAAATTGCTTAAAATGGAAAGGCATTCTTTTTGTTGTTCTTTATTTGCTGTCATAAAAGCAATAATCTACCCACACATCATGAACATCGACACAAGTCACACAACTAAGTCAATATAACATATAAATAATCAATTGAACTCGAAAAAATAAAATATTTAGCGAAGATTCATCAATAATTTTATATTATATTTTTTTAATATATTCTCTTATATAAGAGATTTTTGTACTTAAAATTTAAGTATTGCATGGATTCATTTTTTTGAATTTTATTGTATGCTGACTTAATTTCAGTAAAAATTAAAAGACAATAATGAGCGAATCCATGATTATACTCTAATATTATGTAAAAAAATCAATTTAATTCAAAAACTTAAAATATTAAGTGAAAATGCATAATAGTTTATATTATATTACTCTGATACTCTTAACAGAGCCAAAGCGGTTTTTTAATTCGTATAATGTAGTTTTTTTAATAAACTAATGTAAATTGCGAAATGTTATAGATGTCATCCACAACATCACAGCAGATTTTTGTTTAAAATAAATTTTTGTAAAATATCATGAATTCCACGCATAATTTTATGACTGAGTTTTTTATATACTGATCTTAATTATCTCTTTGAAATAAGTCGGTCTTCTGGGACTCATAAACTTTAACTTTTTTGAGTCAGTTATAGGACTAAACCTGAATTTGGACTTATAGTCACATTTAAAGCTCTTTACCCTTCTCCAAAGATGTATTTAGTGGGCTTGAACTTAGTTTCTGATACGTACAAAATAAAAAAATATGAAAAAATGATTTTATTGAAGAAGTCTGACCTCAAATAGAATTACGGTTTTATTAAAAAAACCCAACCTCTTGCACAAGTGTTTTTTGAGATAAATTTTTTAATCTATCTTTTATTCATCACAATTGAAAGTTTAAATAGATAAAATTATTACACACATATATAACCATAAGATACCATGATCCTATAAGACTATAACTATCTTCCATTAAGGATCAAGGTAAACCACCTATAACGCTATAACTATCCCACACTCTACTTTCTGGACTAATTCAAATTACCACCTAAAAAGAAACAACAAATAACCAATTATAACAATAACAAGATGAAAACAAATATCAAATAATATAATTAATAATTAATAATCCATAACAGGTTTTTCCCCACTCTACTTAGCCTATATTGATAACTGAGTTACACCATTGGATTTGTAGAATTATTTTAATTCGTGCGTAATCTCACACATTATTCAAGTACTTTTTTTTTTTTATATAAATAATCTGGAGATATATCCACGTAACCTCTTTCAACCGTCTTGTTCTTGAAATTACTTTTTTTATTATACACTTAAAGCCTTGGCCACGACCCATGACTTAGACCAGTTCCTCTTTTTTTAATTTTATATATTATGATCAGGGTGGTAAACCATGACTTAGGTTAAAAAAATAAAATGAAATTACATACATAAATTCTACTTGTTTAAAGTTGTGACTACGAACCGCTATTCGTCTTAAAATTGTATTTGGTGTCTAAGATTTTGAATAAAAAAGTTTTTAAAAATTTCTGTTGCACAGTTATATGAGACCCATAATTTTTTACGATTTATATTATTCTAAACATAAATTTGAAGTTACACAAAGATAAAAAGGAAATGAAATTTGTCAAGGTTAAAAAAAGACCAGTCAAAGCAACTTCTTTTATATTTTTATTGATAGTGACACTACGTAAACGTTACCAAGTAGCCATGTACGCAGGCACAGGGAACACAAGCCAATTAATTATGTTCAACACACCTTACAAATACAGCACAGAAGTCCTAGAAGCCCCATTAAAGGTTCAATATTCAGTATCAAATACCACAAAGAAATTGACCCAAAAAAAGAAAAAAACAGATAGAGAAACTTGTGACACCATTCTTATAAGTCATACATATGCATACTGAGTTACTGACTACTACTATTTAAGCCAGAAAACACTAGATAAGCAATAGCATCGTGTACATATTCTCCTTTTTTCTTCAAGGTTGTTCGGGGCTTTGAAGCTTCCAAATTGTAGAAAGTGGCTTAATGTTTGTCCAATTCCTTAGCTTAAGAAGCACAAAAATAATCATTCCAAACAAAAAGCCAAGAGCAGCACTTGAACCCACAAGGGAAACTGCAGTACAAATAAGCATCACAAAGGAATCCTCTTTGGTATTCATGTCCCTACAAGCCATGGCAAGTTCTATCCCAGCAAACAAAAGCAGCACACCTAAGATTCCCACGGGAAACTGATTAAAAATATGAGCTAAAGAACTTCCTAACACAAACCCCAACACCAATTTTGCTGCACCAAGAAGTGCCACACACCCTCCACTCCTTCCCCCAAATTTGTACTGTCCTGCTAATCCACCAGCCCCATGGCAACATGGCATAACCCCAAACCACCCACCCACAAGGTTCATCAACCCCACAGTTACTGAAAGTGAAGTAACTGAAAAATCCTTAGCAGGAAACAGATCTGATGACAGCTTACAAACAGCTATCACAGAGTTCAAAACAGACAATGGTAGTTGAGGAATAGTACCTTTGATAAAACCTTCCTTCCATGCATGACTAGACATTTTCACTACCTCTATAGAAGAGGGTCCAAATTTTATTTCATGCACCACCTTAGGCCTTCTCACAAAGGCCAAAACCACACCCAACACAAAGACTATAAAAGCAGAAGGAAGAGAGAAAATAATCTTCCTCACTCTACTAGTACTAATCCTTTTTCTTTCTCCTAACTCAACCCTCTCTGGGTCACCCAAATCAGCAGCACTAGAACTATCTTCTTGATCCTGATCACCAGCACCATTCACAATGACAATAAAACAAACACATACAATGGCTAAAACCAACCCATCAAACCCAAACCAATGCCTATCCTCTAAAGATTTAGACTTTGGTAAATCTTGCACTTTCCTAACATATTTAACAGCAGTTAAAGCAAAAGACAAGCCTTGTGCTAACTGAATTCCCCTGACAACACATAAAGGAATGAGCTTGTACACAAGCTGCATCAACCCAGTAGCACCCAATACCAACAAAACAGCTCCGGTCAAGATGCCGGAGGCCATGATCTCCGGCACACCGAAGCCGGTGTCGGAGAGGGCCACGGCGGCGATGGATTTCATGGGCTGAACAGGCATGGGGACACCATAAATGGCACCAGTGACAATGTTATACATGCCAGTGAAAATCAATGTGGTGCCAAGGTTGAGGTTTTTGGATAGTGTGAGTGCAAGTACTATGGGTATGTATGTGCCTAGGTCCCCCATGGCTCCATTAAGTTCGGACCATTTTGAACGAAAAACCAAGTTGCTTTTCACTTTCTGTACGGTACTCAAACTTGTCGTTGAAGGGGGAACATTATTTTGGATAGCTTCGGTGGGGTTTGAGATTGAAATCGGAGGAGGGATCGGAGATGCCATGGAAGAGACAAGTTCTTCGTTTTGGTTTTGGTTTTGGTTTTGGCATGAGAAAAGAGATCGGGGAATTCCTTATTTATAGAGACGGTTCTAAAGTCGAATGTGGCTTTTCATTTTAAATTAACATTTCCCTTATTTAATAATCCTTTATTCACACACACATATTCTCCTCTCCCACGCAATATTGATATTAGTAATGTGTTTGATTTAATTATAATAATTAATTTTATATTATGGAAAAAATATGTATCATTTTAAAGGATGTAAAGTTATGTTATTTTAAGTGAGAAAAAAAGATAGATAAATCATAAAAGGGTAGATAGAGTGGACCAAAAAAAATTAAGATGTGGGTCCCACCTTTTTATGAGAGTGGAATGACACAAGTTGTGTCATTTAAAATGGCAAACATTTTTTTCTTGTATTATTGTTAAAAATGTTAATATATGTCATTTATTAAAAGTTTCGATTTGTAATATTTAATAAAATTATTGAAGATAATGGTGGAGAGATTATTTAAAGTAGACTATCGATCTGATCTCAAAAACTCTCAGTCTTTTAATTGTGGGTATTATTTTTAATATTTTACAGTCATATGAATAATGATTATTTCCCCCGAAGTTATAAGCCTCTAGTTTTGAGTATTATTTTAATATTTTTGTTAAAAAAATATAATATATAATTATAATTGGCTTTCACCTAATGGTTTCTCTGTTTAAAATTTCTGTGACTAAGTGCCTTAAATTTGATCATTAACACTCTTCTTTTATTACAAATAATAATTAAATATTTGAGAATTTTTATTATAGGTAGGTGAAATATGATGTATTGTTCCTTCAAGCCATATCAGGAAATGCGTTAGAAAAATATAATATAAAAGTTACTAATTGACTTTCTTCTAACAATTTAAATTTTTTGGGTTAAAATTATTTTTTACAGTTTTTTCATTATATAAATAATTATAGGGATTCATGTTTCTCTTGAGATAAAATTATCTTCTTCAACTCAAATCGATGCTGTTTTGAGATTTGAAATAAAATGCAAAGTATTTTATTAATGGATTTTATAAAAGTTATGTTGTAAAAAAAATGATTATGTTATGTTATAGAGATTCATTTTGCGTGCCGTATTTTTTTTTCTCTTCAAAACATGCGGGCCCCCACAAAATACTGTGTGTGTAGGAAACTTTTTGTGGTCATGTTAATTAATGAATGCAAACTCCTTTATTAATATGTGTGATGTATTTTTGGAATTAATTGAGATGACTTTATCTCTTGTTGCACGAAATTATAACTCAAAAAAAGAAGAATATAGTCACAACTCTTTTATGTTTTTTTGATAAAATTTTCTGACTCTGGCGTTTAGGAGATGATTGTTTAGAGTGGGAGGGTGGTTTTGTTTGCAGTGATGATGGAAGGATTAATAATGGCTAAGTTTATGGTTGTTGGCTGCTTCATTTAGGTGAGGGAAAACATGGGTTGAATGTTTGGATTTCTAATGCTTGTGGCTATGGCCATGGGTTTGATGGTGGCTTGCCTATAGCATGATACTTGCGTGAAAAATATGAGGTAAGAGTTGTGGGAATTGTTGCGTCGGTGTACTGTTTATCGTGGTCTGTTTAGGTGAGTTGACGTGGTTGTAGATTCAAGATTCATCTGTGGGTTTTTTTTAAGAAAAGATTCAAGTGGTTAAATTATAGGGTTTTCATGTTATTTGTACACACATAATTTAAAGGTGGAGTTTATTTTATATTTTTTTCTTCCATCTATTCTCTCTCATCTTTCTTCTATTTTGTGAGTGTAAGAGATTAATATTTTCTCATGTAACATGAGAAATGATTATCCCTAAATTATAAGTATTTTTTTTTATGTTTTTAAAGGATATAATTTTGTGTCTTTTTAATGTTTAATATTATGTCTTATCGGTAAGACATATTTATAATATGAAAATTTATTTTTTTTCTCGGTCCCTCAATTGATCGTGGAGAGAGAGAAAAAAAAGAAATTTTTATATTATAATTATATTTTACACTTCATAATGTTAAAAACTAAAAGAATATAACTTGTATATTTTAAGATTACAGACAGTTAACCCAATGATGGAGAAACAAAACAGTAAATCAAAACCAAATAACAACGAGATTGTACTCAATGTTAATAGTTAGTTATTGTAATAAATATTTAAAATTCACAAAATGCTATTAATTAACAACCATCAAAATAGTTGACAACTAATTAAGATAACAATTCATAAATATTTTATAACTTAGTTACACTAAAATATGCTTTGTTAATTACCGGTTAAGACAAAATCAATATCTTAATTAATAAAAATATTAAACTTGATTTATTCTTAAAATATTGAATACTTCCGTTTTTAATATATTTAATTATTCATGCAATATTTAAAAAAAAACATAATAGTGTATAAAGCATAAGAAAAATGCATTTACATTGAAATTATTACATCAGCCCGTTCAAATGTAATACACGATGAGAATATATGTCATTAAATGAACTTAAAATATTTTAAAAATTTAAATTAGATGTAAACTGTTGAAAATAATTAATACTATTCTCGCTCATACCCTAAATTCCCGCATCAATATTAATGTAATCAACTAAGCTAACCACTCAATGTTCATCCCCATTACTTGCAACGTCACCCTCAATTCTATGCACCCAACGCCATTAGTGTTAAATCAAAGCACAAAACGTTGCTTATTTCCACTGTCACCAGGGATTTCATGTCATGACCATTTCATTTACATCAATGATTAAATTGAATAATCATTTCCTTCATTGACCTATTTGTCACATCTATCGAAAGCACCACCATATTGCTGGTAGACACTAGACACTATCATAAATAGCAAAGCGTGACATTATAAATATTAAAGCTTCGAAATGATAATTATGGCAATTCACGACACGGTGCACATCATTCATGTTTTTTGTAAGCCTTTTTATTAATGTTTGTTATAAACTAAATATAAATTAACATTGAGATAATCAAAATCAGGAAGAAATAGTATGCAATAAGAATTAAATGAAATGGGTTCAAGAAGAATTGATATGTATTAAAATTGTTAGAGAATTTATTTATTTTTTGGTAAGCAAATTGTTAGAGAATTTAAAATACTTTTCTATGCGCACGCTTTATTTCACAAAATAAGCATTTTGTTGCTAAAACAAGAAGTACGAAATAATAACTTTATGTTAGGATTGATAATTTCATGCCCCATAATGAAATTTAACATTTTTTATTAAGTTATAAAAATAAACTAAATTCAATTATTATATAAATTTATTTAAACTTATTTAATTTGTTTATCTCATAAAAGATAATTATTTCATTTAAATACTAAATTATAAATTGGGAACGATCCTTTTATTTTATTTATATTTTATTGGGTTTTTATTTGGGGTATCAAACTAGATACTAATAAAATATTAAGAAAGATATGTTAAATTAAATGTGAATGATGAGATTCGGTAGGAATTGACTTTGAAATCAAGTGCTTATTGGAAAAAAACGGTGTGCCACTGGATTATAAAATTATTGACGAGCTTTCAGTGTTTTAAATTAGCTAAAAATATGTTACCGTAATTACCATATGTTTATATAAAATACAACTTGAAGATATCAATTTAATATTTTTTTTCAAAGGTAGATGAATTGCATTGCTCATTTTAGTAAAAGTCCGAAAAATATGATAAATTAAAGACATACAGTAAAATTAAAAAGAAAGAATCCATTTGGTGGTAACCAAGAGGAGAATGCATTCGTTCTAAAAGTATGGTGTAATGATGGATCTTAAGTTATGGTCTGTCCAATTAAATTAAGCTCGTATTAGAAGATTTGTATTTTCCATTTTCGTCACACCAATTATGTATATAATATAAACAATTTAAACACTAAAAGATATGATTAAATAGATATTATTTTTAATGTTTAAATAAAAAGATAATATTTTTAATTTAAAAGTACACCTTAGGATACTTTTAAGATATGCTAAAAAAAGAAAATCACACCTTGAACGATAGTGAAAATTTAAAATAAAATAAAATGAGAAAGGAAAATATATATATATATATATATGACATGTTATATTTACAAATTTGTTTGTTTACAAACTACACTAAGTACGACCGGTCATACTTTAATCATGCAGTGTACGACCGGTCGTACTTAGTGTAATTTGCAAAAAAAAATTGTAAACGGATTCTATCCTTATATATATATATATATATATATATATATATATATATATATATAAGCAATATATGGTGTAGTTTTTGAAAAACTCATTTCATGCTTTTAATTATTCAATTACTTTTATAAAATCATTTTATTTATAAAAGTATATATAAAGATTTCAGACAAACTGATTATTGATAGTTAATATTAATAAAATTTAAAAGTTTTATGAATTGATATACATGAATAAAATTTTACTTTAAAAATAGATTTTACAAAATACTTATCCTAGAAAAATAACTTAGATATAAACTAATTTTAATTTGAATACAATATTATTGATACATTATTAGTGTACAAAAAAATATAATAGTATCTAATGATGTGTTATCACATCCTTAATGAATTGAACAACTTATGTAATTATTAATACATCTAAAATTATTAAATGAGATATAAATATAATGTTAAACGATATTATAAAATGATTTTATACTGAATAACACTTCAATTTTAACTCACTTAAAACATTAAACTTGTTCTATAGGTGGGTCAATTCTCCCTCTCTTATAATTATAGGGAAAAAAAGTTTCCGATGTTACTTTAGATAACTTTATCTAATGTTCATAGAAACGATGTCGTTTTGGAGTTGAAAAATTAAAAAATTAGAGTGATAAAGACTATTATAACCCTGAAATAAATTAAAATTACAAAAATATCATGATTTCCGTCCCAAAACGACATCGTTTTGATGAACATCAGATAAAGTTCCCTAAAGTAACATCAGAAAAAACAAACCCATAATTATAATAGTACTATTTTTATTAAACAAACCAATACTCTGATCTTATTGCAGAGGCCAAAACCTAAACGGTGATTTTCGCCGCGTCTGGCCAAGGTGACGACGCTTCTTGTCACTTTCCACTTGCTTTTTGATAATTCATTTATTATTTAGATTTGATCGCTCACTTGCTTGTGTAGCTTTCCACCCAATCGTATCATTTAGATTTTAATAATGCACTAATCCGTTGATTAAAATGTTAATATATTTCTCATTATCTTAATCAATTCGTGCTTCCACGAAAAGGGGAATCTGTCAGCAATTTAGGGCCGGTTTTGATTTCTATTTTCAAAAAGGAAAAATATTTATGCATGCAGAGGTTTTTATCTGTTACGCTGAACATATAATATATTTTTGGGATTACATAGACAAATTTTTTTAAACGAACTCTATTACATGGGACCTATCATTTTTTTTTTTGTGGGATCCTCTGTTTTATTTATAAGAATGGCACAAATTTTCTGTAGCAACTACAGAAAAGTTAAACCTTTTGAAAAACAATTTTTGATTTTTCAAAATAAAAAAATAAAAAACCAAATTGAAAATGGTTGTTTTGAAAAATAATTCCAAAAACAATATTTTTTTGTTTTAAAAACTAAAAAGGCATAATAACCCAGGGATGTTCTCAAAAGTTATTTTTTGATTTTTTTTAGTTTTGCGATTGCAATGATGTAGATATGATGATTCTTTAATGGTATTTTTATAAATACATTTAATTTCTTTTTAATTTTAAATTAATTTGGGTTGCAATCTTGTAATTATGAAACTTCATTAATAATAATTTTGTAAATAATTATAACTTTTTTGTAACTTTAAATTTAACTATACTCAAACAAATTTTATTGTTGTTTTAGTATCAAAATCAGTTTTGAAAATTTTCAAAACAGTTTTCTGAAAAGCAAAAAATAAAAACACGTTCAAACAAACCCTAAAATATGTGCATTACAAATCTGCCACTATCGAACTATATTGTTTTTCAAAAATAAAAAAAACTATATTGTTTGAATATTTACTATGGGTTCTATTTTTCTCATTTTATATAAGAAAAACAAAGTTTTAGCACACAAAATAGAGGTGGATTTGACCTCTCTTTTTTCTCTCTCTTCTTACCTATAGGTTTCATTTATAATTTTTTTTATTCTATGAAATAACTCTTTTCCTACAACATAAAAAATGATTTCCCATTTACTATTGTATTTAGTTATTTATTTTTTTGTATTTAGCAAACAAAATTGACAAACTGAAGCCCAACTCTTTCATGGATTTTATGGTTGGGCTTGACAAGCCCATCTGAACTGATAGCAATGAGCACAGGACGCGGCTACACTTGTTTGTTTGTGTCTCGTTTTCTTTTCGGTATCATCCACTCTCACGAAGAGATCCATTTCACTGTTTCTCACTCGCTGCGAGTTGTTCTTCTTGTTAATCTAAAATCGGTGCAAACCTTTTGGCAATTCGAATGCAACAAAGGTAAACTTCAAAAAATTTCTCATCAAGATTTCTCTTCTGTTAGTGTTACATGAGTTTACACGTTTTAATTTTCAAGAATGTATATATGATTTTAAATGTGAGGTAAGAATCGTAGGTACTGAGTCTTATCTTGGGTTGAAGCTTTAAAACCTTGAAGTGTAAGTTCATAAAATGGCTCTTATGTTATTTATTGTTTGGAATTGTAGATGCCGAGAATGGAAGATATTTTAAACCTTCCAGTGCAAGACCCTCCTTGTACGGAGTTCTCTGCTGCTCATATAAATTGGGTAAAATTAGAAGGTGGTCGGCAAGGCGGTGATGATATTGCTTTGATTCCTTTTGCCAGAGTTGATGATTTTGTGAAAGGTGAATCTTCCAATCCAGAATGCCCTGCTAGCTTCCGCATAGAATCAAGAAGGAAAAGACCTGTTGGCAGCATCGCTAAACCAAGGGTTGATGGCTATCTTGAATATACACTGTAAGTTATCTTTTTTATTTGAATTGTTTTTATTAACTTATGTTACAAAAATATACTTGGTTCTGTACTGTGCTGTTTTAATCTTTAACTCAGTGACTCTTTTCTTGTTATAACTTACTGCGGTGAGTAGTAATATAAGATTTAATAAAGTGTGAAATAGATTGGCATGCTGATTGTATTAGAACCTAAGTGAAGGAAAAATATTAGCATTTGGAGGGATATATTTTTTCTATGTTTTATTTATTATATATATATATAGGGCAAAACCAGTGCACAAGGCTCCCGGACTTGCGAGGATAGAGGTAAGGATTGATTGTATACAGCTTTATCCTTGCATTTTTGTAAAGAAGCGATTTCTAGACTCGAACCCATGACCTTCTGGTCACAAGGAGCAATGATTGTATATAGCTTTATCCTTGCATTTTTGTAAAGAGGCTATTTCCAGATTCGAACCCATGAGTCATGACCTTCTGGTCACAAGGAGCAACCTTACCATTGCTCAAAGTATATAAATATATATATATATGTGTGTGTGTGTGTGTATGCATGTATTCTTATTTATTATTTCTTTTCCCTTAATCTTTTCTTGCTTTAATTTTGGTTTATCAACTGACGACCCCAATGAGTTTAGTATATTTAAGATGAAATCGATTTTGATGTTGAATTTATGTGATTTGAAGCTGAATTGTGATAAGAGAACATTCAGGGAGGGAAATGTTATGTTATCTAAATTACTATTTTTCATCCCAACTATTTCCAGAAGTTGTCTTGAAATCTGAAAAGATTCATCTAATTAACTATGTATAATTATACATGGATATTTAGATACTGGTGTTCTTATGGTCCTGAAGAATACCGAGAGAGCGATTCAGGTGTAGGGGATGGCACAAGCAGCAAACCTGCTTCAGGGAAGGGGAGCAGGCCAGGGAGGCGGCACATGATGAGAGGCTGCCTTTGTCATTTCACTGTTAAAAGACTATACACACGACCCCTCCTTGCCCTAATCATATATAACCAAAGAAGGCATGTAGATAAAACAGGGGCACCGTGTCATGGAATACTTGACAGGGATGCAGTAGGGACAAGAGCTATGTATGCTCCTCGAATTTCAGATGAGTTACGCCAGAAAGTGATGTCTATGCTTTATGTTGGAATATCTTTGGACAATATAATACAGCACCATGCAGAGGTGATGCAGAAGCAAGGTGGGCCACAAAACCGTGATGATTTTCTCACTCGAAATGATGTGCGTAACATGGAAAGGACAATTCGTAATTCTTCACATGAGCTAAAGGGAAATGATGAATGCAGTGTAAAGATATGGGTCCAGCGACATCAGAAGCATGTTTTCTATTTCCAAGATAACTTGGGATCAGAATCATTTGTTTTGGGTATACAGACAGATTGGCAGCTGCAACAAATGCTTCGTTATGGAAATAGTAGTTTCATTTCTTTTCATTCAACATTTGGCTTGAAGAAGCTTAAGGTATTGGACATTGTTTTTGTATTTACCTTTTTGAAAAAGGAAAATATTTATGCACATTTTACTATGGAGTTAGTTACACCTGATGGAAGGACTGGACAAAGGGTATAACTTTTAGCTTAATTAGGATAAACATTGATGGGAAAAAACATGTTTAGATGAAACATATGGTGTACAATGTACATCTAGAAACTGTCTAGATCATTAGCAATTAACCAGTTTCATAAACATAATCATGAATAAAATATTCCCTCTTTTTGTTTCTGATAAGAAATTATCTCAGCAGAATGTTGAAGGATTTTATAATGTCTTATATTTTTTCTTTCTTGTCCCTGACAGTATCTGGTATGTTCTTTACTTGTTTTCGATTCATCCCAAAATGCAATTCCAGTTGCTTGGATCATCACTTCATCTTTTGTCGGTAAAGATATTCATAAGTGGATTGGTTTGCTATGTGAAAGATTACGAACCAAGGATCCCAGATGGAGGCCTAATGCTATTTTGTTAGATGATCCATCTTTTGACTATTCTATCTTAAGGTAAAGAGATTGGTGTGGTTCTTTTTAGTTCCATTCGACTTCTTTGTATTTTTAGGAGAACCCACCTTAACAGCAAATGGAGCGAGATCTTGCATATTGCAGAGAGGCTTTCCAGTGTCGCATCCTATTATGTGCCTGGCATGTTCGCCGTACTTGGATAAAAAAGCTTTTCAAGAAATGCTGCAACTTCGAGGTGCAACGGGAGATGTTTAGGCATTTGGGATGGATTCTGTACTGTACAAGATGTGGGCCAAATGCTATGGATGCTGTTGAAGAGCTTATGCAAATCTTTGTTGACCAGTGTGCTTTCATGGACTATTTCAAGAGCCATTGGCTAGCAACTATAGGTATTTTTACAATGATTTTTATTGTTGTATTCATTGAAGAAGTATCTGCATTTGCTGTAGTAGTCTTACATCGTAATCATTTTTTATTTCAACACTATTCAGATTTTATATTCAATTTATTTCATTCTCAGTCGCATCTCTATATGATTGCCTTAATTTTTACTGCCAACATTCACACTAGTATTTCTACAATTGGCCAATTTTTTTCATTATAATTACTGCAGTATCCAATCGTTTGAATATCCTGAGCATTAGTACTTTTTCTTGAATATTAGTATTAATATGCTTTATAATGCAGATATGTGGATTAATGGCATAAAGTCACTCCCCGTGACAACTCCCGAGCCACATGCTGCAATAGAATTCTATCACCTAAAATTAAAGTCCACGCTTTTGAAGGAGACTTATGCTAATTTCTGGCCAAGAGTTGACTGGTTAATCCACACCTTAACTACAGAATTTCACTCGATATACTGGCTAGATCAATACAGTTTAGAGACTGGTTATTTACAGAATCTACGGGACAATTCTTTCTCCAGTAATGCTTGGTATCATGCTCTTCATATTCCAGATGTTGATGTAATATTGGATGAGCAAAATCTTCATCTTGCAAAAATTTTATCTCAAACTGACAGAAGTTTAGCATATACAGTTTGGAATCCTGGTTCAGAATTTTCACTCTGTGATTGTTCCTGGTCTAGGCTGGGAAACCTCTGTAAACATGTCATCAAGGTGGCAACTTTCTGTAGAAGTCGACAGGTTGCAAGGCCATTATTGTCTGCTCAAGTTTATAATCAGGCTTTGCTCACCCTTCTCCATAATTCTCCAGATGATCCTTTGGTTCTTGATCATGCCATTCTACATGTGGCTCGTTTGCAACAAGACATTAAAGCATTGGAAGACTTGTCCAATAGTGGGTTACTCCAGCCTTTAGCCCCTGATTTAAGTTCTCAAATGGCTGAAAATCCTCTGCTTCTTCGGCGCCTCTAGTGACTAGCTACTTTCGAAAGGAGAATGACTGTCTTCTGGTTAATGCTCATTTTTATGCTTATGCGGCTAAGACTACTTCATGATCCTAGAGCAATCAATTTGCAAGAATTAAAAATGATAAAATTTTGCTTTTAAGAACGTTCCGCAACTATTCAGTTCAGAAGCCACAACCTCTACTTGCCGAAGTAATTTTCTTCAAGTACTACCTGTTTCCTTGTGTTATCTTTTTTCCTCATGCATGGGTTCTTTTCGAGCAAGCTAAAAAGATCTTGACCTTCCAATTACAGTGTAGGTGGAGCTTGACCTAGGGTTGTATCTGGGGCTATTGGAGGTCTGAGGTGGCTTCTGCATAGCGGCATATTTGAGGCTGTTGTCTGGCAGACATTATATACAATCATATGCTTTCCCCGCTTAGAGGAAGAGCAGATCCAGGGTGCCAAAAGAAATGAGAAGGGAAGGAACAAAACGCTCAGGATCATGTTGAGGTACATAACATGCATTGAAACTTCATGGTGCTTTGCAGATCAAATCATCTAGGCTTTTTTTATATCCAATATTACATTTCATCTCAGTGCTTTGCTTTATATTCACTGTACCTAATATCATTTAGTAAATATTTCCTTGCTAGTGTTCCTTTCAACTAACCTAAATGATCTTGATCTTCTGGCTGCAGTGATTGGAAGTTTGATCCACTGTTTTTGTGTCAGCATGCGCCTTGCAGATGGTGATTACCAGAATTTGAGGTATTATTCAAATTTGATGACGGGGCTCTGTAGATATTCTATGACTTGACGCATTTCCCTCTAAAGCTTGAAGTTGCTTTGAAATCTACTTAGTTGTCTTCTTAGCTATCATTCACAACTGAAAATATCAATTATGTGGTGGTTGCATGGCACTTGCATGGAGCCATTCAACTTTTGCACTAGACCGAAGCAAACTAACAGTTAAATTGGCATTTTCATTTTTTATTCCTACCATACAGTATTTGTGGATTTGTTACATGTCCCTATTATTCGATGATTTGCAGGTCTTTATTATTGAAGGTGGAGATATTCATGTCATGTGGTTCCCAGGAATCCCGTAATTTCAGTTACGGCGTCTCTTGGTGTAGGATAAATCGTTATTGTCGGATGCCACGTAATAAAAGGTGCAAAGATATGTTGATAAAGACGTGTGCATAGGCAATGAGCCAATCCACCCTAATTGAACTGTAGTTCAACAAGAGCATCACAAGAAGAGCTATTACTAGATAAGACTTCCATGGTTAGCTGAGATAGGTTGAAAAATTCAAGTAAAGGGCACCATGTTTCTTTCTTTCTACCCAAGGGAGTACGCTCATTTGGGTTAGGCATGTTACTTGATGACATATCCTGAATTTTTTTTTCTTGCATTTGATAAAAAATATGACATGATTGCACATCACGCAGACCAATAATTTTTCAATATTCCCTAGCCCCCCCTAGTCATAGATATGGCCAGTTCAATAGATCAGACCCTGACAAAATTGTTGACGTAATTTGTTTTGGTTTGTAGGTAAGAGACAAATACCACAGGCAGGATTGATGCACAAGCAAAATCCAAAGTTTTATAGTTCATCTGAAGTTACAGTTACTGTAACTTCAGATAAAAAAAAATGGTTAAACATAAAGAGTAATAATAATTCTTACGCATACCAGAACTGAGACATTTCCTGTGTCGCCAATATGTGGTCAAATTTATCCTTTAATAATAAATGAATGTTTATTTTGCTCTCATATATTTTCCGTAATAAAACCGTTTGTGTATCAGTCGGTCCTTAAACGTGGCAAATGTATATAGACTTGTTGTCCAATAAGCGGAGTGTAAAATTATGCAAGAATTCGTGTGTAGACAAAACTATTACTCACCAAAATGTTCGATGAATCTTGCAACGATTGACATTTTTTTAATTATTAATTCGGTTTATAAAAGCCATCTTTGTCACGAAACGAATAATTGAGAATGTCATAAACGAAAGCCTTCCACTTGGCATACAGATAGCACTTCCGGTCTCGTTTCGTAAAGCTAGATTTTAGAGGCTAACGAAGCCAAGCAACTACGTTGACTAAGTTAATACTTTAACGCCAATTAGATTGAGCTTTGATTCCATCTAACTAATAATATCCACGGAAGTAGATAATTATCAGTAGCTGAATCTCACGGTATAATTTCATGCATTTTACTTTGGTTAATTAATTGCATCTCGAGAGATAAGCTTTGAAATTGAATGGTTAGAAAGCAAAAGAAAAGAAAAGAAAAGAAAGGAACTTACTTGAAAAAAAGAAAAAGCATATGCAGATTAATGTGAGGACAGACCATGTCTTATAATATTTTAGATAGTAGAGACATTGAAATGATTACTTGAAAGAATCTTGTGCGAAAGACAAACCGACCATGCGAAAGGTAAGGTGTAGGACGGTGCACTGTGCACCCTGACGCATAATATTATTGTCCTTATGTCCCTCTGATGATGACACGTATCCATTCATCAGCGACGTGGCCGTTTTGAAACAGCGTGCAGATATCTGTGACAGAAAAAAAGCAATGACAGCTTTTGTTTTGTTTTTTCGAAGGCTTTGGAAAGCCAGAGGTTGTGTTTGTGTTGGGGACTATAAATTCCATTTCATTCTGATTTCGAATCCCTCGTGATCCTTCTCCTCATCTTGTGTCTGCTGGGTCGGGTTAGGGAGATTCGAATCGGAGCTCCGAAAATAAGACCCGCACTGGTCTTTTATTTTTTGTTTGGAATTGGATCGCCCAGCCCCCCCTTCTCTCTCTCTCTCCAACTGGAAAGTTCGTTGTTCTGTGACAAATTCTGTGCCATTCTTCTTTCTTTCGTTCTTGCTTATGTTTGTTTGTGTTTGAATGATTATTGTCTTCTCTTTGGTTCCTGTACAGAGATGAGAAATCCAGCATCATTTCCATGCCTTACATTTATGCTTTCAAAAATATAGTTTGATTGATGATATCAATTGTTAAATCTTAGCAATTGAGTTTCTTGCTTGGCTAGCTATTACATAGTTGTAAGGATCCGGCAAAAGAATTGGACTTTTTTAAGTTTTCCCGTCCGAATATGTATCTGTTGATCTTTCTGGATGGTCAATTATTGAACGTTATAGCTTGCGATTACTCTGTCGGTTGATCTTGCATTTTGGTAGAAGTTCACTGTTTAGTGTTTTATAACACGCCATGTTATAGTGTTTATTTTACCTACCAATCTCAATCTCTGACATAGTTAGATTTTTATTTTTATTTTTATAACTTTGAGTATCCCGGTTCAACCTTCTCTTCCGGTTATCTTGTGGTACTGAAGCCTAGCCCCTCATTGAAACAGCGAGTGCATGGCCTCCAAAGATTGTTTAAGAATTTGCTTGAGCCATGATTTGAATCCGAAAGATTCAAATAAATCTTTGGGAGCTCAATTCTCAAATGAGTGTAGTTAACATGCGGTAGTATTTTTTTTTTATTGCTCAACTGGTTTTCGGGGCTTTGTCCTGACTATGTCCAGTCCGACCCGCTAGGTTACCTAGCATTGGCAGCTGAGTCTCTCAGCGAGGATTTTCTGCATACACAAGGTCTCGAGTCCTTGCTCAAGCGAACTCAACTACCTTACCACTTGAGCCAACGCCGTTGGTAGGCGGTAGTATTTAACTCTTGAACAAGGAGACTTAAAATGATTAACTATTGGTATATATTGGCAAAGTAAAATACGTTAGCCGGTGATGGTTCCTTTTGAGTCAAATTTCAATGCCCAGGAATCACCAAATTCGGTCGTCTCTTTCACTGAATAGAAAATTTGCCCTTTTCATCCGTATTTTATTTTATATTCTCTTTTAAATACTATTTTTTTTTCCTATTCAGTAGTCCCTTTATGCGTTTGAAAATATGGATCCCAAAAAGTAGGAGATTGAGAAACATCAAACCTTGAAAATGAATAAAAATAAGTGGACATTTCATTCCCATTTATACCGGATGGGTAAGGTGCGATTTGTTAGAGCGAAAATTTCAGAATGTTCTAGGTGGATATGTAATTTTGTTGGTTCCGGTCGCGTGTGCAAATGTGCATATAAAATGCAATCTTGTTATAAAAAAAAAAAAAAAATGCAATCTGCATGCAAAGTGTGCAGAAAGTAAACATTACAAGGACACTCTGTATTCATGAAGGGAAGAGTGAACCAAAATGTACATCTTTTATTACCCTTACCCGCACCTTTCGTCTACAATATCTTTTAACTACAAAGTATATACAATTTGAAACCATTTCCTTTTGCAAAGTTCATGAAGATTATGCATTTATTTCTTTTCCTTTATGAACAGTGAAATCGTTGGCTTGATATTACATATATATTGTTTCTGTCCATAATTATCAATACCAAATCTTCTTTCAGTCTAATTTGACCCAAAGGGATACTCAAGTTGCAGAGAGGATGCAATTTATTAAAGATTAAATGTTTCTTAGTAGTTTGGAAGTTATTAACAAGGTCTTTATACTTCTAAAACTTTTAAGTAGGTACTTGTAGTTTGACGAAGTTTTCTATTAAATCCTTACTAAATATAAAATCTAATAATCAAGTCCCCTATAACAACAACATGGAATGACCTGCAGATGATTTTGAGTAAAGGGTCCCTGTCAAAAACTTTTAAACCGTTAGGGTTTATTTGAAAATCTAGTGAAACTATAGAGACCAACCAGCTAATTAACCTCTTTTTAAGTATTTGCTTTTGGTAAGTTTCAGTTCTTGGAGGAGTCAATGCAGAACTGCCGAGGTAGGCTTGTCCTTCATGGACAATGAAATCAAGACATATATACAATATTTTCGTT
The DNA here is from genome assembly GCF_033153095.1 of Gastrolobium bilobum. Taxonomy (NCBI): domain Eukaryota; kingdom Viridiplantae; phylum Streptophyta; class Magnoliopsida; order Fabales; family Fabaceae; genus Gastrolobium; species Gastrolobium bilobum. Next base: position 391,276 of record NW_026899605.1, on the reverse strand, counting down.
ATTTGGAATGCATTTGATTGAGTGGTTTATTGCTTTTAACATAGGTTGGAGCATCTTGTTGGCTCCAGAATAGTTGGATTTGGTTCCAGGAGTTCAAGGATTCAAGTGATCATTCAATGCTACTGGTTTCCATTTACTGCTGGAGGCTGTCAAGTACCCCAGTGCTACATTGTAGTTTTATGTGGAATTATTGTATATGCACTTGTTTTGGTGTGTTCCCTCTTCGAGTATTACTGATTGCAGCTGGCCAACGTTAATTCGATTTTGTTGTTGCTGCTTTCAACTGATCTGCGGCAGTGTAGAAGAAAACAACAGTGCATTCGGTGTTTTCCTGGCTTGTTAGGGTGACAAACTATGCCTTTAGAAGTTCTAGGATTATTTCTAAATATGTTCATACATGCAGGTCCCTAGGCTTATTGCCTGCTTCTAGTTAGCCTATAATCTTATCTGAAGATAGCTAGCATCATGGGAGAGGTGGTAGTAATGCACTCTGAGCCTCTGCAGTTTGAGTGCAATGACATGAAGCATATGACTGAGAAAGATGTGTATAACCTACCATCAAATGAAGAGCACATGCTTGGAGAAGAGTCAAGGCAATCAACAGATCACAAAAATATCAATGACTTGCAAGAGAGAGGATATATGGAATATGGGTAAAGTTCCATGTTCATACACTAATTTATGCTATTTAAGTTTTATTTTTGCATTCCCTTTAAAACCATAGGCTTTCCCTGCAGATGTCAACATTACCGGAGAAGATGCCGCATTAGGGCCCCCTGTTGCAATGAGATTTTTGATTGCCGCCATTGTCACAATGAGGCAAAAGTAAGTTCATTTCCCAGTCTAGTATTTCACGATAGTTGTTTTTTTGTTTCAAATACTTATTTATGGTGGTTGGCTTGTTGCCATAAATAACAAGGTTTTATCTTATTTCATATTTTAAGACAAACTTTGTTAATCCTTCTCTTTTTTCTTGGATTTCTTTTAATGTAGACAATAGAACTGTCAGAATGGTATGATCTTTTTATTTCTATTTTTCTTGGCCTTTTTATTTTTGGGGTCATCTTGTGGCCCTCCCTACGAGAAAAGGTTGTGCACTCTTCGCTGAACTGATTTGAGAAGTATGAGTCACTGAGTAGTTTAAAATGATGGGGAAACTGGAAAGGCAAATATGAGTCGATTCAATCTACTGCTTTTTGAGGTTTTAATGACTAATTTCTGTTTAATAGAGCCTCCATAAGCTCTGTGCAAATAGACTCAGATTACTTTATGCCTTAGAATGTAGAATAAAAAGGTATTTATTTTATTCTACATTCTATGTTTAAATTCTTATGTTGTAGCATTCCATTTATTTTTGGTGGAACTTACTTTTGCTATCATGTTATTGTGCAGAATAATATCAACATTGATCAGAAGCTTAGACACGACATTCCCCGCCATCAAGTCAAACAGGTATGCTCATGTATATTAATACCACCTATTAGAATACCCACAATTTTTTGCTCCTCTTCTCTTTGGTTATCTCACCATTGAGGCAATGCTAATGAATAACTCTGATTTATTCAGGTGATATGTTCACTTTGTGGGACCGAACAAGAGGTGAGTTTAGATTTTCTTTACTATTCTTTTGTTTAGTCCTCCATTGTATTATGTTAATTGTAAGGAAAAATCTAAATACTAGCTTAAGATGGGTTAAATCTTTTTTATTTGTCAAATGAGAGAGAAATGCCCTCTGCGAGTGTGCAAGATCACTAGACATAGGAAGAGAAAAAAGATGCATTGTTAAAGGAAAATTTAAAGCGTATTGCTCTATGAAGGCTTTTTCTAAATGTTTTGTGCAAAACTACAAAAAGTTACTAGTTTCGTGACATGCTTCTAAGATATTAACTGGGCAATATGCCACTTGCATCATTTAGAATCCGCCTTGAACTTAGTTTTTTCTTGTGTTGATTTCCTTTGCTTCCAGGTTCAGCAAAACTGTGTCAACTGTGGTGTTTGTATGGGCAAGTATTTCTGTGAGATATGTAAGCTCTTTGATGATGATGTAAGCTCTTAATCCTGGAACTGAGGATTCTTTCCTTTTCATGTTTTATATTTTTATTTTATTCTGTCTCTGACATGTTCACAAGCCGTGTCTTTTCTCTTTCAAACTTTAGCATGTAGTTTAGTGATGGATTGATCATAAGAACTGTTAAACCATCCAGGTTTCCATTATGTAGCATTTTCTCTTCAGAAAATTGATACATAGAATGTGTTGGATGATAATACTATTTTATTTATTTTATCTGCTGCAGATATCTAAGCAGCAGTACCATTGCAGTGGCTGTGGAATCTGCAGGTATGAACTGCTAATAAGTTAACTATCCCATTGTCAAAGTAACTATCCTAGAGCCTGTCTCTGTTTTTGCATTTGGTTCCAATGTAGTATTATGTAGTTTGACAATTTAGGTACTTTGCTTTGTTAGATTGAATGTATTTCATTTCAAAATTCAGACTGATTGATTCTGATATGCTATAATACAGAACTGGAGGATGCGAAAATTTCTTCCACTGCTACAAGTGTGGTAAGTAATATTTTTCATTCCTATTCATTTTAGTAAATAGAAACACTATTATTTTAAAATGCTTTACCTACTTGATCATTGATTTTCTTTCCATAGGTTGTTGCTACTCAACTCTGCTGAAAAACAGTCACCCTTGTGTGGAAGGAGCAATGCATCATGATTGCCCCGTTTGTTTTGAGGTAACATTCTACAATTTATTTTAGCACTGTGACTTTTACCAATTTGTTCAATTGCTGGAGTTTGACACAAGTAACACCAAAATTGGTGATTGCAGTATTTGTTTGAATCCATGAATGATGTCATTGTTTTGCCCTGTGGACATACAATCCATGAGAGCTGCCTGAAGGAAATGAGGGAACATTTCCAGTGAGTATTTTTCCCCATCATCGCAGAGCTGCTCTTGTCCATTTTTATCTGCTTAAAATCCTATTGCAGTATTTTTCCTGATCTTTGTATTTGATTCTGCATCAGGTATGCATGCCCTCTGTGCTCGAAGTCAGTTTGTGATATGTCAAAAATTTGGGAGAAATTTGACTTGGAGATTGCTGCTACACCCATGCCAGAACCTTATCAGAATAAAATGGTCAGTATTCATTTTTTTCCTCTCTCATGATGACGGGTATTGTATGTCATCATGCTAACAATGCAACAGTAATATCTAGTCCTTGATTTTATTGATGCCTTGTGGTTATGCAAATGAGAGGATGGCAGAGAATGAAGGTTGCATGATGAATTAGTAGTTGACCTGGGAATTTTATGCGTTTGCCTTTTCCCTTCTTGCAAGTAAATAGAAAGCTAACTATTGATTATAAGGAACTATTTCCGTAAAGAACCGATTCAACTCAAAAGTTTAAACTGTCGAGTGAGGTTATATTAATGTTTTTATATATGTAACACGTCCCTTCACAAGAGAGCACATTGGGCTTGAAAAGTGAATTATGATGAATTATGCATCAGGCTTAACCTACCTGTGTTATGAAGTTCCACAAAGAAAATAGTGGACGGCGATGATTGGACCTGGGACACCGAGGCTCTGATACTATGTGAAGAACTAAATTAACACAAAAGCTTAAGTTGTTGGTATGAATTTATATTAATGGTTTAATATATAACATTTCTACAGGTTTGGATCCTTTGCAATGATTGTGGCAAAACTTCTCACGTTCAGTTCCATCTTGTTGCTCAAAAGTGCTTGAACTGCAAATCCTACAACACACGACAAACAAGAGGCTGAGCAAGTGGAAATGGCAATTGGTTATTTATTGGTTTCATTAAGCCTGCATTTGATTTCACTTCATTCCAACCCAAGTGTATCCTTCATTGAGTATGAGGAAAATGCATGTGTGGGAATTTTGACTGCAGGCTGAACCACATTCAAGGAAGAGAACATTATTGATTTTGTTGTCGGGTAGCAGCGCTGGGTCTGCGGACGTAACTTGTCGTGTTGGTTGTTGAAGGTTGGGGTGATTATGCAATTACCCTTGTAATGTTTGGGATAATGTAAACTTTTAAATTAAGCTTTGTTGCATGATATGTTTGTAGAACCGTAATAGGACACTAATGAACATCTTCTCGTGGCATCTGAAGTTGGGCTAACAAACCTTAATACCGTCTGGATCACAATTCACTTTATAAACCCAATTTTAAGAAAGGAAAAAGTGTGTATCATCTTAAAGGATGTAAAGTTATCTCATTTTAAGAGAGAGATAAAATAGGAGAGAGTTGACAAAAAAAATAAAGGTGTGGATCTTACCTCTTTGTGAGAGTAAAATGATATAAGTTGTGTCATTTAAAAGGATAAACACTTTTCCCTTTAAGAAAAAACATGAGATATTGCTTTGAAATAAAAAATACCCGTATAGATTGTGTTCTCAGATATAATGATAACCTGAGATTGAGTGCTACAACGTGTTAAATGAGAATTGCAGTTTACAACGGGAAAATCAACAAGAGAAAGTAAGAAATAATGATTGGTTGGTGTGGGATCACAATGTGCTTGATATTTTGGGAAACTTTAGTTGTGAAAGAATGCCGTGTTTATTCTCGGTTTCCCTTGAGTTAAAGGATCAAACTTTCATATTAAGTGATAGTAAGTTTTTTTTTTTTTTTCCTTCCAAATTGGTGAGCTTATAAAAAGTCGGAAGCAATTGAAGTACTAGTAAAATAACATTCGAGTATGATTTTGGTTTGTTCGGTAACTTTAGGTGATGGCTTGGTCGTTTCAATCAATTAAATTGATAACCAAATGCTTAATTAAATAAAGTAATAACCATTGATTATACACTTTCTTCTTAGCAATCTCATTCACTCAGTTGCCTAGAGACGGCAAATCAAGCATAGAAAACAGCATCCAAATTCTGTAAATGGAGTGCTGAGCTATGAAATTAAAAAGGAAAATAACGTAAAAAATGACCTTTGCAGAGAAAGAGAAGTGCGAAAAGGAAAAGGAATAATAGAGAGAATGAACGCTGATGCGTCATCGGAACACAAGATAAGTCAGGGAAGCTATGTAACGTCTCCGTCTGTGTGTTTGTCTGTAGTTATTCTTGTTTACCTTTCATATTCTAAACAAGAAAATTATTGCTATTTTCTATTTCATCTTGTTTAGAGTTAGTTTATAATTAATAACAGCTCAAATACTTTCTTAGAAGCATAGCAAACGTATAGGGAGTAAAAGGAAAAAAGATTGTTAAGTATTTCGCAAACTAATTCACTCACTTTCATCCCAACTATGGGATGCAAATTAAGAAAAACATTTTGACCGAAACTTTAGGAAATTATATATTACCAAAAAAACTTTGATGTACAAAAGTTTAAAAGGAAACAGAATAGAAGGCAAAAACACTCGTTTAAGTTTTCCGAATTTCAGTCCAAAATTCATAGGAAATGGCAAAGGTTGTATAAACTAGGACAGTAATATATCTTTGAAGTCAAAAACTTTGTTTGGGTTGTATACATTGACATAATATAGAGATAATGCAACAAAAATTCAAAAGGGGAAGCCAGAAAAATAGGCTTCAACCCTTCAATATCTGCAGGCTATCAATAGTTTGATAACATATATCTCTATTTATGTAGAAATCAAAACTAGCTTTAATGAGAGCTACAATCCACCAAAGACAATGAAAGCTGAAACACCAATTCCAGGCAAACGCAATGATGTACAAAACGATCATCCATGGCTGCTAACAGATGCACATGAAACAGCTCATTGTGAACAGATGATCAAGCGCATATACCCTTCTGATGGGCCTCAGTGCCTATGGTGGATAAGCTTTTATGTAGCTGTGATGATGCCTGTTTCAAAAAGTTGCTCACCAATTTTTGGCTTTGGAGAGTTTTCTGAAGGAGGGTTGGATTCCTCTAGTTCCTCATCAATCATTATCTCCATTGCACGGCAAGTTAAACTGCAAAATGCTTTTTCACCTCTGCAAGATATCAAAGGAAACCAATCTTAGGAATCAAATTCAATTGTTAAAATTAAAATAGAAAAGTTTCAGTAATGCTAACCCACCCATAAATATAAATATCTTTCCCCTCTTCCAGTTTCTTGCAGCAATGGTGGCAGAAACTCAAGAAGTCACTTGAGGGATATTGGTTTGGAGTCTGTAACCTGTTACCCACCAGGGTCACCACTCCCTTCTCTTTCTCTTCATTCTTAACATGGTTTTTAAATACATCAGAATGAGTCTCCAAGATGCAATCACCAAAAATATGTGTTGTTTTGGGATTGGGGCCATGGGAAATCACACATGTGTAGTCCTCAGAGAGTTCAATCTCAGTGGCTGATAGAGACTTAATGACTTCATTAGAAGAGCATATGGAAACAGTGTTTGAATCCAACTTTGTTGGTGGAAAGGTATTTGAGTTCTGGCTTCCTCCAATAAAATGAGGAGGAGAGCTCAATTGGATGGTCATATCTTTCAAAGCAAAATAATTATCAGTGTCTGAATCAGTGTTGGAAGTAGTTAAACCAGAGAGGGTTTTCAATGGACTGCAGGAGTCCAATGAACAGGACCGGGTTTTCCCAAATAGGTGATGCTCTAGGCCAGTTTCTCCAATCTCAAAAAGAACAGTGGATTCACCCTTGTGGATAACAGATCCATTTTGGGTATAAGGAACCTTACAAAAATCCTTGGGTAAAGACTTAGATGACTCAAAAGAATCCATACAGGTTGGACAATTTGGGGTTTTGATCATCATTTGGGGACTGAGACTAATTTTCTTGCTCTTTGGTGACCTGAGAATTTTTCCAGAGAACTTAGAACAGTCTTCCAAAGATTCTATAATGCTTAGACCTACTTTGCAACAATCCCAGCTCCTTTGGTGCCTCTCATGAGATGATGATCTTGGGTTCCTAACAGGGTTGCCTAGATTTGAAAGAACTCTAGCATCTAGTGGAGAAGTGGGGCTCCTAACTGAATCAGAATCCAACAAGCCTTTAGGATCCAGACCCACAAAGAGACAAGGGACATTGAAGATTGAGTGGCTTTTGATGTTGTGCCCCAAAGCATGAGACTGAGAATAGTTTTCTGAATTAGCATCAGGGATTGTCAGGTGACCCATGTTGTGTTGATCCTTCTGGAGTGACCTGCTCCTCTTCCTCAGCATTATCTCAAAACACCTGCTAAATACAACTCAGCTTTGCTCACTTCATATTGAAGCAATAATCAACAAAAAAAAAAAAATGCTACATAACTAGCTACATCTGACAAAAAGATTAAAACTTTGAATGCATATCAAACTGGTGAAAATCAAAGGCCACTGTAATTGCAAGATTCTCTACAGACCCAGAAAAGAAAATAAGTAAATGAAAAAGCTAAAAATGGAAGCATTCATTTCACCCCTTCAACCCCAAATGCAAAAAAAAAAAAGGGGAAGAAACCTTTTTTGATGCTAATAGACCATTGAAAGATGAAATTGATTAATGATACAAACTGAGTTACCAACCACAAGGAAAATGGTTGATGACATCTGACAGAGAAACCCCCAAAAGAACACGAACACCAACAAAACCAAAATGAAAATATATAGAAGGCATAATCAGTGAAGACGCATGAAAACCAGAGAGTGAAAGAATCCATAAAAAAGAAAGATGTGAAGGAATCTGAGGAGAAACCCACCTGGGTTTCTCTGTGTGCTATGGAAACTTCACAGAGATGATGTTGAAGAGAAGAGACCCAAATGCAGTAAAAAATGGCAAATGTGTGAAACTTGTGCAGTACGACTTCTCTCTCTCTCTCTCTCTCTCTCACACACACACATTACCTCAAAATCAGCGAAGCAGTGAGCTTCTGAAATACTCCACACTCTCTCTCTTTCTCTTTCTCTTTCTCTTTCTCTTTCTCTAAATAAATAAATGTACTACACAATTACTGTATCTACCCACAGAATTGTTTTGTGTTTGTACTTTCCCCATTTTTGCTCAATGGTTCATTACAATGCGGTGCTTTCTTCTTTTTTTTCTTTTTTTTTTCTTCACTTTTTGGTAATGAGACTGAAATAGTAATGTAATTCATGAATGAGGTGAAGAGTTATGTTCTTAATTAAATTAACTAATGGTTTAAGACAACTGTTTTGCACGGACAATAAAATTTATTTGCAGAATTTATTCAATGTGTCTGAATCAATCATCCATACATTTCAATACAAATATGTACATACATACCATTAAATACCATCGGTTTGTAATGCTGGCAATTCAATTTTAGGGTGTTATTACAATGTTAGTAATTAATTTTGTGTCCCAAATCAAATCATTTGTTAGAGTTATATGTAAAAAAAAAATCCTATCTGATGATGTCTACGATAAAATAATAATAAAATGTAAATTTTATACATTAAAATATTATTAATATTTAAAACACTAACTATAAAAAGGATAAGTATACGCATCCACAAGTGTTACTTTATCTGTATGATTTAAATTCAATTTATGAAACTTATAATTTTTAATAAATAATTTATAAATATTAATGTAAACTTTGTTAAATATTTTAATATTTGAAAATAAACTTGTTACTTTATTTTTTGGGACAGGATCCGTTTACAATTTTTTTTTGCAATTACACTAAGTAGAACCGGTCGTACACTGTGTGATTAATGTAGGACCGGTCCTACTTAGTGTAATTTGTAAATAAAAAAATTTGTAAATATAACCTGTCTCTTTTTTTTTTCAAAAAAAAAAAATTAAACCATCCCACCTATAAAATTAGGTAACTATGATAAAGGATAGAGAAAATGATTAAGAATATAGACCCTTTAGGCTTTTCGTATAATTTTTTTTTTTTTTGGAACTTGGCTTTTCCTAAGAAAATTATATCTATATAATATATGTGTGGGATTTGGCGTTGTTTTTTACGTGGCAAGGTTAATCGATACCCATTTGGCAGAGCATCGAAGGGAAAGTAACGCGGAAAGAGAAGAGAGATGAGGGAAAAAGTGTGAAAGGCTTTTTTGCAGAGTGAGTGATCACAAAACGACAAAATAGAGCTGTGATGATTGAATCAAAACTGACAACGGGTCACGGTCCTTGTCAGTTGACTGAGTTAACTGGGCCCACAACTCGGTCACAGAATAGAAGAGGATGCTCCAAAAAACACTCACAACTGCAGCAGTACTGCACAGTTTTTAATTCTGTACTATAGTAATGGGGACCTTGAAATTGAATTCAATATTTTTCTTCTTTGGTTAAAAAGTCTTTTTCACTTTGGCTTTATCTTTTGTTTCTAAAATAATTGAAAGAGTTTTGAGAATTTAAATTGAACAAAAAGTTGGAAATAAAGTGCATGGTTTATTTTGAGGGGAAATTTTTAAGCTTTATGATAAAAAAAAAATTATAAAATTATTATTATTCTGAAACAAGCGTGCATTGATTTAAAATTTTAGTAATTAATATTCAAAATTTCACACGTGGATTACTATAAATGTAGAATTAAAATGAGGTATACATTGCATACCCAAAAAAAAAAATTGAGGTATACATTTTTCTTATTTTGAATAGTTTTTTAAGATTAATTTGTACGGTAATTGGGGTTAAATATTTAAATAATTTTAAAGATATGCTTGTCATATCATTTTTGTAATCTAAAAAAAATTAATATTTCACATGAAAAATTATACAACTTTCTACATGATAAAAAAAAAAAATACTTCAAAGCTTATTCTTTTATTTGTTTTTTCAAACTAGTAAAGGATAAAAATCATATATTTTTTGGTGTACAAATATTTTTTCTTTTAGAAAAATTAATGGTTCAGGCTTCAGTGTAAATTAACATTAATAAGTGAAAATAGTAATAATTTATGACGTACAAGGACCCCTACCAAGAGTTTGTGCAGCAGACCAACTTGGCATCATTTTAAAGTTTAATTTATGATGTCGAAGACAATGCTATTTCAGATCCATAGGGAAAGATATTACATTTTAAGATAGAAAATACGAGTTTTTACTTAAAAAAACAGATTGGACCTAAAAAAGCATTGGAATGGACAGATAACCTATTATTATTAGAGTATTTATATATCAACAGAAACAATAACATGTAACCATACATTTACTGGTCAAATCAGTGATTAATGCCAAATGGTGATAATCTCACTAATGAATGTACACATTGTAATGGGTGACAATAACATATTAGTACATGAAATACATTCTTACAAAAAAATAAATCGAAATAAGAACGATCCGACAGGTCGTTGAGATATATCGAGTATATTTTCTTAAAGTAAATATCAATTTTAATATATAAATCAGAAAATTTATTAGAAGGGATAAAACTGAGTGAATTATGTATAAAAAAAAAAGACTGAGTGAATTATTTTAAGAGTACTAATTAGTAAAATAAAATAATTATACATAAATATTTTAAAAAATATTCAATCAACTGGTTAAAAAAATAATATATATATATATATATATTATTTTTTATTTTTTTATTTTGTTCTGAACTGGTTCATTGCACCTTATTTTAGGCTCAATGTCCATCCGCATTAGATATATAGAGGTTATAATCTCAAAAAATATTTACAATAAATATTTATTTTTGGCACAATATTTTCCTCCACCTCCCACAATAGTCATACACCTGGTGCCCATTCTCCATCTTTCATTTTTTGAAATATGCAATCCAACAATCTATACAAGGCATATGATGTAGAGATATTGATACGGGATACAACATGACATGACACGCCGATATGTTAATTTAAAAAATATCATATTTTCACACGTTGAGATATGTTTTGATATTAAATAATATTTTTAATATATATAATAAAATTTATATTTAATACATATAACAATCCATAATAAGTCATATAACTAATCAAATATTCAAATTTCATATAAACAAAAAAAATTTCGTATCTTGTTAATTTTTAATGTAAAATTTCATAACAGAAAAAAATTGATTTATAAATTATTTTTTTTATGTTTAGTTAGTAAAATAAAATTAAGAGTAAAAAAAAAAGGTGTCGGATGCGTGTCGAAACGTATCCGTGTCGGACACGTATCCGACACGTATTTTTTTCAAAAAGTTGCGTGTCGGGGCATCTGAGCAAGGCACATCCACATAAATCGGAGGGGAGACTACCGAGGGATAGATTGAAGGGAAACAAGTATTCACGATCACTTCTGCCTAATTTTTTTTTTTTATTATTACATGAAAAATATTATACTTATAATATGTTACAATCATATCTTAACTGTTGATTTTTATCAATCAACGATTATTATTTATTGTAAATTAATAATTAATTAATGAATTTTATTTGTAAAATAATAACCATTGATTGAAGAAAATCAACGGTTGAGATGTAACTGTAAAAGGTTGTAAGTATAACTTTCTTCTTATTATACAAATAAAATAATATTTTATAATAATATTAACTATTAATATTAATTATTGGTCCCTTCCTAAAAAGATACTAATAATAATTAATACTTCATATTAATTTAAAAAAATCATAATTTTGATATTTTATTTTCACTCTCATTCTAAAAAAAAATTATTGATCCTCGATTACCTCATGGTGACCTAATCATTCTTTTACGAGCAACCTCTAAGTCAGTCTAGACGACAATAACCAATCTTTTTTTTTTTTTGGAAATACAATAACCAATCACATATATTTATTTTGTTTTTTTGAAAAGAATGGAAATTACATTGAATCAAATTACATAGTCTTGGGCTAGCAATGCCCATCAGGTCTTTACTCATGAGACTTCTACACTCATTCAGTTTTGTCACTTTGAGATTGGTCACCGGCACCAGTGTACGCTCCTTTCTCCCATCATCCATGGTTTCCATTACCGGTTTCACCTTTCGACCTCTAGCTTTCCTCTTCACAACCATTCATTCTTCGTGAGTTTCTCCTTTTATGCCATGTTGATATCTTCACTCGGAATGACTTTTGGGTCACTGTTATCTTGACTTGTCTCGACGTCATTCCCTCGAGAAGTCGAGTTTGTTGGAGACTTACAGTTCTCTTTTCTGAAGTTCAAGCCTCCATCACAAGCTTCTTTGCGATGTCCACAGCGGCCACAAGAGAAACATATCAAATGTAACCCCCCATAGCCAACATTGAGGATGACTTCTACGTTGTGAACATAGTCCCAACTTTTGAAAGGAGAAACGAAGCTTCTGCGCAAATCCACCTCTAGGCATATTCTCGCAAACCTTACTTTACCAATATCTCCTTCACCGTTTTCTTCTCTTCTAAATGATGCCTTGTCAACTTTAAGAGTTTTCCCAAAGATTTTTCCTACTCTCCATAGGTGTTGCATGGTATAGAACTCAGTAGGGACTCAAGAACCTTAGCCATATTGCTAACTTCTTGACTTCCTTATTTTGAGTGTCAAAGAAGGGTCTCCATCTTTGAATGATGACATAGTGGTCAGCCACTATCCATGGCCCTTCATGGAGAGCATGATGATAATTTCTTTTGTTGTGAAATTGGATTAGAGAGTAACCATTATCCATATCAATCACCTTATATTCTCCCATTAGGTTCCATAATCTATAAAGCTTAGCCATAAGAAAACATGATGCAATTTTCTTCCCATCAGTTTAATGATTAAAGTGTTCCTCCATTTATTGTAATCTTCCTTATGCTGCTTCCTTGAGTAAACATATGTAGGACATAGAGGGTCTTACCATGCTCACATCGTCTGGAGAGTCTTCTTCCTCTTCTTCTTTTCTCTGCTCGGAGATCCAATCTTCCTTTTCACTCTCTGATGCATAGCCATCCCCATCGAGGCATAGAACCTTATCCATGTACGATACCAGCTTTGTTCCTTTCCATAGTTGTTGTTCTCAGAAAAAAAAAAAAAAAGATTAGTGAGACTCATTTACTTTTATGTGAGTGTTACAAATTTTTTTTTAATTTTTTTTGCATAAGCAAAGACATTTTCCCCTTATTTTAATTTTTTATTGTAATTAAACTGATAAATTAAATGATAAAGCATAAAAAAGTTGTAGAATTTCAAAATACTTCATACATATTATTTAATGTACAAATTTTACATCAATATATTTGTTGGTCAATAATGATTTAATTATTTGTTAATAAGATGTATAAATGATCTAATAGACTAATAATTTATTCTTTTTTGAAAAAAATTCAATCATTTAATCATTTCACGACTAGTCACTACAAAAAAATACAATTTTTGTGATGACCAAAATCATCATTAAAAGATATAAAAATCGTCACTAAGGTATTTATGTGACAATTTTTTTTCGTCAACATTCCTCACTAATACAAATGTCACTATTAAATCAATGACGATATTTTGAGACGACACTAAAAAAATATTTATTGTGATGAAAATAATGTCACAAATATTTGTGAATAATAATTACGAAAATAAATCGTCCCATATATATACCTCAGTGACCATTTAATCATCACATTATGATAGCTACGGTGACAAATAAATTGTCACTATTATTTTATAAATAATGACTAATTTTCACGTAACTATTACAAATCTTTTATAGTTACTAATAATTCTTAATATTAAATTTTTTAATTGCAATACTTGTTTTAGGCGTAAATAATAATGGAAACAATTATTATCTTTTTAAACAAATTATAACACTTACACCTTTAATTGATTCGAATATAACTTTTAAAAATCAAATTATCCATTACATAGTCATGGACAACAAGATATTCAATAATTTTTTCAAATTCAAAATACTTAAAAATTAATTCATTACAAAACTACAAGCGTTTCAGAATTCTTAAATTACAAAGAAGATGTTAAAGTCTAAAATGATAGTGAAGAAGCAACAACTTCGTGAATTTTGATTCTGCAAACATAAAGTACAAATAAAATATTCAATGTTAATAAAAATAATATAATTAATATTTTTTTTAAAAATATAACTTAACAATAATAAGTCATATAATTCTATTAAAAAAACTTCAGAACTTACATTCCTCACAATAAAGCATTTATTTTACTTCGTATTCTTTTTAAGTTATTCCTCCATCCATTTTTTCCACATGGATGTGACAACATGATTAGCATTTCTGTAATAATTCACCCAGACAGACGAGTCCATTACAATAGCAAAAAGAAAAACAATACGGTAAAAAAATTCTCAAGACTTAATTATTCTAAGTGATCAAGCAATACTTACATTTATGGATTCGTTTTTTTTTTTTTTGGAGTAAATCCAATACAATATTTTTTTGGGACGAAAATTATGGTATTTTTATAATTTTAATTTATTTCAGAATTATTATAGTCTTTATAATTATAATTTTCTAATCTTCCAATCTCAAAACAACATCATCTTAAAAGTAAATACAAATAACTTATCTGTATTAACTGTTTTATTATTTTTCTGTATATTTACACCTCAACAAAAATAGATCGTGACTTGCCTTCGTACTAAGGTTGAAATTGTTCAAGACCGGTGTTGCGATTACGGCAAGTATACCGATCATTTCAAGTAATAAAGTAGTGAAATAAAAATATCGTCCCACGAGAATTAATGCGCCAAATACTATTATAATTAGTCCCCTTAATTTGGAAAACTCGAATTGGTTTGGGAAATATAATAATTTTTGAATTTAAAATAAAACTAAAATTAATTGCAGTAAATAACAAGAATATCAAGAACGCAAGAATTGAGAATTTAATTTAGAATATCAAAGACAAAAGTTGCAGTTAGGAATTATTTCACCTCAGATCCTCCTAAAATAATTTAAATTAGTTTCAATAATATTTTACCTCAGATATCTCAGACAATTCATCTTCTAAAAATAGTTGGTTAAATCCTAATGTCTTAGTGACTTTAATCCTTTACTCTAATTATAATTCTAATATCTTAGTAATCCCTCTTAGAATAAGCATTAAACGCGATGAATTATGAAGTCTACAACTCAAGCAAACCTATGTCTAGGTCATACAAGAATTGGTATTTTACCCCTATCAAGACTAAAACTCCAATATGTCTATTGCGAGCCCTAACCCTCAAATCTCTATAGAAGTGATCAGTTCATACAAGGATATAAAAATTCATGCAAGGTAAAATACAAATACTGAAATAATTTATTAAAGAAACTAAATTAAACCACAAATAGGATTCACATCGAATCGATAATCCTAACTACATAAATAAACTAGCGAGACATGTTCATAAATTCAGAATAAATAATTAATGAAAGATAAAAGAAGTTCATGATAAAACTTGATTAAAGACGATCAATGGTGAAGCTTTGATCTCTTTCTCCTCCTCTGAAATCCCGCTCCAGACTTTCTTCTCCGCCTCTACCTTTTGCCTTCGAGTTCGCCTTTCTTTCGTCTATCTTCTGAATGTGTTTCTGAAGGCCTCGTGGCTTTGTATTTATAGGCCGAAAACTGAGCTTTTTATTTTTGGGCTGCTCGCTGAAGCGAACTGCTCAGTGAGCTCTTTTCTCCTCCTCGCCCACTTGCTCGCTGAGGGGAGTAGTGGAGCGAGCTCTTCTCCATTTTGCTCGCTGTGGGGAGCTGAAGCGACGAGTCTCGAGATTAAAACTTTAAATTTATTTAAAAAATGATACTGAAAATAATTAAACACATATTCTCATATTTACCTACTTAGTTTTCTGGGACAACTGAGTTACCATGACTAATAACTTATTTTAACTCATATTTAGAAGTCAATTGATTACAAAACAATATAGAAAAATAAATGTCAATGATAAATTGTTTAAATAATAGTTAATTAAAAAATATCAAAATAACGTACAAGTTGATAAATAACAGGATTAGTTCATTCACATACATACAGAACCATGTAGCAGCTTGGCGTAGTGAGAGAATGTTCACCTTTCCAATTACCAGGTTTGAACTTTTTATGACCTTTGTAACTTTAAGATTATGAGTCATTGTTGTCGTTTTCTGTGACTCAGCCTTTCATGATTTTAGTACTCGGAAAGAGGGTGAACATATGCCAGGCACGTGTGGCTTCATCACCAATCTCCATATGATCCAACGCTCCTTGTTACAAGATTCTTTTACAATGATGACATTTTTTTTTTTTTGGAACACTTTGGTTCTCAGTTTTCTTCTTCTTTTATTTCGTTGCTTTTTTATGGAAGTCCGTACCCAGTGTGCACGTGTTATAATATGAGTGGCGTGTTAGTTGAGACTTGTGAATTCTTTTCTTCTTTTTCCTGTTCGGTTCTCAATTAGTCAATTACTTCTGTTCTCAAGCTTTTTCAATTCCCAGCATATGCCACTCCTTCTGTCCTTCACTATATATATTTTTTTTTTCCTTTTTTTGCTAATTATTGCCACATTACATAAATCACTCGTGTAATTAAATGTCATTAGTTTTTGCTCACAAACAAAACCACTAAGATCATGACAACAACATAGCCGATTGAACTTCCTATTCCACTGTGCTGTCCCTTTGGGGGTATTTCTTTAGTTCTTTTTTTTTTTAATGCACTCCTCCGCCTCAACCTCTCAAATCCATGATCCAAGTAAAAATAAAAATTCTTTTAAATACCTACTAATTCTCTCGAGTACTTTTTGAATGTGGCAGTGCAATTTAATAGGGAGGTTGTATAGTGAAAGGGAAAGCATTTTTTGTATCGACGTGGCAGTGAGTCTTCAGTGGCACATTCTACGTATTTTTATTTGGGAAAAAAGTTTCTGATGTTACTTTAGATAACTTTATCTAATGTTCATTGAAACGACGTCGTTTTGAGGTTGAAAAATTAAAAAATTAAAATGATAAAGACTATTATAACCCTGAAATAAATTGAAATTACAAAAATACCATGATTTTCGTCCCAAAAGATAAAGTTATCTAAAGTATCATCAGAAAAAACAAACCCTTTTTATTTTGTCTACTTTTATTTATCTTTTTAATACCGTTAGATTACAATCTTATCCAACAGTCGATATTTGTACTATAAAAAAAATCTTTTTTTTCTTTTTTTTTTTCTCCTCATTTCTTCTTAGACCCTTTTTCTCTTCCACTGCGACCAATATCTATCCTCGAACAATATTAAAAGAAATAGACAAAGATAGGCAAATCAAAGATAAGTAGAATATCTATTCCTAATATAAATATTAAAATTATTTTTTTTCCTTCACATCAACCACCGACAATTTCTGAAAAGAAGAAAAAAAACTTTAATATTTATAATATATTATATATTCTTAAAAATACATAATCCAAATATGACTATGCAAATATTACAATCCAAATATTATATATTCTTAAAAATACATGATCCAAGAACGATGCAAACAGTGCATGATTCAACATTCAGGACCATGCATTGCACATGCGCACGGTCAATCGACCAATGAAACAGGTAGCTGTATGCCTATTGCCTAGGTAGGCTACCCATAAATAAAGGGTCTATATATGTATGTTGTGCGTTTCATGCAGTAAATTATCTACGTACTAATATTTAGAGGATAATGGATATTTCATGACAATTGATTCCGTATAACAAAACGACAGTTTTGTTCCTATTTACTCGATTAGCCACAACCAGCGCAAAACACAAAAGAAGGAAGGATGACGAGGGGAGATGGAGACTGCAACCGCAAAGAGAGGTCTTGCTGGAGTTTGGTTAGTCTAGGCTATAGAGAAGTAGAGAACCGATCATGGAATTTCCTCTTATTTTTCATGGATACTTGCAAGTATATAGGGTTAAAAAATATCAAAATATAAATATAAATTCACATTATTCTTCGTGGCCCCTTATGAAGTGTTACGCAAAATAGCACCTTTTTGTATTAGGATTGCAATCTCTTGGAAATTTTCCGTGTTATAACATTTTTTTTATATCAAAAAAAAGGTTTTGAAAATAATAATAATAATAATAAGGGAAAAATATTTCTGCAATGCAGATAAGTTATTTGCATTTATTACCAAAACGACGTCATTTTGGTATTAAAATCTTAAAAAATTATAAATATAAGACTATTATAACCCTGAAATAAATTAAAATTATAAAAATTCATGATTTTTATCTTAAAACGACGTCGTATTGAACTTATTGTAGATAACTTATCTCTCAGAAAAAACGAACCCTAATAATAATACCTTTATTGTAAAAGAAACTTGTTGACGGTCATTCTCTTGGCTTACAGGATAAATCGCGTTGATTGCACTGGCGCCCCCTTTGAGAATTAGTGGCGATCAATGGTGCATTAATGGTATATAACGTTTAGGCGTGCCTTCTCCATTGTCTAATTTGACCGAAGGCAAAGGCTAATGTCTAGGAGGTCATGTCATTTATGAGCTAGGAGATCGAAATCTCACCGCACTAGGTTTCTGATAATTATCTCGCAATTTTTATGAAGAATTTTCAATTACCTGCAAGATCAATTTTATTGTAATAGCCTCCTATAGGGGTGGAAATCCGGATTCACACAACACAAATTAAAACAGGATACCACAAATGCTGGTCACTTTGTGTAAATAC
Organism: Gastrolobium bilobum; assembly: GCF_033153095.1. Lineage (NCBI taxonomy): Eukaryota > Viridiplantae > Streptophyta > Magnoliopsida > Fabales > Fabaceae > Gastrolobium > Gastrolobium bilobum. The sequence goes on along the minus strand of NW_026899605.1, from coordinate 372,761 downwards.
GGGTCATTTATTATATGGGTTCACATGATACAAAATAACACGCCATAAAAAAATTAATGCGGAGCAATTTTATATTTGCTTGTTAATGTGTAACATGTCATGAATTTTTTTATATTATTTTTTATCAATATAAACATGACACAAATTTGAAACAGATCTATTCAAACACAACTTTTTCGTGTAATGTCAACGGTTATATTAAAAATCATCGCATTTAACCTTGAATAGCGAATAAAAATTTTATATTAAAAATACTCTTTCACAATGGCATCTTTAAAACACCATCTGAAATGGTTTTGTGTACATATGACATGCCATACCTAAGATGGATAGATATTACAATCATTGGGATAAAAATCAGCGGTTGGTTGAGATGAAGAATAAAACTATTTGACCATTTTGCAGTGTTATCATGTATATTTTACAAATTTGGTATCCCTAAAGTTATTTTTTCAGCTAGGGACATTTAGGGTGTGCATGACAACCATTCTATTCTCGAGGACTCTTTCTGAAAAGAAACAATTCTTTTATATTTCTGTGCCTTGGAACAATTTCTGAGAAAAAAATGTGTTTGATAACATGTTTCATTTTTATTCCGAGAATGAGAATTGTGTTTGATAACACAACAAATAATATAAATTTTTTTCGGATCTTTCCTTTTTATATGGTGTGGTTGTGGTAGTGGCGGCGACGACGGTACGGTAGTGGTGGTGACAGTGACGTGGTGAAGATAGTGGTGGTGGTTGTGACGGCAGTGGCTGCGATGATGGCGGTGATAATGGTGGCAGCGACGGTGGTAGTGGTGGTGGTGGAGGTGACGGCAGTGGCAACGACAATGGTGGTGGGTATGGTGGTTGGTGGCGGCAACAATGGTAGCAGTGACATGGTAGTGGTGGTTTTTAAGGCATCATGGTGGTCGTGGTGGCAGTGGCTGCGGCGGTTCTGGTAGGTGACAGTGGTGGTGGTGATGGTGGCGGTGGTGGTGGCGATGGCTTGGTGATGGTAGTGGTGGTGGTGATGACAGTAATGACTGTGACGATGGTGGTGGTGGTTGGCGGCGGTGACGGTGACGGTGGTGAAGACAGTAGTGGTGGTTGGTGACAGTGATGATGATGGTAGTGGCGGCGTCGTGGTGGTGGTAGTGATGGCGATGGTTGCGATGATGGTGGTGGTGGTTGATGGCGGTGATAGTGATGGTGGTGGTGGTGGCGATGGCGGCGATGGTAGTAGTGGTGGTGGTGGCATGGTGGTAGTGATGGGTGGAGGTGGTGGTAATGGTGGCGCTGACATCGTGGTGGTGAGGGGTGGTGACGGCGACACTAGTGGTACGATGGCGGCGATAGTCGTGTCGGGATGATGGTGGTGGAGGTGATGATGGTAGAGGTGGAGAGTGATTGAGGGAGATAAGTGTTTCTCATTTTGAGCACGGGAATAAAAAAACAGATTTTTTTTTATTCTTTTATATGTTCCCCAGCACAAAAATTAACCGGTTCATCTTAGGAACAAAAAAATAAACCGGTTTTACCAAACGAGTTTCTTATCCATTTCTGTTCCCGAGAACAGAAAATAAAAAAGAATTGATTCCGGGAAGGTTGTCATGCGCACCCTTAGTTCTGCGGATTTGCCCCGCGCGGAACGGTTTTTATATATATATTTTAAGGGTTTTATAAAAGTTATGTTGTAGGAAAAATGATTGTGTAATGTTATAGAGATTCGTTTTGCGTGTCGTAATTTTTTTTTCTTTTTTCTTCAAAAAGTGTGGGCATCACAAAATGTTGTGTGTGTATAAAAGTTTGTTGTGTCATGTTAAATTACAAATACAAATTTCATATTTTAATTGTTTTATTGAGTTCCGTAGACCCTTTGTGAGGAACTCGTCGTGCCATGTGACACAAACTCAGCCGTCGGAAATTCTTAACCATTAAAATAACATTAATGAGTTCCCTCGCGGAACTCAGTAAAAATAAAAATAGTTCTGCAAAATTTATTCCTATTGAGAAATAATTTTGGGCATACCAAATTGGCAAAAATACCATTCGAGCATCCCTGAATGGTCAAACACCTGGAATAAGACTTTTTGGTCTAGTTAAAAAATCCTCCTTATATATATATATAAAAGAAAATATTATAGTTACAATTATTTTTTATAAACTCAATTATTTATTCTCGGGGATAGATTCGGCTAGGAATGTATTCTCGGAAATATACGTGGGGCCCATGTGAGATTACGAGGTAGGTTATATTTATAAATTTTTTGTTTACAAACTATTGTAAGTATTAATATTTTTCATATTGTAAGAAATATCATTATCTCCTACACATACAAAATACGTGGGGCTCATGTGAGATTATATGAAGAAAAGAGAGAAAAAAATACAAACCTCATATATTTTTATATGTGTATAGAAAATAAAATTATTTCATAGAATATTAAAACACTAATCTCATGTATACATTTGTTAGGCCAAATAAAGAGAGCGAGCAAAAATTAAGTATGTTGTTAGTCTAATTTGTGTCGGGACAGTATGTGAGCTGTCCAAGTTGGTTTATATTTTCGTTATTTATATATAATTAAACTTTAAAAATATCAATTTTAATAATTTATCTTATTAAATTTTATTAAAAAAATTATATTAATTTATATTGAAATATTTAAAAATTATTGGTTAGTCAAAATAAATGAATACTTGTTTTAAAATGACATTTAATCAATTTTAAAAAGTGAAACTTAACAATTATAATAATTAATTAAAATATTTGCGGGCTAATTTTTTTCTCTATTTTTTTACGGAACTCATACATTTTGTCCAGATATTCATGCTTGTTCCAATTTGGGAAATGGATCCTCTAATGTGAAAAAAAAACATGACATAATTACGTGAGAAAATCACAATCATACAAAGGTAAATCAACGGTTATGATTTTGTAACTACCTATTTTAATATATTTTCTCTCTCCTTCTTTATTATCATTGATCTAACTTTATATGGTTATGATTTCTCACATAACATGGTCATGTGATTTTTCACATTAGAGGATCCACACAGAGGATCAGATCCTCCAATTTGACACCCGTTGCAAGATAATTTTTTTTTTTTATTATCTCTGACAAAAAATGCCGACAATATTGTAATTATATACATACGTGTGCGTGCACGCACGACAGAGAGATTATTAATTAAGGTTAATTTTTTTGAATTTTCAAATAATTTTAATTAAATTTTCACATAAAAACGTATGCAAAATTATATGACATATATATTCTATCCATTATTCATATATTAATTGGTCTCACAATTAGCACAACACATACATTTAAAGAATCGGATTAGTTAAAAAGGCTTGGATACTCATTTTCTTAAGGTTTAATTTTTGGTCATTGATTATATCCCGTTACCTATTGTTATGATCTGGCATTTAATTTATCGATGATTTAGCCGACTCTAATATTTAGATACGATTATTGATACTGTCCGGTTCAGTCTCAACTTATATTATGAGGCATTGATCAAGACTTGACTCTTGATTTAGTAACAATACGAACACTAGAAAATACTTCGACTAAACGAGGAGTATACTAATATTGAGAATTATATTTGAGGGAAGAATATTGAACAAAAGCAAAAGTAATCCAATCCAACATTTATTATAAATAAATTAAGTAAAAAGGTTTGATGTTCGTCATTTTAAATGACACATGTTATGTCATTTTAAGAGAAAGATAAACACAAAAAATAAAAATCATGAGAGAGAAAGTGGTTGTTGTTTTTTTTAAATTTAAATTTATAAATAAAAAAATGATTATGTGTCTATCTCTCTCTTTAAATAACATAATTTTATGTCATTTAAAATGAAAAATACTTTTTCGTAAGTTAAAAGTTATATAACTTAATTTTTACTTACCAAGACTATAATATTATTCAAACGAGTTAGTTTTGATTATCTTAATTATTTTTAAATCCGTAGCACTACTTCCAAATTATTTAATCATTAGTATCTAAAAAAAATTATAAATGGAATCAAATGATAGCATATATTAATATACTATTAATTCCCAGTAAAATATTTTCGATAGTTTGAGCAACAAAACATTGTAACCGAAGGAAATAATTAATAAATTATTGCTCTCTGCTACAGTTTCGTACTGACCAACATAATAATATCCATTGTATCGATCTTATATAAACAAACAAAAATGTGTTGGACATCTACCAGACACATATTGTGAATGGTACCAAATAAATAATAATCTATTAACAGCCACTTCATCAATAAAAAAAAGGAAAAAACGATTTTTTGCCGTCACCGTCTTCTGTAATTTATTAATCTTTTGTTGATGCTATCGTTTTCTCTAACGTCTCTCTGTGTGAGGCTTCCTATGTTCCCAAGTACCAAAAAATTCTTGCAGGGGGATTATGAAACGCATTATTATTTTAAGCCAAATTTGTTTGGTTTGGCGAGCACTGCCGTCGGTTTAGTGATGAATACACGTGAACATGAAGGTATATGCCACTCAAGTAATCTAGGTATTTAACGATTGTTTATTCCTAATGCGATTGATTAGTGTGGCACAAACGTAATTAATTTTGTTTTGGTATTCGAATCTGAATTAAATATTGGGAGGAAAGTAGAAGATTAATTTCTAACTTTTTTTTTTTTTTGATAACATAATTTCTAACTTTAACTCGTAAGTGGTTTATGACCAAACGGCTTCTGCATTGTAGAAAGGTGAAAACTACATATGGAATAAGGAAATAAAAAAATGTAGTTACAAGAATCACACATGACAGACATAATTTTTTACTTAATTTATATATACTTGATGATTATAATTTATTATGAATTATTACTTAATAAATATAATTTAATAAATTATTATTGTCAGATAAATACACAGAAATAGCAATTAAGATTAAATATAAGACTGAAAACTTTTATATCTATATAAATTAATCCTGCGGAATATATATATATATATATATATATATATATATATATATATATATATATAATAAGAGTTTGGTGTTTGTCATTTTAAATGACATAAGTTATGTCATTTGAGAAAAGAGATAGACACAAGGAATGAAAATTATGGAAGAGAAAATAGATGTTTTTTTTAGTTTAAATTTTAAATAAACAAATATTATTTTGTGTCTATCTTTCTTAAAATGATATAAACTTATGTCGTTTAAAACGACAAATACCTTTTTCATATAATTATTAGGGGAAGGATATTGTGACAACCAAGTTGTGTTACTACCAAATGACTACCAATCAATCTCGCTGTTAGATTGATTATGTTGATCCAACGGTTATATTTATTTCCATCTTTGTATGGTCATGATTCCCCATATTTAAAGTGAAAGCATTAAATATGAGAAATCATCACCATACAAAAGTGAAAAAAAATATAAAGTATTAAATTTGGGGAATCATGACCATACAGAGATGGAAATAAATATAACCGTTAGATCCATATAATCGATCTAACGGTAAGATTGATTGGTAGTCACTTGGTAGTAACACAACTTGGTTGTCACAATATCCTTCCCCTAATTATTAATAGCTCAATTTTTATTTTTTTATTTTGGGCAAATTACATGAAACCACCTCATAATTAAGTGCTCTTTCAAAACACCACCCTCCACTTCCAATTCAATCAATTAACCCCCTTATACTTCCAAACAGTTACAATTAAGCATATTTATTGGTTTTAAGACAAAAATACCCCAATTCTTATTTCATCATCCACTATTGCTATTGCATACCTCCACCCCTCTTGGTGTTATTCTTGTCGGTGTCGTTCCTGTTTCCGCTGCCTGATAATAATCCCAAATCACCAACTAATATGCAAGTGCTATATCTTCACAGGATTGCAATAATAGCGGTGAGGTAGTGACAAATGAGAGGAATTTCAAGTTTGCAAATGTAATAATACTCACCAATATGTCAAATATCAAAATATCCGAACAGTGAATTTATATCAGCAAGGTAGAGAAAACAAGATTGGGTGCAACAACTTCAATTAGTAGATTTAAAATTGGTTCAAGTTAATACATGGTTTATGTTAGATGCAGCACAAAAAGTACAAATTAAACCAAAATATGTATAGTTAAACAACAATCAACAATACAGACAAACTTTGAACAAGATTATTATTTTATCTCAAATCAATTTTACAATATTGCTAAGTGTTGATATGGATGAACTACAACATTAAAATGACAGAGCAACACACACATATATATATATATATATATATATATATATATATATATATATATATATATATATTATTTTTTTTTGATAACAGCAACATATATATTAAATCAACTAAAGATATAGGAGACTTTAGATTGCGCTAACCAAAAATTCAGTTGTGACAGTATGATAGTGAGCTCAATATATCAAAGTATGATTTAGATCAAAATCTAAATTGTGCAATGAAATATATACAACATTAAGGACAAAACAAAGGTGTTGTTTTAGCTGTTATATTGTGCAGAAATTATACTAAAATCATAATTCAATGATAAGCTATGCTAGTTGACAAATTCAGAACTTGATATCCAATTTCAAGTTTCAGATTAAGAAGAAAAATGCATAGAAGATTCGAATTAACATTCAGTATAGCATATTCAAATTAACATTTTTTTGGTAACATTCCAAACCATTCCCCATTAAAAATCATCCCTTACGGCAAAACGTGGGTAGTATAGCAGATTCGAATTAACTTTTTTTTTAAATTTTTTCCAGTGAGTGATGACTGACGGCCAACAATGGATAGTGGACGGTAATGGATGATGGTTGAGGGTGATTGTTAGTGGGTGAAGACATTACCAATGAGTGATGGCAGGGACAATGATCAACGGGGATGGTGGGATGAAATAGAGATATTTTTGTCTTAAAATTAATAAATATGCTTAATTGTTACTATTTGAAAGTATTAAGGGTTAAATTGATTCAATTGAAAGTGAAAGGTGGTTTTTTAAAAAAGCACTTAACTTTGAGGTGGTTTTATGTAATTTACCCTTTTATTTTTGGGTTTTATAATTCTCATGTTGAAGGAGAATTGAAATCTCATGTTGTAGAGATAAAGAGCATGTGAGATCCATGTGTTAGAAAAAATTATATGTAGGATCCATGTCAGCACGAAAATCAAAGAGTGTGTAGGAAAATTATAATTCTCATGTTAAATGAGAATTATAAAACCCTTTATTTTTTTGGTAAACAATAGCTCAATTTTTTTGATAAAGTAACGTGCACACCTAGCTTCACGTCTTACTTAAAAGTTACTTGCCATTTGCGAACGACATTTTAAATGTGTTTTATAATTAGCTTATTTCATGTTTGACATAATTTGTAATTAAACTTTTATAAATATATATATATATATATATATATATATTTATATATATATATATATATATTTTAAAATAATCTAGACAAAGGTAGCTTATATATAATATGTAAGTAATGGGGGCAGTTAGAAGCATCTGTGTAGCACCCTCACCTTTTGAGCTAGTTTTTGGGGTGGTGTATCCCAAGGTTCTTTATATGGTATCAGAGTTTAAGTGACTACAAAGTCACAAGTTCGAATCCTCATCGCCTCCACTTTAAAGTGAAATTAAAATAAAAAGCACAAAAGGTAAACCATAAGACCTTGGGCACTTTCAACTTTTGAGTTAACTTCTAGGGTGGTATATCCCAAGATTCTTCACATCATGAAATGATCAACTGATTGGAATATTTTTAAAATAAAATAAAATTTAGGAGGCTTTATTTTCCAAGAAAGAAAAACAAAATTAGAAGGCTTTATGCTTCTGTTATCATAATAAAAAGTAATGGGCCAAAAGAACGTTGAAAACAAAGGGAACTACAACAAGCTGGGGCCTGAACAAAACAAAAACCCAACCCAACCCAATCGTGTTTAAAAAATTAAAAAGATTCAAATTAAATAGTTTCCTTTTTTTTTATTTCCCTTAATAAATACTTTACTTCTTAAATTCAAAAAAATAGACAAAGCGCGCATGTTTGTTGTTATTTCCCTCAAAAGCAAGGTTCACATCGATGGCGGCATCAGAGACAGCACCTCCTCCTCCAGAAGTAGATCCCGAAAATCAGTTTTCCTCTCTCGTTTACGGTTAGCCATAACCATTCCTTTCAATTTTCATCTTCCGTTGTAATAATTAATTCATCAGCGTTCGTTGAATCGTTAACTTGAGAGTTTTAATTGGCTTATATTATAATTGCTGTAATTATTGAACCTAATCGTTTATTCTTAATGGAATAATCGCGTGTGCGTAATATAACCTAATTCTAAGCAATGCATGATTTGATTGATTGCTGAAATTTCCGATTATTCTGTTTGGTTTGAATTATGATTATTCTGTTAAACCGTGCAGACATATCAAATGAAGCCCAAGCGATCATGGAGAACATGCTTAAGATGATCGCGTTAGTTGCTTAATCATCATTATTTATTAACTATCAAGATATTTTATAAGACAATTATTATCTATTTTACTTTTGCTTTCAGATCAAAACTTGTGATTATTTTGTGCTCCCTGATCTAACAGCTATTTGTTCTTAATTTGCAGTGAGATTAATCAAAATTCTGCAGTGATTGAGAAAGAGATAGAGAAATGTAAAGGTTATGCTCTTGAGAAGAAAAGAGTCTTAGATGAAGAGAAGGATCACTTTCAAAAAGCTGCTTATGCTGTTCTTGACATGCTCAACAGAGATTAAAACGCTCTAGGGTATCATGCTATACGTATTCCATTTTTATACTAGAAATTTATCTCCTTAAGATCGATGCATGTTCTTGTCACCTGAAACGGCAACATACCATAAAGACCAGCCTCTTGTTAATCTCTGATTTGATCGATTAGAGGATATACATCTCGTCATTCTCTCTTAAGGCGCTTAGTTCTTCTACTTCTGAGTACACAAACCAGCTTAGTATTGCATTTGGTTATTAACTCAATATTTTCAATTCAATGAATAGAAGATTAAAATCATAATACTATATCCAATACACAATGGCCTTAAATAATGATCCCTTGGACAAATGTGACTGTTTGCAGAATGTCTTATAACTCTTACTAATCCCTGTAGGTGGAGTATCCTGTAATTAGGTCCTTTTCTTTTCTCAATATCATTCATTCATGAAACCACTCAGAATCTTTTGGAGGTATGCATTCATTTGGAATGTATACTTGCTACTCTGAAAAGATCTTCTCTTGAATATGGGAGAAGTATGAGCTTTTGTGTTGTTCCATTTCCGATTTTGTTTTAATTGGGATGATGTCCGTGGATTTTAATTCTTATGGGGACTGGGCTTGACATTGGATTGGAATTTCCTGTTCTTCCTGCAATTAGTAGTAGGTAAGCAGGTAAATAGTGTCATTTATCACAAAATCTCAGTGAAAAATTTTGACGAATTCCGTGGCCCTATCAATTTTGGAATTTGGACACACTGGTTACGCAAAGACACGGAATAAAGGAACCTAGGTAACCTTTTCATATCAAAGGAGTCCTGTCATGTAGAGTTCGAGTTGTTTGTCAAACTGAACTAAGATTGCAATGAAGCTGATTTTATTCAGTGTGATCTGGTTAGCATGCTGCCACAAGGAATGTTGCTTTCATGCATGACTCGGGACTGGTTTTGTACCCTTTACCAGGGGACAACCATGCGTATGTCTCCCGCGTGACGCACCTTGCTTCACTTGCAACAATTAGTCTTCCTGAGCATTAGAATAATATGGGAAAGGAGGAAAGGAGCTTTCGACTCTTAATTACATGTACTATATACAGTTGCAACCCAGGATATTATATGATAGGGGAAAACATTTATATTATGAGAAGGTAATATCAGTTTTGGTTGAAATGATCATGCTAAAAATGCAAAAATATCTGCTAAGAAAAACCTAATAAAATTACAAAATTGGATTTACATGTATTAGAGACGAAATGGTGGTTCGTGGATAGAGACCTTTATGTGAAATAATATCAGTTTTGGGATTTTGATGGTAATTATAGGTAATGGGATTTGAAATGTTTTGTGGGTCAAGTTCATGGGTCATCGGCAGTGATGTTGCAGGGATATGGTGACTCTGGTGGTTTGTGGTTTTGCTGTTCTTGGTTGAGCGAGGGAATACAATAATGTTGACTATTTTGATTTTTGGAAATGATACTAAAATAATGGCCAAAGTATGGTTAGAAAGTAATAGACGGATTTTTATATGATTGATCTGTTTGTTTGTGGAACTAAAAAACCTTCAACATGGATTTTTTTTTGGGGGCGTAGGCATATTTTTTTTGATTTTATGGGAGGCGGTGGCCAATCCTAACTCCAATGTATCTCCGCCCCTGACTATATAACAATGATATAATTACGCAAAAAGATAACTTAGTATATGGAAGGTAGAGATGTGAGTGATCCAGGGATTTGTCAACATGGAGAACAACAAAAACCCTCGTTTGGCAAGTTGGCAACGATTTTTCATCTCTATAGATTATTTAATCCCACCTGTTAGATGATTTAAAATTGTTTAAATTTGAAATGCCCAAAAGCTGTCATCTCTTTACTCTTCACGATTGTATGTCAGATTCAATTATCTGAATAATCACATCTTGGATTATCATATATTGGAAAAATAGTGCAATAATGGGCACATTATAACGTTATGCTATGCACGCGGCGTTTGAGACTTCCAAGTTAAGGCTATTTTTACATGCTTATAAAAGTAACGTATTTATTGCATATAATAAATAATTCATTTGTTTGATAAAATGTTTAGTTTTTAATTAATTTATAATATTTATTAAGATGCTACGTAAGAAAATAAGTTAAGACATATAAAGAGAATACATACTTAAGAACGTTTGCTTTCTATGATTTATTATGTAAAACAACATAAATGTAAACTTTATTTAATTTTGCATGAGAAAAATTATACTTACTATCTTTTTTCTTACTACCTCTTACTATTAAATCTTAACCGTTAATTTCTTTCAATCTAACAATATAATATATTAGATCACACTTATTAATTAATTATTAATTTTCAATAAAAATCAACGGTTAAAATTTAATAATAAAAGATAATAAGAAAAAATAATAATAAGTATAATCTTTTTTATTTTGCATTGTGAAATGCAAGATTCACAATTTGATTTGATTGTTCAGCTCTTCCAAGTAATTTCGTTCACGATTTTAGTAACCATACAACAAAAAATAAGTATGATTGAACCGGAAGATAAAGCAAAATAGATCCGCCCAATGATTTAAAACCGAGTGAAACACCAAATGAAATGAATGACATCTTTACAACAATTTTCTTTGATACATTGATACATGCTCAAAATTCATGTACAAATATTCTACTCTAAAACTTCAATATTATGCAACCAATTGTAGAGTTCTCCTTTGCATTGCCATACTAAAGAATAATTTTCGTTGGGTGAAAGAGTCAATTCTCGAGTGCTTAAGAACTTCAGGCACCATCGTCGTTGACATTCACATGGTCCCAAATTCAGTATCTGCATGAGATTCAGGAATAAGAAACCATCAATTTCTGCTTAAACTATATGATAATTTATTTCCACTAATCTTCTAAAACCTGGCAACGGTAGCACTACCACACATATGTTGGACCAACTCGGAAGTTCGTAGACCCTCAGATCACACAGACTCAGATAGCTGCTTCAACAAATCCAGAAACTCTGAAATCACAGAGACAACATAAGATCTCTCGATTTTTACAATTAATGCTTGATTCCCATTGCTCTGGTCCTAACCGCTTCCCTTGAGAAATGGCTATGATCTGATTCCTTCTTCCTACACATCTAGTGCATCAACAATAGACCAAAAGGTGCACATTGGACAATCCACAGATTCTGCCAGCAATAGATTACATGTACTGAGCCAACCATTGCTTACACATGTCAAGCACGGGAAGTGCATTTGCATGCAGTGCCTGCAAGAATATTGATAGTAAGGCAAGAGGAATTGAACATTTTAGAAGCAAAAAATCATGTTTACAGGCCAAGAAAGTGGTAGCAATAGTGAAACACTCTGTCAAGCTTGAGAACGAGAAAAAGTAAGTTCTTGATATGTGAGGTGCAGGTGACGTGGATAACCCCAGGGCATGTTCTAGCATCCCTAGTAACAGGAGCTGTAGAATCCATCAAAACTAAGAAATTGTTTTTTCTCAGCTTATTTAATTTATAGCTCATTGGATGCACTGTAGCAACTAAAGGATATGTACGTCATATGTCCAACTATTCTGCGATTAAGTACTTTCAAATTTCTTATCTTTTGGTCCGAAGACCAGGAGAAGGGATGAGGAAGGAAAGAATGAGTTTTAAGTACTGACATTTACAACGGAATGAGTCTGGCATTAGGTTCTTTCCAAGGAGTTTCGAGGCACGGACTCCTTTATCACTGAGAAAAGGACTTTTCCTCTGGTGATTACTGATTGGATATTTGAGACTTACGAAACTAAAATCAGAGCAATGACCATAAATTGTTAATTTTTTTAAAAGTAAAATGTTAACCTCTTTGTAGAAATACAGAGCAAAGGTAGAGAGAGAGAGAGAGAGAGGAATACTGTAGTCTGCATAATGGAATGCACTAACTTGATACATGTGTAGTTAGACACTTAGGCTAGCAATCGGGTGTAGTAGAAGAGTAGTACAACTCATAAAGGTCCAGCCCATAAAAGATAACACACTGACACATCGTGTTATTTCTTTTTGAAGTAAAATGTGGATCTCTTTCTTTCAGCTAAAAGGTATTTTATTCATTTTAAGCAGAGAAGCTTGTCTTAAAGTCTAAAAATTGGCTGAAAGAAAAAAGGTATTTCCAGCCTTTTTCGTGTGCGCGAATAAGATTTTAACTTAAGAAAGAAAAAGAAATTATCTAAACAAATTCATGATATGACATCTTTAGCCCTGTCAATCAAGATTTATAAGTTTAAAATTTGAGATATGAAAATTTTCTTTTATTATCCGGGCACAATGGTATATCACAGTTTGACAAAAGTTAACTCTGAATATACAATGCCAATCCAAATTTGAAGAGCCTTGTCACACACGGGAATCACAGATGGGGAACAAGGCCAGATGTTAGATAATCCATGTGACACTAGCAGCGTGCATCAAGCTATTCCCTGCCTTGAGGCAACACAGATTAGGTTTACCATAACCTCCGACTACTCAATTTCCAGCAGATACAAAATTAACCCAAGCCAGGATACCAGATTTATTATCATTAGAAAGCTATACGATTTCCCTAGTTTGAAGAAGTGGGTTTACAATATATAGGGCTTTCAATCATATGCTGCTATGCATTTGGAGGTTAGGACTCCGTGTAAACCTCAATCGGAAGTTTTATTGAATGGAGTAGGCTATTTAATTCCATTTGGAAAGTTATGATAAAATGAATCCAAAAGTGGAGGCTAAATTTGATAGAAAGTTAACCTGATGAGCAACATATTGAACATCGGCCACACTTCCACTCCGTGAAGCAATTTGAAATGCGCTTTTTAAACGACCACAAACTACACAAGCAAGAACCTTCCTGCATGTCCAAATTAAAAATGAAATAAACATGTTAATGTGGTTACTGAATTACAAAGAAAAAGCTATAGGGAAGGCACATGGCATCACGTATCGAGCATTTGAGCTATATATAGATACAACGAGAGATAGTCTAATTATCTGATTCTCTTTTGAACAATGACAAAAATAACAACAGATATCCAAATATTTGTGCCTAAAGCTTTTTGGTGAATGAATAATAATTTATAATAATGATCAAAAAACAAATTTCTATATTAAAAAAAACCCAAATAACAACATAATTGAAAGTGCATGAAGAGTTATACCACAAAAAAAAAAAGTGCATGAAGACAAATAGATAAAGCCCTCACCTGTGGCTACTAGTTAACATGTCTATTAGACGGTCTGGACGTTCTTTATGCTTATTGGCATATACATTTATTGCAGCGCCCAAGACCTACACCATTCACGTGTTAGAAGCTGCTTAAAATTTCTTAAAGATAAGTTAACTTGTTATAAAATAAAGACATTTTTTTTTAGCTGTAACAAGACCAAGAATCACTAAAAATAAACCACAAACTCAAGTGATTAGAAAAGGCACATGATGTAGCCCATCACATCATAATTCCCTAACTTGTTTTGACATTATATAGCCCATGTCTATACTTGCCACAACCTCAGTTTGATGCTAGTTCACAGAGTCAAGTTTTACCATTAACAAAACAATATTAAATGAAATAAAAAAAAGCTGGTGGTGAGAACACCTTCTATCCTTATATGGTTTGGTGGTAATAGTCCACAAATGCATGTCCTCCCAGCAGGCCTAAGAAGCATCTCATTAAACTACAAACTAGGGGCAACACTCTTTCAAGATTTCTTTCCCCAAACTTCCAAGTTCATTCTCAACTTCATTAAGTAACTGTCTCTAGCATTAAGTTCTTGGCAGTTAAAGGTACTTTCCATGCACGGGGATTTCAGTTTACAACCAACATGGTCTTCCCAGCAATTCAATAAGCTTATACCAACTAAATACACTCTAAAAGAGTGCTAGTTATTTAACTTTCGAGCCATATTAAAACATTCAACTGAAATAAAACAAGCTCTATTCCAAGTAGAAGAGTAAAAGAGAATGTAATTAGATTACCTGGTCCCAGTCATCGTCATCTATTGTGCCCTTGATGTTTCTAAAGAATTCTGTCAATTGGCTGACTCTTTTTCTGTCAGCAAGAGATGCAGCAACACCAGCATATATATCAACAGCTGCATGATACAATTAAAAGACCAGGGTCAATCTGTTGAGTTGCTGACAGCACTTTGTGAAGCTAAAAAAACAACAAAGCTAAACCAGATTGTAAAGAGGAAATTATCAATGGTACCAGGAAGATTGAATTCATAGATCACTTGGAATGCCAAATCAAAATTCTTTTCAACAAGAATCTCTGCAATTTTACACCTTCGTCTGAAATTTAAAAAACATCATGAGCATTTGTAATAAATTGTCAAAATATAAAGCCATGCCACAATGGAAAAAACATTTGACTGCACGCAATAAGGACAGTGGAGAAATCCAAATGACACACTACAGCTAATCTTAGCAGTCGTTAAGAGGACTATAATGGTAATTGACCCTAAAATTATCAAAATAAAAATACTTTAAAGTTGTATATGAAAGTACAACATCAAAAAATAAGACGACAGATATAGCTTATAAGTTGTTTGAAAAGCCTCCATCTAAATACTTTTTTGTACACCATGGGTCAGTTTGGTGTCCCCAAAAAATGGGGTGAAAAATTCAGTATATTTTAAAAAAATTGTACAATATGCATCCCCAAATCTTTTACCAAAAATTTCAAGGGGATAACAAACTGGCTCCAAGAAAGAGAAATGGATGGTAAATATTACTAAGTAATTAAGCTTAACAATTAAACAAACCTAAAAGTTTCAGGATCATTTGGATTCCCAAAAAGTGAATGTTTCCATTGCGGTCCTTCTGAGTCATTAAAGGTTTTAACAACTTCAACCTACAAAATACAATAATTCCACAGAAATCTTGACGAATAAACATAGGATTTCACAAACAACTCTTATGAGGATGTATAAAATAGCATGTTAGAAATGTTAGAATAGGAAATATTAGATATGATTAGATTTGAATAGATTACTTCCTATCTGTAAATATTCTGAGCTAATATTTTAACTCTTTGTATTAGATTAATACACAATTGAATACAATATACCTTCTTACTTTTAAGTTGGTACCAGAGCTAATATTCTGGGAAACCTCGCTTCCGCATAAAACCCCTATGTCGCCGTGCATCATACCGGCAACCCTTTTTTCGCCCTAACCCTTAATTAATTGTTTTATATATCTCAACACAGCAGAAAATTTAAAGAAACTTATAAGCAGTCAAAAACAAGAAGCATACAGTCTATGGGAATTACTATGATGAGAGAGAATGCCATTTCAAATAAAAACTTCCCAACACAAAAATGTCTACAATTAAGAAATCACATATAGTCATAAACCAACCCTCCCCAAAACTTAAGTTGTTAAGAGAAGACACGCGAATAAATTCATATTATATCTCTAAGATACCCCTCATACAATAGCCATTTGGGTATGAAGCATAGACAATGCACAGGCTCACATACCATGTGCTGAAATTCAACTTCATATTACAAGAATAGGGCCAAAGGGGCGAACTGGAGCAGTGGTAAAACTGTTCCTTCATGACTGAAAGGTCATGGGTTCGAATCCAGGAAACAGCCTCTTTGCAATTATGCAAGGGTAAAGCTGCGTACAAGGATTTCCTCCACCCCACACTTGCTAGTCGGGTTTAACGGGGAGTGTTTTTTTTTTTTTTTTATTATTACAAGAATAGGGCCAAGAATGACTGAACACTAAATCACTTGGTCATAGAAGCTTTAATATCATGTCATGAACCAACTTTATCAAAAGCTAAAGCTCTTAGGTGAAGATGCATGAATGAATTATATTATATCTCTAACACATATTTGCATGCTTTCTCAAAGGCATGATAATGTCCTTATAAACAAGGGAAATCTCTAATGACATTAATTTTGAGTTCCAAAATTGGATTGCCAAGCTTGTTTTCATAAAATAATTATTAAACCACCACAATCTCAGTATTGGGTTTGGGTACTTTCAATTACCTGGATTGATACCCGAGCAGAAAATTTGACCAGACCTTCTTCGGTAAGCTTTTGAGAGGCACTTTTTCCTTTAAGACCTTTTGTGACAAGCTTGGTAGATTCTCCGCCTTTGTGCCTTGCGGACAATCCTTCATCAAAATGCATCTATACCAATAAGAAAAAAACACAGAATTATTAACATAAGATAGAGTAAGTGAAACAAGCTTTTGACAATTGATATATGAAAAGAAAAATAAAATATGCCTTTTAATGATTTGTTGTATTTTAAGATATTTTAACAGATAGGTTTAGGAGTGCAATTCTTTCTTTATTTACCTAGGCTATTTTTTTTTTCCTGTAATTTGACAGATCCTATTATGCTATTCAGGTACCAGATTTGGGTCCTAAGATCATAGGTTAAGATACCCAACACTTGTATATATTAGAACTCCCTATTGTAAAGGAAATTGGAGAATTCCATCATCTGATCCTGTATAAATTTAATATACTTCAATCCATATGAACCATACTTATTAATCTCAGATAACGGCGCGTAGCGGCTGACCCTCCAAACTGCTATAGTGCTATAGCGGGTAGCGCTACAACGCTACTGTGCAAAGTGTACCTAAGTGATACACTAAAT
Organism: Gastrolobium bilobum; assembly: GCF_033153095.1. Classification (NCBI taxonomy): domain Eukaryota; kingdom Viridiplantae; phylum Streptophyta; class Magnoliopsida; order Fabales; family Fabaceae; genus Gastrolobium; species Gastrolobium bilobum. Next base: position 355,399 of record NW_026899605.1, on the reverse strand, counting down.
TGTACTCCACAAATATAAAACTTAAAATATGAAAATGTGACATAAAAAACAAATTTGAAGGATCTCAAACTAAAACATAAATGATTTCAAACATTAAAATTCAAATCATAAGCAAATTGAAGGAATTAAATGTAACACAACAAAATAAAGTGACAAAATTAGTCAAAATTCAAAGTGCCACTTAAGTGAAATGTCAAAATCAAAGAACTTAAGGAACTAATCATAATTGAAATCATGAACATCCAAAACTTCATCTTTACTTTCATTTGTATCTAAGTTGTAAATCTCTTTCTTCTACGACGAGAACATTTTTGCAGAAACTACTGTAGCGGCGCAATATCGCCGCTACATCCGCTACACTTCGCCTGACCGTAGCGGCGCGGTCTGTGGCAGCCGGCCGTTGCACCGCAACGCAACTCCGCTATAGCGCGCTAAAGCGGGGCAATTCACTAAGTTCATATTTGATCACTTCTGCTCTTTTAAATTTAATATCCTTTCTTGTAACAAGGTGCTCAAAAGAGAGAAGAAAAACAGACATCAAATTTAATGTTCTTAGAGTTAAAAGAACGCAAATTAAAAAAAAAGGTTACTTCAGAAAAGTAATAAGTGATATCATTAAAAAAAAAAACATATTGATGTCTTGTGGGCACTCGAAAGTTACCATGCTATATCAAATTATCGGCATACCTTAGCATGTTCCAAATGTCCAACGGCTTCATCTTGCGATGAAGAATTCACAAACAACTGAATACAACAGAGTCCAGCAGCAACATGGTCCTTTTTAATTACCTGCATATTTTAGATCATTAGAAAAGCATAAACATCTGCCACAGAAAAATTGAAGAGAAAATGTCATAACACATTATATTCAAGCCCCATCAGTTGCGGTTATGAAAAATCTTGTTCCATGCAGGAAATGTAAGTTACACAATCATTTACCATAGAATTTTGATGCTATTATAACAAGTAATGGTGGTGATCACATAGAAAAACAATAACAAACTTAAAATTATATGGATGTTGATAGGAGAAGGACTACTAGTGATATTGGGAAGCCTAATGGTTGAATAATGACCTTAAACTCAATTCCCAGGAATGAGTTGAGAAAAGGTTGTTGAATCACAATGCGTATCGTGCATTGTTAGAGTATAATATAAATCATCAAAGAGGCCTTCACCTAATAGCTTAAGCTTTTGGGTTGAATTGGTTCTTTACATGGTATCAAAACTTCGGTGTCCCGGGTTCGATCCTCGTCGCCACCCATTTTCTTTGTGGAATTTCTTAGCACAGGTAGGCTTGGCCTGATGCATCATCCACCTTTCAAGTCTAATGAGCTCTTTTGTGAGGGGTCGTGTTAGAGTATAATATAAATCATTAAAGAAGCCCTCACCTAATAGCTTAAGTTTTTGGGTTGAATTGGTTATTTACATGTATCATTAGGCTATTTTTTTATCATGAATCGTATCGAATCATAAGATTCACAAACATAATATAAATATATAATGTCAAATAAGAAGTATTTTAAGCCTCCAATTTCTCTCCTTTTGTCTGTACTATAGCTCTTTGAAAACTTCTCTAAGAGAGACTGTTTTCGTGTACGCAAGTCTCTGTTTTTTCAATATCACATTTTTTTCAAGACCGAAGAGATTTGTATTAATTTGAAATTTTTTTTGATTGTTTCCCTAAATAACTGTGACTTTCATATTCATTTTTGAATTTGAATCACATATCATATCTTTGTTTCCTTTCCCTAATTAATAGTGACTTTTCAGATTTTTTGAATTAAAAATTTAAAATCTTGATTTGATTTTAGAATCGTAAATTGTGATTCATGATTTAATACAAGACCAATTCCGATACAGGCAACCGATACATATCGCTCAGCTTTTGTATCGTAATGCACGATAAGTATCGTGTATCGTGCAATACTAACAACTATGGTTGAGCGAGATCACTGGAAAATGCGGCTAAATTGAACAATGCATCTTTGTTAGGCAACCTCCCTTTCTCTAAGATTTCCCCTCTCAGTAGAGATATTTTGATATGAAACTTGGGAGAGTCTCACCCCGAAAGCTAGCTTGTAAGGTAGGAGAGCCCAAAGTCCATATAAACCCCACATTATAACCTTATGTTTCCGATCTAGGATTCCAAGTCCCATACCTTGCGCAACTGTATCGTAACATCCCACCACGCTCCGCAACCACAACTCCCACGTGATCTATAGCTTGGTGCTAGCTTTTTTACTAGCTCTGGGTGAACACTGAGTCACTAGTCGCTTCGCTTAATTGCAACTGGGAGACATAGTGGAAGCATTGATACAAATTGATACGAACCTTGGGAGAGCCTCATCCTAAAAGCTAGCTTGTAAGATAGGAGAGCCCAAAGTCCATATAAACCCCACACCAGAACCTTTTGTTTCTGATGTGGGACTCCAAATCCCATACCTTACTACTAGGTCATAACATTTCCATTTTGCAAACTCCATTTGGAAATCCAAAGTCATCTAAAAAATTGAGTTTTATCTAGTAAATGATTCTCTATAGGGATTAACACTAACGCTTGGTGCATAATAAAAGCCACAAAAAAACACTTCCTTGGAATATATTAATTATGTATAACATGAGTATTGAAATTTTTATTCATTTGTTTTTGCATTGCCCAGCAGTCGCTAACATCCAGAATGAGACATTTTGGGAGAACATAGGGCTATATCATTGCTTATTTGATAAATTTTTGTGGAGTAGCTTAGAGGATGAGTCTTTGTGAAATGATAAGGTTGCTACAGGACCCAAAATAAACGGGACAAGGGAAATACAAAACTAAGAAAATAAGAAAAAACAAACGCTGTAGGACCCACAAAGAAGCCAAGCATAGTACTCTAAAATGTTATTTGTGTTCCAACAAAAAATGGGCAAACTCGGTGCTCTCCAAAGATAGAAAAAAGGTTACTCCCTAGAAATTTTTAGTCCTGCTTCTAATTTTATCACAACTCATTAAGTAGAAAAAATTACCTGAAACCTGTATAAATAATTGAAAAGCTTGTGAGTTTCGCAATAGAGGCAAATACGGGCAAGGGCTGTTGCTGTATAGTGATTCACCACTGCATCCTGTGATTTAGCTGAAGACATTCTAGTTGAAATAACTTCCTCCAAAATAGGAATAGCACCATAACAAATACACAATTCACACAGATCATCGATCGTCCCATAATCAGTCGCCAAAGAATCTAGTCTTTGGGGAGATGAAGATGACACTCCACTCATGGTTGATGGCTGTGGTGGTGGTGGGACAGCGTCAGGAGGAAAGAACAATAAGCAACCATCACGGTAATGACCATGCCTAAACATAAAACCAAGCAAATGCTGACGTGCATACTGCAAAGTTTTAAACAAGAATTAGGAAATCCAAAGGTTACAAACAAATTGCAAAAGATAGGAAGCATTTTAAACCATAAACTTCAATATCATCTTTATCCAAAAACTAGTTGGGGTCAGCAGTCGATAAATCCAAATAAAAGCAACAACAGATTGATGGATAATAAGGAAAAAATATAGTAATAGTAATAATAAATAAATAAATAAAACATACAAAGAATATACCCCTCCACAATGCTAATAGTTTTTCTTCACTCCATCTTAAGACAAGCCGTATGCCAATTTATTTTCCACTCCATTAAGTCTTGTTTTACTATTTTTCCCTTGATATGTTTCGGTCGACCTCTTCCTTTCTTTATACTAAAAATATACCAAAATCATAATAACAAAACTGTTGAGATATATAAAATTATTAATGTAACCTCACCCAATAGCTTAAGCTTTTGGGTTGAATTGGTTCTTTACATGGTATCAGAGCCTCGGTGAACCAAGTTCGATCCTCACCACCCCCCACTTTCTTTCTAGTGGAATTTCTTTCTTCGCATAGGTAGGTGGGCCTGTGCATTGTCCACTCTTCGAGCCCAGTGAGCTCTCGTGTGAGGGGGCGTGTTGAGATATATAAAATTATTAATGTAACCTCACCCAATAGCTTAAGCTTTTGGGTTGAATTGGTTCTTTACAAAAACATATGTAAAACAAAAACCTAAAATGGAATTAGAACTTCTTTTTGTTTTAAGACCAAAAAATGCAATGCAGAAAATATACAGACTTGCTATAAAAACCCAATATTGTATGATATACACTCTTCAAACTGATGCGTAGCTAATTAATTTGACAAAAGATTAAGCAAAATGTTAAATTATGAACGTTTTCATGAGCCAATTATTTGCAGATAGGGTAGAGTTATGTTCACCTCTTGTAAGTAATTAACACATTCAGTGTATCTAACATTATCCAGGTTACTCCGAGGACCATCTTCAAAGTCTTGACTATATACAGAATTATTATTTGTAGATACATGAGATCGTCTTGATCTCTCCGAACGAGGAAATGTTGATGGCATGTATAAGATGTTGAGATATGAATCAGCAGAAAGAGAATCATCCAAGATTGTGGGCGCACTTTTAGCCAGATGTTCATACCTGAAGCAGAAATATAATTAGATGCTGTTTCTGTGCAATGACCAAGATCTAAAGGTGTCTTCACTTCCTAATTTTTCCCCTTGGTTTCTTTCCTTTTCCGGCTATTCCAGAAAAAATTGCAAGCAACAATTTCAAAAAATTAACCAGCTTGATCAGTCAGAAGTCAAAGCACAAACATATTTAGGTTTTTAGTAGAGTACAGGAAAGCCTGTGATTAGACATCAGATAACCTTCTGCTCAAATATCTACCCTAGCCAGCCACGATTAGGTACAAAAGAAGCAGAACTCCCGGCAATATCCAGTTACTCAACCATCTTGTTCATGACAACAAATGTTAACGAGTCTCACCAAAGAAAGTTGATTATCCAAATATCAAAGCAAGATCTCTAACCAAAAGATAAAACAATATAAATTTGAATAGGAAGAACAATGCAAATAATTAATTCAAATATTAGACATTATGACACTTGAACAAAATTGGTCTAGCTTATAGCCTTATAAGTTATAACAATAAAAACCTAAAAGACAACTATCATAAATGGAAAACATCTTACATAGAACGAACAGCTGAAACATCAACCGGTGGGCCACCTTCAATAGTATTAATAATCTCTAAAATCACAGGTCCAGGATCACCCTTGTGCAACTGAAGAGCTTGCCTGAAATGAAATAGATATAAATTATTTAATTGGACTCAAATCCATGCTCCCACCGCCTTTCACTAAAAAATATGATTTCAAGCTTTAAAAAAACTGATCTCAAGAATTATCACCGAAAAAAATAAAATTCACATACTTAAACTTCACACGAGCTTGTCCGTAGCGCTCCATCCGAATTAATGCATGACCCCATGCATTCCACACAGGGAAGACATCAATCTAAAAGAAGGGAAATATTTTTTTTTTTAAACCTACATTAACTGAAATGTAGCAGTTCTAGTAAATAAAAGACTGACAGGTAATTTGCCTACCTTACACTTTTTGCAGGTATACACAGCCATGCTGTAGCGTTCTTCCACAACCAACCTATCACGGAGATGGGCAGATGACTCTCCATCAGCAATGTCATCAAGAGAAGCAGCAATACCTGATCCCAAAAGGCTTTGGAGAAGCTCTGCACGTCCCAGCCAAACATCTGCCTGTGATAGGATTTCAGATAGTTCATCTATCGATTGACTACCCATACTAGAACTGCCAGCATCAGATGATGTGTCATCAGCATCTCTATTTCTCTCAGAATTAGTTGGCAATTCACTACCACCTGTGAGCTTTCTTAGCAGGGACTTGGCATATAGTAGACCCTGGAAATGCAACATAGAATTATTACATTTTTCATTGCAAGAAAAATGCTAATGATGGCAATTTAAAGCAAATAAACACATGGCTTAAGACTCATCATTATTAACCACTGACAATAACTATAATCAATAAATTACTCTGTTTCCATTAAATACCTGCACAAATGTTTCTGTGGCATGATATGCTCGCCCAATTGTCTCCATAGATGCATTCTCAGGCAACTGCTGAGAGCTCAAGACATTCTTCATTTGATTAATGCACAAATCAAGGGCGACTTTGGCAGAGACTAATTCATCAGAACAAAGAGCAAGCAGTGCCTACAAAGGGAAAACCCAAGCATTCAGCAAAGACAAAATGATATTTATAAAAACAGTACAGATACGCCTATGAAGCCACTAAGTGCAGAAAATTACGATCAAATATTTCCGTTTTTATTTTCTATTAGTTAATGGATAGGATTAATGACTCATTGCTGAGTCATCCTTATCTATCTTTTCTCATTCTCTCTTGTATAAATCTCCCTACAGTGAAAATCATTAGTATCAATTCAGAAAAACACAATTCTTTTATATTTCAATATGGTATCAAGAGCAGGTTCGTTCCTAGTACCTTAGATCAGCCATCTTTAAGGCTGAAACACCATCAAAATTGCCCAACTTCTGCCCAAACCCAGAAACCATATCTACATACCTCCAATTGAGAAGGTGGAGTGACCATTCAACGACCATTCAACTCAGAAGGCTCCGACAAGTCGAACGCCACCCATCACCATTAGCCACCACACGCACCTCCACACGCGCGACCATTCACCGGCGTGTGTAGCTCATGCGCCACCTTCCCCGCATCTTTTTTGCCGCGACCTGCTCAGAACCACTCGCCACCTTCTCCTCTACCTGTTTCAGAGGTCAGATCTGCAAAAGGAACAACTTGATTTTTTGGGTCAACGGTCAAATCCTCTCTCTTCTTTCATGGCATCCTAAGATCGTTCTTCCGCTTGCTCATCTGCCCATAATATTCAGTCCTCTGGAGACAACTTAGCCATGCAGATCACTAATCACCGGTTGAACGGTAAGAATTTCCTACAATAGTTTCAATATGTTAAGTTGGTCATCCGGGCGATGGGAAAGATGGGTTATCTCGACGGGAAAATTAAAAAATCTGCCGAGGATGCTTCTGAATATGAAAAGTGGGAGATTAATAACTCCTTGGTAATGGCAAAAGCTGACCAATTCCATGGAACCCCAGATCAGCCGGACCTATTTGTTCCTCGATACCGCCAAGGAGATTTGGGATGTTGTTCAACAAAATTATTCCGATCTAGAAAATACCTCTCAAGTCTTTGAACTGAAAAATAAGTTGAAAGACTTACGTCAAGGAGATATGACCATAACTGAATATTTTACTGCACTAATAAATTTATGGCAGGAACTGGATCTTCATTATGCATCCGACCTCAAAGGATTGGAAGCTAATACCAGTTTAAAAAACACTTGGAGAATGAACGACTTTATGACTTTCTTGTTGGCCTCAACCGAGATCTTGATAAGGTTCGTGGTCAAATATAGGGACAGAGACCGTTACCTTTACTTGCTGATGCATTTGCTGAGGTTCGGAGAGAAGCTAGTAGACAGAGAGTTATGCTGGGAGAAAAGAAATCAATTGATAAGTCTGATGATATGTTTGCATTGGCTGCCAAACATACCATTGACCGTTCTTCTGGAGAATCAAAACGGGATGGTCGTCCATGGTGCACCCACTGGAATAAAATTGGTCATGCCCGTGAAAAACGTTAATAAATCCACGGGAAACCAGCAAATTGAAAGCCAAAAGGGCATAATAAAGGTTGTGCATATCAGGTTTCTACTGATGACAAGGTTGAAGAACCTCGTGCATCCTCTGACTATGATGGTGTGTTTCTCAGCAAGACTCGATTTGAACAACTTCAGAGACTTCTGACTCAACCTCCTAAGGCCACTATTAATATGGCTTAACAAGGTACAACTTTCCATATTGATAGTTAAAATCATTGGATCCTTGATTCTAGAGCCTCTGACCATATGACAGGTAATCCGACCTTGTTTTATTCTGACACTCCACACTATGAACCCTCTCGAGTCAAGATCGCCGATACCAATTTCTCCCAGATTGCAGGATACAGAACCGTTAAACTTTCTGAGCAGATTAATTTAACATCAATTCTTCATGTTCCTTCTCTGGCTTGCAATCTCATTTCCATTAGCAAACTAACTTCTAAGTTGCATTGTTTTGCTAAATTCTTTCCACATGGTTGTGCTTTTCAGGAACAAGACTCGGAGAGGATGATTAGCAATGCTAGAGAGGATGGTGGACTTTACTACTTTGAGGAGGATGTGACTCATGAAGCTGTTTTTGTGGAAAAAGAGACTGTTTCCTGTTGATTCATGTAATGATGTTATGCTGTGGCACCATAGGCTAGGTCATCCCAATTTTACCTATTTTCAGAAGTTGTTACCAAACTTATTTATTAATAAAAGTCCTAATTTGTTTTTTTGTGATATTTGTCAACTTGCCAAGTATACTTGTGTTCATTATCCTTCTAAAGTTCACCATGACTTTTCCCCATTTTCTTTAGTTTATAGCGACATATGGGGTCCAGCCCGTTTTAAGAATATTTCAAGTGCTCGATAGTTCATTACCTTCATTGATGACCACTCCCGAGTTTGTTGGGTATACCTTCTAAAGGATAAGTCAGATGCTGCATCCTTTTTTAAAAAATTCCATGCGATGGTTCAAACTCAATTCTAAGTTGCTATACCAATTCTTCGTATAGCTAAAGGCAAAGAGTATTTTAACTCTATTCTTGGAGAATATCTCTCACAACATGACATCCTTTCCCAAAACTCATGTCCTGACACTCCAACAAAACAGAGTTGTAGAAAGAAAAAACTGATATCTCCTTGAAGTTGCTTGGGCTCTTATGTTCACTATGAGTGTTCCTAAATACCTTTTGGGGGAAGTCGTTGTCAATGCCTCGTACCTTATCAATTGAATGTCATCTCAAACTCTCAACTTTCAGTCTCCTTTTTCTAGCCTTTTTCGCACCTTCCCTTCCTTCCGAGGCATCTCCTCTCTACCTCCCAAATTGTTTGGTTGTGTCGTATTTGTCTTATTCCCTCTGATCAATGGTCCAAGCTTGATCAGAGGTTTTTAGGAACACTCATAGTGAACATAAATAAGTCTCTCCGGTGTGTCTTCATTGGTTATTCTCCTACTCAACGTGGTCATAAATATTATTCACCCTTTCTTCGTAAAGTCTTTGTCTCTATGGATGTCACCTTTTCTGAGACTCAACCTTTCTTTCCCATGACTTCTCTTCAGGGGGAGTCTATAGGAGCAGATGAAGATCAGTCATGGGAACCTACTGATGCCACAATATTACCTCTACTATTGGAAACAGGGGGAGCTACAAAATCCTCACCATCAGATCCTCCTCAAAGTGGAGACAAGTTTATAGCAGGCGAAAGCCTCCTCAAAGTGTGAATAACTCAGAGCCTCTACACTGCCAGCATTCTGAACCAAGTTCTAGTTCCAACACCCCGACACTTGAGTGCCATGACGAAAATGATCTATACTTGCCCATTGCTCTCAGAAAAGGTACTCGATCTTGTACTACTCATCCTATTTCTAATCATATTTCATATAAAAAGTTGTCCCCAGGGTTTCGTACTTTTAATACTATGTTGGACAGTTCAAAGATACCGAGAAATATACATGAGGCTCTCAATGATCCAAAATGGAGGGATGCTGTCTTTGAAAAAATCAATGCTTTATAAAGAAATGGAACTTGGGAGATAGTGACCCTACCAAAGGGAAAACATAAAGTAGAATGCGAATGAGTGTTTTCAATAAAATTCAATACAAATAATAGCATCAACAGACACAAGGCAAGATTGGTTGCGAAGGGGTTCACCCTGACTCATGGGATAGATTATCATGATACTTTTGCTCTAGTTGCTAAGGTCAATACCATCCGAGTTCTCTTATCACTTGTTGCCAACCTAGATTGGCCTCCGCGATAGTTAGATTTGAAAAATGAGCTAGGTCTATATGGATCCTCCACCTGGCTTTAAAAAGGAAGATGGATCAGTGTGTAAACTAAAAAAGTCTCTCTAAGGGTTAAAACAGTCTCCTAGAGAATGGTTTGAAAAATCCACACAAGCTGTCAAAGGAAGAGGCTTCACTCAAGCACAGTCTGATCATACTCTCTTCCACAAACACTCTAAGGATGGTAAAATTGTTATTCTTATTGTGTACGTGGATGACATAGTTCTTACAGGTGACGATAGTGAGGAATTGAACTCCTTGAAGAAGTATCCAGCAACTTAGTTTGAACTAAAGGACCTTGGAACTATTAAATATTTCTTTGGCATGGAAGTTGCTAGGAGCAAAACGGGCATTACTCTAAAAAAAAAAATGTTCTAGATCTTTTGCTGGAAACAGGAATGCTAGGGTGTAAGCCTGTCGAGACACCTGTGGAACCTAATACCAAGTTAGGTATTGAAGATGGGAACGGGGTGGATAAAGAGCAATATTAGAGATTGGTTGGCAAACTAATTTAAATATCCCACACGCGACCAGACATTGCCTTTGAGGTGAATATGATTAGTCAATTCATGCACTCATCCAAGGAGAAACATCTAAGTGCACTATATAGGGTGCTTAGATACCTCAAGAACACTCTAGGCAGAGGAATATTTTTTAGAAAATGGTATAATAGGACAATTGAAATCTACACTGATGCAGATTGGGCAGGTTCATCAGTGGACAAGAGATCTACCTCGAGTTATTGCACCTATGTGTGGGGAAATCTTGTTACTTGGAAAAGAAAAAAGCAAACAGTGGTTGCAAGAAGTAGTGCTGAAGCAGAATTTCGAGCTTTAGCTCATGGAGTTTGTGAAGGAATCTGGTTGAGAAGTCTTCTTAAAGACTTGAAAATCTTATATTCCCTACCAATAAAACTATATTGTGACAACAAGGCAACTGTCAGCATTGCTCAAAATCCTGTGCACCATGATCAAACAAAGAACATGGAAATTAATCGCTACTTCATCAAAGAAAAATTAGATGATGGAAGTGTGCGTATGATGTATGTTCCTACCAAAGAACAGAATGCAGATATCTTCACCAAGGGCTTACACCGTCCAACCTTTGAAGACTTGATTGGCAAGTTGAGAATGATCAACATTTACATCCCAACTTGAGAGGGAATGTAGGAAATTAGGATTAGAATATTTTCTTTTTATTTTCTATTAATTAGTGGATACTTTTTTTATTATTAATTAATGGATAAGACTAATGACTCATTGCTGAGTCATCCTTATCTATTTTTTCTCATTCTCTCTTGTATAAATCTCTCTATCAATGTAAATCATTAGTATCAATTCAGAAAAAAATAATTCTTTTATATTTCAATACGAAGCAACTACAATGACTTTGGTTATCAGTAGCCAGTGACTCCCAAGTCCCAATTACAATGGCTTCAATTTTGTCAGAGCTTAGAAATGCAGAAATATTCCTTAAAGCAACAAAGCAATAGCACTAAATTTTCTATAAAATATCCTACCACAATTATTAAATATGAATATCAACCCATTACTATACCTTGAACAGTGTAATGTCAGGGGCGCTTTCATATCTGTGAGATGAACGAATGCTTTCATCTTTTGGTGGGTCACCTGTAAGCATCCATTCCTCAGCAATTGAGACGGAAGGAAGCCGCTCTTGCCCATCTGTTGAAAAAGATGAAATACGGTCCTCTTGAATTCCAGCCATTGCTTCCCAAGCAACTCTATCAGAGGGGGATAATCCAGAACTTTTTCTTTTCCTATAAACATCTTTTGGAGCATTTTTGTCCACAGTATTTTTTGGAGCCCATGAAAAAGCTCTTCGAGCCTCTTTCTGTAAGTTACTTAAACTGCTCGTAAAAGACAACCTTGGCGGGGCTCCTGGTCGTGCCTTCTGCTTTGGTCTTGATCCGGAAACAGAGATGCGATGTTCCCTAGGAGGCGAGCTGATACTGAGAGCAATAGCCTTAGCTGCATATGTAGTAATTACATTGTTGTCTCGTAAAGAAGGAAATTCCTTTAATATCTACAGAAATAAAGGCAAAAATAACATTGTATATGAGTAATAAGCAACCTAGAGGATTAAGGAAAATGATGTGTAAAAATAATAGGAAAAACTGGCCATATATGAGACAAAGGCATCCCTAATGCTTCACTATCAATACTTCCAAATAATTAGTAAATGGAAAATAATGCATGCTAATGAAAGCATCAAATTAAAGTTAAAATTACACTACCAGTGTAGCAGATTGCAATTGTTTCCTCATGAGTAGCACTTCCAAAATCAGATGAGGATGCTCATGCAGGGAAGAACACTTTTGCTGCCATGGCACTGGCAAGACAGAGAGCACACGAAGCCCTAAAGCCCATGAATTAAGCCTAGAAACCTCGATATCCGACAGATTCCCTTCTCTCCGCTTCAGGAAGAAGTGAACCTTCAAATAATGCATAGTAATCATCATTGAGATGAGGATGGAATTTCAAAAGTCCATATAGTACAGTTCAAAGCAATTTATATCATTAAACAGGGAAAATATATGCAAGATAAATGAGTGATTACAAGAAGTTGCTTTGACCGCAAATTGGGCAAAAGCTGCATTGCACCCATAACAACAGGCAAAGCATCATCTGTGTCCCGTAATGAAGAAAGAAAGCGTGAGGCTTCAGCCGGTCCTCCACCACTAAGTGGGTCAGCTGTCAGAAGCTTCACAAGCTGCCGCCCCTGCAACTCTCTCCGTAAATCAATTGATAATGCTGCACTTTCTGCCACTTCTAGTGCTGCAGAAACAGCTCCTTTTCCAGCTAATCTAAGTGCCAGCCCCTCTGGATCTTCCTTGCAATCAGCTTCAACCTGAAATACAAAGATTTTTTAAGGAAGACATGAGTTATCAAAAGGGAAAGGAAAATTGATAAAGAGAAATATATTTCTATAAGCTAGTATATTACTGATATATCATCTACATGCCGTTTTCATTGAAGCTCGTATCCACAGATAATATAAACTTCTGGAGAAAAATGATAAAACTGGCATAGCATTTGTGCATTAGACATGTAACAGTTCACAGAAGAGAATACAACCTCTCGCCAGCTCGTATAATGATCATCTGCACTTAATATGTGGCTGTACCTCTGCAAAGCTTGTTTCATTTGCAAAACCTAAGCATTACAATGAATAATGTCATTTAAGAACAAAAATATGCATTGCATCAATAAAGGTACAAGTAATCATACCAATACAGATAGGGGCATGAAGTAAAAAAAACAATATACCAAGGGTACAGGTATGGTATAGTATATTATGTAGAAATATAAAAACCAAAGATAAAAGTGATAGAAATCAAGAACCAGCGGGAAAGTGATAGAGACCAAGAGAAAATGAAAGAAAACTTAGTGATGCGGGAGCAAATATACTAAGTTTGATTAGAAGAGATCAAATGTTAAGCGGTTAAGCCCAAGTGATGCAAATTCGTGTACCAGCTTCAATGCGCAATTTCAATTGGGTTCCAAGTTGTTTTAGGACAAATTATGCTTAGTTGGCTCCCTTAAGGGTCAATTATGAAAGATGGTAAAAAGAATAAGCATTAATGCTTAAGTTAATTAGAACTGGACATATAATTGTTGTATTTCCAAAGCAATATAACTCTTGGGAGTTGTTATTAATTATTATATTTCCTAAGCAACACAAATCTTGGGAGTTGTTATTAATTATTATACTAGAATGATATCAAACTCATTGGAATGCATGACCAAGATGTACCCAAAGGTATTTAATAGAGAAATTTAAAGAACAAAAATGTATACTTGCTTAACCAACAAGTACCTATATAGGATAAGTACTCATGGATACAGCAACCATTTAAGGGTATCCATGCATCATACCATACTGGGAATATTGATATAGCAATAGAGTAGTAAAAGAAGAAAAAGTGGTAACTTGAGCACCTCTTTCCTTATAGAATCATTCTGAGGCAGATGGCAGCTGCACATTGTAAGAACATCCAAAGCAGCATCTAATTCCCATGTGTGCAAATACCTATGATAAAATTTTGAAATTTAAAAGTGACATCACAGGCTGAGACAAATGCTGGATATCTCGATATAATAATGAACTTAATTATAAGCATGCTACAAATGAAGAAAAAACATGGAAATTGCACAGACCCACTTCACCTTGTGTTGAAATTTAATTTAACTATGAAAAATGAGGTGGCAAGAATTGAATTCCGGACCATTTGGTCATAGAGGCTTAGATACAATGTTAAGAATCTAACTCTCCCAAAAACTTAAGCTGTTAGTTGCAAGTTAAGGGGTGGTTTCATGTCTCTAACAGAAGGAATTGACAGTCACAAGAATAAACCATTTACCAGCTATATAAATTTATTTCCCCCAAAATCATGAAAATGAAAGGATTTGCAAACCTCAGTGCAAGTCTAGCTGCCAGCTTTTTGTCTTTCAACCTTAGGCAATACTGCCAACTATTGCTCCAATTATTATGCCCTCCAAATCCTTGATGTTGTGCAGAATTTGGATGGATCTCTTCTGCACGTTCAATGATTAGCTGAAGAAGCTGATCGGAGGCCCCATTACGTAGAAAGCGGTCAGAAAGTGCAAGAGCATCCATTAGCTTTCCTTCATCAATTAGCCTATAGTAGAAGAAGAAAGAACACTCTGTAACATGAAAATTGCTAAGGAAAGACAATTCACAATTATTTACGGCTCCAAAACTATTGAACAAAGAAAAAACAAGAATATTAAGAAATCTGGTACAGACAAAGATCATGATTCAAAAGTATGGGTGTTTGCTACTCTTCTCGTTATCTATCTCAAACAACACCATATTAAAAAAGAGGTCTAACAATTGCAACTTCAACATCTTTATCCCAAAATAGTTGGGATCGGCTGTGGATGAATCCAAATAAAAAGCAAGAAAATATTAAGGGAAAAGAAGAGGAGAAAAATAATATAAAAAAAAAATAGATAAAAGAGAAAAAAAATAAGAGGGAAAAAATTAGATAGGAAGATAAATAAATTAAAAAATATAGGGAAAAATGACTAAAAATAGACTGTCTGGAACATAGGAAAAAACAGGTCTATCCTTCCACAGTGCTAATAGTTTTCCTCCACTTCATCCTAAGACACACAACTTGCCAATTTATTTCTCACTCCATTATGTCTTGTTTTACTACTTCTCCCCAAGTAAGTGTAGGTCGATCTATTCCTCTCTTCACGTCATGCTCTTGGTAACCAACTTCTTTATGAACAATATGTCCAAACCATCTTAGTCTATATTCTTTCATCTTTTCAGCCACCAATACTACTCATACCTTACGTCGAATACATTCATTTCTTATGTAGTTCATCCCTGTATGACCACACATCCACCTAAATATCCTCATTTTCGCTACTCCCATTTTATATTCATGTTGCCTATGCTTACCAACATTCAACTTCCTATAACATTGTAACTGAATCAACAAAAAGTCCATGTTTAAACCATTCAAAGTTCAGATCAACATGAGTGAAGCTAAATTACAAAAATAAATAATCATTAATCACTAATATGAAGTAAAATTGATGAAACAATGTATGCGTACATCTTATTTGCTTTGATCACACCAAGTTGGCCACATTCTAATGCAAGTGCAACGAAACTTAATGAGAGAAAAAAAACTACAGTTTTAACAACAATTTGAACTATAATACCGTTCCACTGCCTTCTCGTATGGTTCTTCGTTATCCCAATCAAAAGAAAGGAAAACTGTGGTGTCAAGTCGAGCAGCTTCAGATTTTGAGGATTCATGCCAGAAGTCTACGGTTTCAACCCCTTGGCTATTTAGGTCTGTCAGAGCTACAGGGATTGTACTGCTACTAGCAATGTCATCAGCATCCGACTCTGCCTCAGTGTCATGTTCACGAACTCTCTTAACAGAAGTTCTTGCTTCAATGTTACCATCATCAGCTGTTGGATTAGCAGTTATAGCAAATTCTGAAACTCGATGCAGGTTAGTTTGCATTTGTATCCATCTGTTCAAAGTTGGGAACCTGTACATCAGGAGAAAAGGTTAAAGTAATTATTTAATAATACTAACTGATGTCATGCAACCCCGGTGGCTTAATTTTGTTAGTAAAAGAATTTATAAAGGAAAAGATGAGAAGTACAGAGAAAGTAATCGTCTTAAAATGAAAGTCCCTTCCTAATTCCAAAGAGAAACCACCCTCTCCCCCCGACCACCAAACAAAAGAATAAAGGGCAAAGAGCCATATGCTAACATGAGATTTGAACTAAGAAATGTCTGGTGAAAATTTTTGCATTATGCACCACCAATAAGCACCAAAACCTCACAAAGAGGGGGCATTTGTGAAGGACCATAAATTCTTTCCTTCTACCAAAGCCTCAAAAACGAATGGAAGAAGAATTTGCCAGAGGCTGGAAAAACCCATTCTTCATGAACTAATTCCAAAATGCCAATTTCTTTCTTGCTTCCAGCTTAATATTAAATACTTTTAATCTTATCTATTTAAAATTTATGAAAGAATTGTCTTGAAAAAGAAAAACTTCATTAAAAGTAAAAGCTTATATGATAACCTGCTAAAATATTCTTAATCGATATATTCTAACTCATACATTCTTCATCATATAAATAACCTATACATGTATTTGTCAAAAACAAAGGTATACATAAGAAAATACATATTGATGACCAATCTATAGAAAAAAGAAAGATGTCAATAATATCAAAATGAATAAATTTTTTATATATCTATGATAATATTAAGATACAGACTAAATATTGTTTCCTTTAAAACAGTTCAAAAGAAACACATATATATGACATTATGACTGCCATTGCCAACCAATACACATGTATAGGGTATGCTACCTTTCAGATTGATCAAGAGCAAACTCATAAAACAACCGATCTGCATCCGGAGCCTGCAGTAATCCATCACTTAAGGAGCTTGAAATTGAAGAGCTACTGCTGCTGTACAGTATACTACTCCCGAATACACATGCTAAGACAGCCCTCACTGGGGATATTTTTGCCAAATGTTTCACCACATCCAACTGGAGAGGGTATAAAGCGACTCCAGGTGTCGCTGAAGAACGGCAATAGCAATTAGGCTTTGCATCTTTAGATGATGGAGACAGTATTTTATTTTCAGAGCTGCTCTTAGGGAAAGTAGGAACAACTGGAATGCATGCCCATCCATGTCCAGATCGCGGAGGATAAACAGGAGGCACACATGCAGAAATCACCTCATGTACAAAATCAGCACACAAAATTTCAGCTACCTTCCCAGCTGCATCAGTACTGCCCCTTTCAAAAACAAGACGGGTCAAAAGCTGCAAAATAGAACAATAAAACATAGTTGGTTAATAGAAACCAAGATATGCTCATCACATAAAACATTCAATCTTCATGAAGATTTCTAAATGGCAGCAAAAAGGGAGATCCAGTGCATGAGGCTCCATCATTGTGAGGT
Organism: Gastrolobium bilobum; assembly: GCF_033153095.1. Classification (NCBI taxonomy): domain Eukaryota; kingdom Viridiplantae; phylum Streptophyta; class Magnoliopsida; order Fabales; family Fabaceae; genus Gastrolobium; species Gastrolobium bilobum. The sequence continues at coordinate 337,997 of NW_026899605.1, read as the reverse complement.
TCGGGAAGAGTCAAAGATATGCAGTCTTACCCCGAGGGTGGAAAGGCTATTTCCACAAATAGAACCCATAACTACCAGATCACAAGGCAGCAATGCCTCGCCCTCCATTTCCAAAACCCTAACTAAATCTATAAAAAAAATAAATGAACATGTAATTTTTTTATCAAAATAGGTGGTAAACTTTGTCAAATGTGAGTGTGATGCAATGGTTGCATAGAGGTAAATACAAATATGTTGTTGCTATTGAACACATACAATAATAAATACATGGATTTTACTTTATCAAAAAATAAGAACATATACTTTTCCCAAAATTTTGCAAAATTCTTATGTGTTTCCACAATTGCAGTGCAGAGGGGTAAAAGAGATATATGAACAATATCTTCATATTATGAAAATAGATCAGCTGTCATGTGCAACAGAAACTGGCTTAAGATACTCATAATCATGGAAATTGTTGTCTATAATCAAACACTGTCAAATAATTCAAATATTTTGAGAACCTTACATCCTTAGGCCACTCATAAATGACAGAGAAAAAGTTAAAATCATGAGTAGTATCAGTCCCATCAACTATGTCGCCAATCGCAGCAACATGAAGAATGAATTGTGACAGGTATGTCATAGGTTTGGCACTCAAGGGAGCAAATATTATCTTCCCAGAATCTTTAATGTTGTAACCAGAAGACTGCAGACCAGTTTCTCCTCCAGTTGAACTTGAAGGTGTTTGTTTAACAACTCTTAACCCAAACCCAAGTACAATGTCCTTGTCACTGTTAGAATTAACACCCCGATCAGCATACAATCCTTCACCTCTAGTAGTACTTGGTTCGGTTTCTTCATCAGCGACAGCTCTTGCAAAGTTATGAAGCTTACCTGATGAAGTATAAAAAATGTTATAATCATAGAAGTAGCACATGACAGGCATAAACTCTACCCCATTGTTTGAATTTTAAAAATAAATAAAGGAATAAAATGCCCATAGAAAGATGTTCACTTTTTTGCAAATGACAAAACTATTAAAATGCCTAAAGAAAAAAGAAAAGAGGTACCACTCAAAAACTGTCGCTTGCCAATATGAGCATCTTCAATCATCTGATGTAACAGAGCAAAAGCACGCTCCCTCTGCTCTTGCCGGTGGGACTCTTTTGATGATGTGATGACAATTTCCCCAGATAGGATTGCCTGAAGTGCTGGAGGGTTGTCCTAGAGGAGAAAATCATATTAACATCATATTGTAAATAAAAAAAGATTAATTATGTAATTATTGTATATTGATTTTCTTTTGTTATTAGGACAGAATTGTTTCCTATTTGTTTCAGAGTTAAAGGAGTGCAGAGTCTTCGGTTGTGATTCTTGATGAAAAACCCACTAATGGGTCAATCATGACAACAAGAAAGTCCCGCTAAACAGCCCCTTCATCCACCTCCTCCAAACCCAATAAAGATGAACATCGATGTAGCCATTGCAGAAATTAGTTCATGGTTCAAGGTGTGGAATTTTGAAGGTTTATTTAACAGAGATAATAGATTATTATGCCCTTTAATTAATTATTATAGGTTCTAGAGGCTCAATTTTCGTGTTGATAATAGGATAATTGATTATCCTAGAACCAATTGGATCATGAACTCCCCATTTTGGTTCAAATTGTAATGTTAGAGAAATATAATATAAAATATGAAACCATTAATGTGCATTCACCTAACAACTTAACCTTTTGAGTTTAATTGGCACCTTACATGGTATCAGAGCCTCTATGACCAAGTGACCAAGAGTTCAATCCTTACCTCCCCATTCTATTGATAAAAAATTAAATATTGCAGAATTTCTTAGTACAAGTAGGTGAGTCTCTGTATTGTCCATCCTTCAAGCACAATGGGCTCTTATGTGAGAAGGCAAACCACCGAAGAACAAGACTCTCCGAATTGCAAGGGTAAGGGTGAGAGTCGATTGTAGCAACCTTACCCTTGTATTTTTTGCAAAGAGGTTATTTTCCAGACTCGAATCCATGACCTTCCGATCATAAGAAGCAACCTTACCACTACTCCAAGGCTCACTATTGCTCTTATGTCAAGGGATGTATTAGAGAAATATAAAAAGAAATAAAAAAAATCACTCCCCGTTAAACCCGACTATCGAGTGTAAGGTGAAGGTAATCCTTGTACGCAGCCTTACCTTTACCCTTATATTATATTAGAGAAATATAATATAAAATCACTAATATGCCTTCACCTAATATCTTAAGCTCTTAGGTTGAATTGGTGCTTTAAACATATAATCGAATATTAAAACCAATATTCAATTATTTTTCAAGAGCTATGCCAGCCAACCTTGCTCATTGGTAGGAAAAATAATCAATTATATCATGGTGAATAATCGATTATTTTATACCGAAAATCAGGTTTGAAAATGAACTTGCTGCTAATCAATTATTGCCGTGAATAATTGATTATGTATGTCATAAATCAAGTTTGAAAATGAACTAGATTGGGAACAAATCCACTGTTGGCTTGCTTAGATAAATGTTGGACTAAAATATAGAGATAGGTGTTATGAATGTTTATTGTAAAGTACCAGAAGGTGGTTTTTTATTAAGATTTTATTAATTGTGCAAATATCAAATCTGTAAACAAAAAAACAACTCCTATGAAACCCAGGTTTGCGAAGGTAGGGATAAGGAAATCCTTATGTCCCCTTACCTTTTACATTTTTGCAAATAGGTTGTTTCCGATATTTGAACCCATGAACTTCGGCCAAAAAGGATCAGTTTTACTACAACTTTAGACCCGTCCTCATTGCTAAAATCAAATTAGTATGTATAGAAAAGTAATGAATCTATGTTGTATTTGATAATTTGTATAGCATATGGTACAAGATGAGCTTGTTTTGAAATGTGCATGATGTGATAAATGCATTTGATCTATGATGCGTGCGTGAATGAATATGGGTTTGGGAATGAATCTGAAGAAGGAATCTCCAGTGTATAAATAACAATCTCCAGAGCAGGGGACTCTAGATAATCACTCCTAGGAAACATGTTCTCCGAACGGAGGGGAAGGTATCTCCGGTACATGAATAACAACCTTCGGAGCGACGGACTTACCACCTCCAAGTTGCCATCAATTGATATTAAATTTGTATCGGAAAATATGAACCTACTAAAATTGTTTCTTTATAGAAAGTATTAAGTTAAGCGTTCCTTATATGGAAAACCATGTATATGTTGTACACGTTATTGAGGAAATTTATGTAAATGCGCATACGCGTGCATGTGTTGCACTGGAAGTGATGTAGAATAAACTTTCGAACCATGCTATACTCAATATTTAAGTTCTTGAAATTAGGTGGCTTCCTCACTGAGTTGCAAAATATCACCATGTATCTTTTCTTCAAGCTCAATAATAAATATGAACTTTTTGCTCTTATTCACACTCTAATGCTAGGGGTCCTACAAAAATTTCTAATGTCTCTAGGGCCAAACGATTTGTTTTGTTAATTGATGATTATACTTGTGTAATTTGGATTTTTCTAATGAAAGATAAATCTGAACTGACGTGGATGTTTATCCAATTCTAGCATATGCTTGCTTGCAAGGGACATACTGATTTTCTTGAAAATGATTCCTACACCAATAAGTAATATTCCTCACCTGCTCCAAGATCTCCTGTAAGTGCTTTAGAAGATGCCGTAACACAGATATGACCGCCACTTCAAGGATCTGATCCCAATAAGTGGAGCCAGCTTTAGGAGATCCTCCCGGATATATCTCAGATAACATAGTTTGGGCCTGCAAATGGTACAAATAATAAAGAATACAACATCTAGTCAACAGGACAAAAGCTTGTCCGAGTAAAGAAGGACTACAGATCAAAGTTAACATATTCAATAGCATTTATGAGAAGAAAATTTGCCTACTGGGTAACATTCTTGGCAAAAAATTACCTACTGGAAAAACTAAAATGTGTACAAAGGTTAGTTCTACTTCCTATCTTAAATGACAAAGTTTACTTCTTTAATCTAACAATCTCTCCCCTGTTTACATCTTCCAATTTTCCACAAAATGAAAGAGAAAAACCAATGATAAAATTGATTTCACCCTATTGATGTTGATTATATGCTAACGACAAATATGAAGTGAGCATGAAGAGTAACACACATTCTATAACTTGTAAACGTTTCAATCAACCTGCAATTTGTAAACTTCAGCAATGAAAAAATCAAGTCCTAAATTTGATGTGTCATGACAATCTCTTTTGCTGCTGCTTGATTTTATTTTGTTTTCTTATTCAGATAGGAGGCTTTGGACTATTGATTACATACGTCCTTCCTCTCTTTTTTTGTTTCTAACTCACTTCAAACTGAGTAAATTGCTTCCGATTGCCCCGTTTGGAAATCCAGAGCTCCTCCACTGGACAAGTCTTGCATTTGGACTGTGGTACTCATAGGGCTTATAATGAATATATTGAACATTTGTAAACCATACAATACTATTTTCCTTCTATATGCATTATTCGTGGCTCTAGCTCAGAAATGGCTGCCCATTTGTTTATACACAACTCAGCAGTACATCTAACATAGGTTTTTGGAATTTTAATGAAGTTTGGGCATTCCCTTTAAATTTGAACAGTTTTCGTTAACTAGTTTTAAAGCTATTGAAAAGATTAAGGAGGAAAGAACTTCATCGCATTGAGCTACTTATACTGTTATTGGGTGTATTTGGCAGAAGCGCAAAGGTGCCGCACTTTTAACATTACAGCTTTGAGGCCCCGCTATCGGATAGGATTGTTTTTCTGGCCTTCCTATAGTGCTCAGCCCCATCTGTTTAAGACCATCTGATAAGATGCCTACAAAGGTTTATTCTAGGAAACGCCTCAGAGGATTAACCACGGATGACTTAGCAAAGGAATATAGATGAAAATGTGGAGGGCAATTCAGTTGGAGGAGAGAGAGGGGGGATGGACTGAAGGAGTTAGTTGAGTATGTTATATTTCAGGTAGTTAGCGTAGAAAGAGAATAGAATGGAAATGGATTGGGACTTGGGAGAGCTCAACACCTCTCTAATGTATTGAACCTTAGTATTTACATTTTGATGTAATTTGCTGTTTCTGCATTTGAATTCTGTAATTTTCTGTTTCTTCAATATATAGAAAATTCCAGATTCTTTTCTGGGCAAAAACATTGTTGTTTGTCTCTGTTTTACTGTTATTTGATCTAGTTCTATCACCATCTTAGTTGAAATATAATGGAGAGACAAAAGGGGGGGTTCACCCTCCCAATTAACAGGAACAATCAACCAAAATCAAGTTAAAGACTAATTCTCTTCAAATCTAAAATTGTTAAAGTATAGGCCTAAGAATGTTTTTTTTTTTTGTCTGTCAAATGTATGCACGCCAAACTTTTATGTTTTGATGAGCCTTTTCTTTTCCAGCTGCTCTATGTTTTTATGCAACTGCAAAGGAAAAAGCTATCCTAATTTTTTAATCTTTCTTCCTTCCTTCTCCGTAATCTAATTTCATGTGTCGGGGAAAAAATCAGCTGAGTGGAATCTATTGAAAAAAAGATAGCAGCACCTGACTCAATAGCTGTTGAGACATATTTGCAGACTTCGCAGAAGTTGCAGCAACGTCAATGCAAAGAAGAATCTGGCAAGAAATGCAAATTCTCAGAACCAACCATACACAAAGCATTCTTTTTCCCATTAGTTGAAATGACAAAGTCTAAATTGCTCTCTTATCATTTTAGGCACTTACTGTAGCCAAGGAACCCAACTGAGAGCGTAAAGAGGAAAAATCTAGATCATGTACACGGGACACCACATCATCTACCTGCATACATGCAAAAAATATATTATCATTCATGCCAGGCAATCAGAAATCAATAAGGCCATGCAAACAAGGAGTCCATACAAAAGATACAAAAGATTGCATCCATGACTACCCAACTCAACAGGTAATATACTGAAAAAAAAAGTATATTTGTCACATAAAACATAAAGAACGCGTAAATTGAAAATGATAACAGCATCTACATATCCTAGGATAAAGTATACAACCCAAAAGAATTACATTCATTAAACTGCTCCATACATCATTAAAAAAAGTAAAAGGGTGGGGGCAGGAAGACAAACCATACAAGCCAAGGATCTAAGAGGGGTTTTCATGCCAATCAATGTTACAACTTATTATGACCATTTTAACAACCACCGAAAGAATAAAATCAGGCCTCACACTTCTCTTTCACCTCAAGTTTTGTTATGTGCAATCCAGTTTTGAAACAACAAAATACTACTTTATCCATTGCAGCCACCTTTCTTTGGAACAACTACTTTACAGTTTTTTATGAACACTGCATGTCCTTCTACCTTGGAGCAATTTTTGTTAGATCATTATCATGGTTTTGGTAGAAACAACAAGGCCATAATTCTGTGGCAATGAAAAGTTTTATTTTGTGTGCATAAGGGTGTCTCCTTGCCTTTAAATCTGCTTTGGGATATGATTAAGTTTTTAGCTTCTCTGTCTGCCCATGAATGTTTCAAGGCTTTAGCCATCTCTGGTATGCGGCCTACCAAACTCCAAAAACTTTCCTGCAATCATAGGCCTTCCCAAGAATAAGTGATGGATCTATATTTTATACCCCCATTGTGCTTGTTCCTTGGCAAAAATGAGCTCTTTGCACCATTGTTTTGGGTTTAAAAGATTTGAAAAAACTCAATTACCAATGTATTGGGCTGTTTTGAAAGAAAAGAGAAAAATATTGCAAAGCTCATTCCTAATGGATGAAAAAGACTAGCATTTCCTAATGGCCCTATATCTCACTTTTCTTTTCTCTTTCTTGTCTCAGTTTTTCTTTCCTCTCTTTTTATGCAGAAAATTTGTGCAGAAAAAAAGAAAAAACCCACCTAAAGGTATCAAAAAGTGAAGCCCAACAAGGCTAAACCCAAGAGCAAGCAAAAAGATTGGGTACAAGTGGAAACCTAGCAAGAAAATATCTCTATCTACAGCACCCAAATCACGTCATCGTGCAACCATGGCTGTTAGAAGATAGAGAAAGTGAGAAAAGCTTCCCACGTGCAAAGGAGAAATGGGAATCACACCATCCTTGAAGGCAATCACAAACTAGACAACTAAGCACCCTTGGATGAAGATGCAAAGATGAGAGCCATTGATGAAGACAGGGCTGTCATTTTTCAGATCTGTAAAAAGGAAGCAAAAAGAAAGAAGACGAAGAGCTACACACCATTTTGGTGGGGGAAAGGTGAGGGGGTGATGCCTCTAAGCTACTTGACCACCACCATCACCTTCATCTTTCTTTCTTTCTCCTACCCACCATCATCTACTTCTTTCTATTTTTCTTTTTTCTTTTTGTTACAGACCCTCCTTCTATCATCTTCGACGTAAGGTAGGAGTACTACCGGTAGCTGAAAAAATGAGAGAGCATAGATTGAGGTGGTTAGGGCACGTTATGAGAAGGCCCCTAGATGCTCCTGTAAGAACAAAAGTTTGTTACCAAGAGCTAGACACAAAGAAAGGTAGAGATAGACCGAAACTTACTTGGAGAAAGGTAGTAAAACAAGACTTAATGGAGTGGGATATAGATTGGCGGACGGTGTCCCTTAAGATGGAATGGAGAAAAGCTATTAGCATGGTGGAGGGTTAGACCCATTGTTATTCCTATATTCCAGATGGTCTATTTTTAGTCTTTTTCCTCTTTATCTCCAATCTTCTTCTTCTTTTCCCCTTCTTTTCCTTTATCTCTTTTCCCCTTCCCCATCTTCTTCTTCTTCTTCTTCTTTTTTTACACCCCTTTTTTATATTTATATTATTTTTATTTTTATCCCTTCGTACCTTTCATTTGGGTTCATTTACCAAGGACCCCAATTAGTTTGGGATAAAGGTGTTGTTGATGTTGATATTACAACCCCTCTTTGAGGGGAGGGTGAAAGGGGTGATGCCCTTGAGCTACCCCAATCATTTTCTTTTTCTACATCCATCTTCTTCTTCAATCTTCTTCTGCACTTTTTCTTCTTTTTTATTTTGTAATTTTTTGTTTTGTTTCAGTTGTAATGTTCCTTTTAATTTTATTGTTTTCTGCATTTGTGGTTCAGCCATGCCCTTTAGCATGAACTGACTTATTTTTAGGAAAGGGAAAGTTGTAGTTCCCAAATGCCGTAATCTAAATGTTGGTTTATAATTTTAATTAAGTTCTTCTATTTTGTACATTTTTTAGTAATCTAATTTGATGGAAATCAAGTTTTTTGAGGAACTGACTTTCGAAAAGAAGCTTTTCCAGACTTCAAAATATCAATTGGAAGGTGAAAGCGTGTAAACACTTCCACTAATTGCCTTAGGAATAAAAAAAACCCAAGTTCCTGTATAGGTTCAGCGCAATAAAAGTTCGGAACGGAACCGCAAGGGAACGCGGGGTTCCATAAACCAAACAGCCCAAGAGCTTGAGGAATCAGCATTGTCAATTATAAGTGATCTGAAAACTCCATTGGATAAGGCACTAAGCCAAGATTTAGGTGCAGCATTCATGAATCAATAACCCTGTTCCTACTTTCTTTATTTCAGTTCCTTATCTTCGCTGTTTTATTAAGATTACTATTGTTCTGTTCCTGGGTGCATTCCTGGATTCGTTCCTGTGTTCTTCAAAATAAAAACCAAAAATATTTATAGCCTTTCACTTTACATTTTCTGCACAAAACTTGATAACTTTCAAGTACTCGAATTGTTCCTCATACAACCGTTCCTCCTTGCAAAAGTGAGGAACGCCACCAATAACACATTTTGTCCAAAGGATTAAGATTTAGCATATGGTTCAGGTTATCAGTGACATGAGGTTGTACTCCGATCTAGTAGCAGAACCCGTTTATTGCATTTGTTCCTTGTGACTCACAAGCGTTCCTCGTTTACTGCACCTTGTTCGTTGTTTCCTGTTGATCGTTCCTTGTTTATTGTGCTCGTTCCTTGTCATTTAGTTCCTTGTTTCTCTGTACAGCTTTACTTTACTCGTTATTTTAGTTATTTTATTTTGCTTACAACTTCTCTAACCCATTTTTGTATCACTTTCTCCTTGGGAACGATAATCTGGGACATTATACTCCCATTTATTACATGGATGCGTGCGCTTGCAATAAGCTAAACACCAAAGTTAGGATTTTGATTGGACAGTAGCACTCAGAAGAAATCTAGAAATTACTATGAATGTCATGCTGCAGATTCGGAGCCCTCATACACCCTTTCTCCAGTTATGTGAGTGAATGCAGGTTCAGTTTGAAAACAATTGTCCATGTATATTGTCAATGTCAGGCTGCTATTTCTTATGCAATGATCTTATTGGACCTCTTGGAAAATAGCCAAATACCAGGTGATCCTTTGACCTAGGAGCAATTTCTCATGATACATTTCAAAGGATTCAGCAAGAATGAGAAGGCCTAAACTCGGCAGTACTGTGCAATTTATGCAGTTCATGGATTATTTGGTTGGAAGAATGCCCAAATTTTACAGAAGTTATTTTCTTGATGCGTCAATTGATGGAAAGATATCGAGAAAAAAAAAAGGATTTACATATAGTGTTCATAGATCTTGAGAAAGCATACGATAGGGTCCTAAGAAAAGTTTTATGGTCGGTTCTTGAGAAGAAAAAAGTACCATCAAAGTATGTAAATGCAATCAAGGATATGTATAATGGGACTACTACATGTGTGAAAGCTTGTAATGGAACATCAAGTTATTTTCCTATTACAGTAGGTGTACACCAAGGTTCGGCTCTAAGTCCTTATCTCTTTGCCTTAGTGATGGAAGAACTAACAAAAGACATTCAAGAGGAAGTGTCGTAGTGCATGCTTTTTGCAGATGATATTGTGCTTATTGATGAGATCAAAGACGGTGTTAATAGGAAACTTGAATTGGGAGAAGCACTTTGGAGTCTAAAGGTTTCACATTAAGCCAAAGCAAGACTGAGTATATGAAGTGTGAGTTTCCTCTGGTAAGAGATGGAGATCAAGACCCCGTGCATCTACTTGGTCAAGAGGTACCCAAGAAAGATACTTTTAGATACCTGGGATCAATTTTGCAAAAAGGTGGTGAGATTGATGAAGATGTAAATCATATAATCAGAGCAAGATGGATGAAATGGCGGAGTGCATCTGGATTTTTGTGTGACTGTAAAATTTCCCTTAAGCTAAAAGAAAAATTCTATAGAACAGCAGTAAGACCTGCAATGTTATATGGAGCTGAATGTTGGCCAGCACATAGGCAACACGAGCATAAAATGGGAGTAGCAGAAATAAGGATGTTAAAGTGGATGTGTGGATATATGAAGATGAATAAGATAAGAAATGAAGATATTCGACGAAAGGTAGAAGTAGTACCGGTAACTGAAAAGATGAGGGAACATACACGTAATGAGACGGCCCGTGGATGCTCCTGTAAGAACAAAACTTTGTTATCAAGAGCTCAACATAAAGAGAGGTAAAGGTGGACCGAAACTTACCTGGGGACAGGTAGTTAAACAAGACTTAATGGAGTGGGATATAGATTAGCGGACAATGTGTCTTAGGACGGAATGGAGAAAAGCTATAAGCAGAATGGAAGGTTTTGTTATTCCTATGTTCCAGATGGTCCCTTTTTAATCCTTTTCCTCTTCAACCCCCCTCTCTTTCTGTTAAATATTATAGATACAAGAGGAAATGATAGTAATCCTTGTTGTATTAAACTACACAACATTGGTGCTATTATATAGCAAACCAATTGAAGAATACAAAGAGACACACTCAATGTGGGACTTCTACACTATTAACACTAACACTCTTAACACTCCCCCTCAAGCTGTAGCATATAAATCATATGCTACAAGCTTGATACATAAATAATACTCCCATTAGGAACCAAAAACAACAATGCTACATCAACGAAATGAAATGACTAAGTACAACAAATCAACTGGAATGACCATCAGTCTGAAGAGCTGATAAAGAGACAGTGCTGGAATGGACATCGGAGCATGGATGGTGCCGGAATTATCATCGGCAAAGACAACTGAGCTGACCAGGACATCAGCATCAAGATCCCTCTCAGACATTTCATTTAACAGTTGGTGAGCAGCCGTGGTTTCCCCTTGACTATGCTACAAGCTTATTACAAGAAAGACCAAGTAACATAACATCAAAATAAATCTCCTAAATGAGAAACCAAAAATCAACAATGTGCTAAAAATGGCGTCGAAATGAACATCAACATGGAACATCGGCAAAGACGATTTTGTTGGAATGACCATCAGCAACATGGACGGTGCTCCCCCTCAAGAGGAACTTCTAAACAGTGCCGGAATTATCATCAGCAAAGACAATTTGTGCTGGAATGACCATCAGCAACATGGACAGTGCTCCCCCTCAAGAGGAACTTCTAAACAGTGCCGGAATTATCATCGGCAAAGACAATTGTGCTGGAATGACCATCAGCAACATGGACAGTGCTCCCCCTCAAGAGGAACTTCTAAACAGTGCCGGAATTATCATCGGCAAAGACAATTGTGCTGGAATGACCATCAGCAACATGGACAGTGCTCCCCCTCAAGATGGATGATGAATAGTATAAATACTCCATCTTGGGAAGAAAGAAGATTAAAGAAAAACAAAGCTTCGCGGAATCGAAAAAGTCGCCGGAGACGGCGGTGGGTCGTCGAAAAAGTCGTCGGAGACGGTGGTGGATCGTCGAAAAAGTCGCCAGAAAGTCATCGGAAAAGTCACCGGAAAAGTCGCCGGAGACGGCTGTCAACGGTGGACGACGCGGTCAACGGTGGTCGGTCAACGACAACGGTGGTCAACCCAACAACTTCCCAAGGATCATTCTTTTCTGATATGACAGATCAGTCTAAGCTGCAGTCACAGAGCATATTAAGAAAAACCCGAAAAAGAAATAGCAACGGGAATCCCTCAAGGAGGGTGATATCTCTCTATAACCATATTGAAATTATGGAAAATAGAACCAAGTTAAACGGATTAAGATTCCTCTTGTTAGGCTCTAGATACCATGTTAAATATTATAGATACAAGAGGAAATGATAGTAATCCTTGTTGTATTAAACTACACAACATTGGTGCTATTATATAGCAAACCAATTGAAGAATACAAAGAGACACACTCAATGTGGGACTTCTACACTATTAACACTAACACTCTTAACACTTTCTTTTCCCCTTCTTGTCTTTTATCTTATTTCCCCCTTCCCCAATTTTTATTTTTATTTTTATTTATTTAGTTATTTTTTATTTATTTTATTTTATTTTTATTTTATTTTTTTTATCTATCATTGGGTTCATCTACCACCGACCCCAATTAACTTGGGTTAAAGGTGCAGTTGATGTTGAATGCCCAAATTTGCAAGAGTGTCTCTTTGCACTTACGAATATTATTGGGTAGGAGTGTGTTTAGGATATCTCATTGCTGTTCGAACCAGGGTTTTTTTTAAGGATGCTTCCCTGTCTTCTATGCAGAGATATTGAAAAGCTTTGTTGAGTTTTTCAGAAACAGAAATAGCATCTCGTTAAGGAAAATAAAAGATAAATATTTGCAAAATCTATAACTAGGTTCTGGACACATGTCGCCAACTGTTAGAAAAAAATTAACAGTTTGAGGAAATTCCAACGTATAAAGAACATACAGATGCTATTTTGCAGGCACTATCTACCCATTCGGCCAACTCAAGGGTAGCTTTGTCTTCAGCAGATAATGAAAATCGATGAACCGCTTCTTCTCCAATATCAAACTTCGCTCTCTGCATGCAACTGCAGAAGAAGAAACAAGATATTTTGGGACAAAATAAATCAATTAAAACAAATAACTAAATAGAAGGAGGGCAATAATTTTCTCAGAACAGCAAAAACAACAAATTAAAGAAAACGTTGTACAAAACATTAGCCCAAAGAACTATCTAATCCTTAGCAAATCCATTACATAAGAACCAAAGACCAAGAAAAGAAAACAGAATTGAAATAAACAAAATGAAATATATCAACTGCAAAGAGTAAACCAATCTTCCTGCAATGCAAGACAAAAACTCCCCATCACAAACCGAACCATAAAGTTTGCTTACCATTAAATAATTTTATTCACTAAAAAAGTTAATCAACTTATGGTAAGCATATGCACTTTTCAGATGTAAATCATAACGAGAAAATCTACCGAAATTGACCTTTATTTGCTGTTTTATGCATTAGAAGGAGGATCAAACTCACAGGTTAAGCAGCTTGGAAGGAGCTGCGCGTAACACTGTCAGTGCCTCTTTCCATCTCCATTGGCGGTCAGATAATGGTAGAAGATGCTGCAAAATTGACAAACGCCATTCCCACTCTTCAATGAAACGCTTTGGGATTGAGATTCTCCACTCAAGAGCCTGTCTGCTCGCCGTGCTTACAGCATTGTCTAGTGCATTCTCTAATTCAATCACAGATGATGGAATATTGCAACGCAATATATCAAGTAGCAAACTAGTGAAAGATATAACCATTTTATTTCCCACTTCACTTCTAGTTGGACAAGTTTCTTCCGACGAATTGGATAATTTAGAATCGCTCCCTGGTGATCCGCAATGCATCAAGTTAACAGACATATTATCCATATGCAGTAGCGAAATTATGACATTGACCATCAAAACCTGCATCATCAAAAAATTGGTATTAAATAAATACAGTAATAACAACTGGAAAAAGAAATCATTAGTCTTCGAGCAATGGAGGCCAACACATAAAATATTACAATTCCAAGAAATACAAAAGAGCACAAAAAATGTAAAACAATACCACATGGATCTTTTTTGATAATGTGTATCATCCCACATAGATGCTACTTGATAATTTTTACAGCATATAATCACTGAAACATGGCATATTACATCCTACATAAACTTTTCTCTTACATTTATTTTGTGAAAATCAATTTAAGAGAAGGATCCAAATACAACATTTTTCGATTTTAAACAAATGGAAGTAATATTGGAGATAAAGAAAGGCAATTAACAATACATCCAAATACAACACATCGCAATTGTTACCGGTCAGATCTTACATGTAAGGAAGGAAAAAAATGATCCAAAAAAAATTTGATCAGAGAGAAAAGAGGAACATTAAAACTTGTGTGGACTGGGGAGGATAAGATATATGAAAAAGAACTTGCTATACACAACTATATGGAGAAAATTGCTTATAATGAGTTAGAGTAAACTCAGTTTAGTACTGTAGTATCTGTTATACTATTATGCCATGTAATGAAGTGTAGTTTGCCTAGCTGGCAGGCAGTTAGAATCCTTAGGATTCAGTTAGGAATCTGAGTGAGCTTCCTAGCTATAAATGTAACAGAACCTCTTAGAGGCTTAATTTCATTCAGTTACAAATACAGAATATAAAAATCTCACTATTTCTCTCTAATCTTTTCCTTCACTTTCCCTTACTTTCTCTCAGTATCTCACGGATTTTTTAGCCCTATCATGGTATCAAGAGCTTCCATTTGAACCTGAATCCATGTCTTCCACTCCTCGAAGTCCTTTCCAAAAATTTGTATCCACCTCCAATTATTACTGCCTTACTGGTTCAGATCCAATTCTAAAGGGATATGACCAAGGTTTGTCCATCACCTCAGTTGGCCCCTCCAAATTTCACTCTCCACACCAGCCACACATCTCTTTGGTCCTTAATCTTCTTAGTATGCCTTCCATCACTAAGAACCTTGTTAGTGTGAGTCAGTTTGCAAGGGATAATGCCATATACTTTGAATTTCATGCCAATTGTTGCTTTGTCAAATCTCCCTCAACCTCAGACTATATTCCTTCTTCTTCTGTTCCTTCCTCTTCCTCTATCCATCCCATGCAAACAAGACCTAAGGAATTCATAAACCCTACCTGCCTAATACCTACGTTACTTGTAGCTCACTTGGAGACTACTTCAATCAAACAAGCCATGGCCCAAGTCATGAATTCATAAACCCCACCTAGTTCCTAACTTACTTTTAGGCTTTAGCTCATTTGGCAACTAGCCACCTACTTCCATCAAACAAGCATTGGACCACCCGCAGTGGCACGTCTTGCCAACAAGACTTGGTCGTCAATGTTTTTACCTCCACATTAACAGGCCAATGGTTGCAAGTGGGTCTTCTGGATAAAGGAGAATTCAGATATCTCTATTAATAAGACTAGTTGCCAAAGGTTTCCATCAACAGCCACAGAGACATTTTCACCCTCGGGAAAGCAAGTCACAGTTCGTCTCATCCTTACCTTAGCACTCATCCATAACTGGTCTAATTAGCAATTTGATGTGAACAATGCATTCCTCAAGAAAATGAGGGAAAGGTGAGAACAGAGAAAAGGGGGGCAGGTCTCGAGAGAAATCGGAGAATTGTGTTTGTTATCTCAAAAGAAGCAGACTACAACTACTGAATTTATGTTTTCTTTTTTTTTCTTTTTTCTTTTTTTTTGGGGGGGGGGGGGGGGGGGAACGCTTCTTTAGGAAGCTAGAGCTAAGGACAGCTCAGCAAAGCTTAAATACTAACTGACTAAAATTCCTAAATGGCTTCCTAGAAGAGAAGATCTATATGCAGCAACCACCTAGCTTTGAGATAGAGGAGGATAAATTTCCAATTTGTGAACTACACAAGGCTCTTTATCGCCGAAACCAGATCCTAGGGCTTGCTTTGAGCACTTTGCCAACATTTTATTGAGAGTCCAGCAAGTGTAATCCCTCCTTGTTTGTTCTTACTGCTTCTCAAACATTGTATCTATATTCTAGTCTATGTAGATGATATAATTGTGACTGTTAGCTCTACAGAATTGATTCAGAAGCTTATCACAAAGCTCAACTCAGTTTTTGCCCTTAAACAATTGGGTTCCCTTGACTATTTCTTCGGAACTGAGGTCAAGCATCTTCCAAACGGCTCCATATATTGTTGCCTTAAAGCAAAAACATTAGGGATCTCCTCCCTAAAGCTCTAATGAAAGAGACAAAAGGGATCTCTACCTAAGGTTAGCGGATGCATACTCGCTAAATATGGCAGTGATTCAAGACCATTGCTATACAAGTCAGTGGTACGAGCCTTGCAATATGCCACATTGAACACACCCAAAAATCAGTTACACAGTAAATAAAGTCTGTCAAGTCTATTGTGATGCAACCTGACAATCTGTATCAGCCTTTCACTCTCCAGGCCTATTGTGATGCAGATTAGGCTTCTGACCCTTATGACCACAGATCAACCTCAGGATCATGTGTGTATTTTGGTCCTAATGTAGTCTCTTAGTGGTCCAAGGAGCAGTCTTTGGTGGCCAGGTCCAGCACGAAAGTTGAGTATAGCAACTTGGCAGACACAGCAACACAATTGTTGTGGATACAAACTCTGCTTGGAAAATTACATGTGCTTGTTCTCACGTCTACAATCTATTGCGACAAACTTAGCACATTCTCTCTCTCACAACCCTATGCTTTATTCTTGGACCTTTTTTTTGTTCAAGAAAAGGTCATCACTAAGAGTCTATCAACTTGTCACATCCCAGCTCAAGACCACTGTGTCGATCTTCTCTCCAAGGCTTTATCACTGTTAGAGTAGTACAATGTATATAATAGAATAGTCCCATATCTTGTATATGATAGATTAGTTTCTGTACTTGTTAATATAAATATATTTCTTGTGAGCTCGTATTAGACACACAATTATTCAATCTTAAGTTGGTACCAGAGCTCTTTGTTCTGGGAACTTTCGCTTCTGCTAAAACTCTAAGCCCACTGCTTAGGAGTGCCAAAACCCCAAGCCCACTGCTTAAGGATTTACTATTCATCGCCAGGAATACTGTTCTAGCATCATTTTTTTGGTCATTTTAGGACAGAGCTGCTCGGTTTTGTCTCCTCCTTCCAAATCTGCTCTTGGTTCTTTGTTGGTTCTTCGTGGGACTCTTGTTTGGCGTGTGTTTCTTCTTATTTGGCTATAGGTTTGATTCTATTCTACAAGTTTTTATTTCATTCATAATGGCAGCATCGTCTCTTGTTCACTCGGAGGTCAATTCTCCTCCTGCCAAAAGTTCTTCGGGTATCATCTCCACTAATGTTGCACTCGTTACCTCCTCCAATCTACTGCTGGGTTCTGTTAACTACAAGAATTGGTCCACCTCTGTTCGCGTCCGGTTCTTTGGACAAAAGCATAGGCGACATCTCACAGTTCAATCTACTGCTATTCCTAAGAAAGAAAAATTTGATTGGGAAAGTATTGACAACCAGCTTCTGAGTATTCTTTGGCAGTCTATTGATCCAATCACTCTTGACATTTTCTATTCTTTTCAGACATGCTATAAAGTGTGGGAGGAAGCTAAAAACCTCTACACTAATGATATTCAGCAGCTTTATATTATCATCTCTTAATTCATGGATTTGAGCAAATCATTTGACATTCAGATGGAGACATATGTTGGCAAAAGTCGATCTTTGATGTATGTGTACTTTGATATGTTGCCTTACCCTACTGATGCTTCTGCATAT
Organism: Gastrolobium bilobum; assembly: GCF_033153095.1. Taxonomy (NCBI): domain Eukaryota; kingdom Viridiplantae; phylum Streptophyta; class Magnoliopsida; order Fabales; family Fabaceae; genus Gastrolobium; species Gastrolobium bilobum. The sequence continues at coordinate 320,482 of NW_026899605.1, read as the reverse complement.
AGGAAATAGATAGAGCGCCTCTTTATGGTTGCACTCTTTTTGGTCTTCCCGAGGAGTATGATAGTGTCCATGACACTATCTTGACTAGTAGGGATCCTAATTTATCACTGACTTACCAGTGCCTCTTGAATCTCAACAAGAAACTAGTGTCTACGCCTGATTCATCTTCTGTTGTTGATTCCACTACTCTTGTTTCTCGTACTGACTCTCACGAGAACACTGGATGTGGTCGCGGTTGTGGCCGGGGCCAGGACAGACACGGTCAAAGACCTCGTTGTAGTTATTGTCATCAATTTGGTCATTATGAGGAGCGTTGTTACACGAAGTATCCTCACCTGCGACCCTTTCATGCTGCAAATATAGCTCAGTCAGATACTGCTTCATCTGGTTCAATCTCTCTCTCTCTCTCCGGCAGACTATGCAGCACTCTAGACACTTCTCAGGAAAGCTTCTCCTCAGTCTCAGCCTTCTACTCCAGCTACTAATAATCTTGTTGCTTGTGTTTCTCATTCTACATCACTTGGTCCTTGGTTATTTGACTCAAGTACTACCGATCACCTTTGTGGTCAAAAGGAACTCTTTACATCCCTTACTTATTCTGATCATTTACCTTCCTTTACCCTTGCTAATGGCGCTAAAGTCCCTGTTCGTGGGATTGGACAAGCTCGTTCGACCTCTTCTTTGACCATGACATCTTAATTTCTGTTAGTAAATTGATCCACTCCCTTACTTGCATTATTACCTTCTCTAACTTCTGTGCAGGATTCGGGTACGGGGAAGACGATTGGAGTGGGTCGTGAGTCACGGGGTCTTTACTATCTAGTTGTGCTTTGTCCTTCAGTGGCATGCTCTCTTACAGAATCTCCACAACTTATACACAGTCGCCTCGGTCATCCAAGTCTTTAAAAAATGCAGAAGATGGTTCCTCTTTTATCTGGTCTTCAGTCTTTAGATTGTCTGTCTTGTCAACAAAGGAAGCACACACGCTCCTCCTTTACCAATCGAGACAAAAAACGAGCTGATGCTCCTTTTTCTCTTATTTATTCAGATATTTGGGGTCCAAGTCGTACTTTGTCTGTTTTAGATTTTCGGTATTTTGTTACTTTTATTGATGATTATTCATGTTGTACCTAGATTTATTTAATGAAAAATTGTTTTGCGTTATTCCCAATTTCTAAAAAAAATTTTGCTGAGCTTCATACTTAATTTGGTGCCTCTATACGTATTTTACATAGTGATAATGCTAAGGAGTACGTTTCTTTTGACTTTTCTAATTACTTGGCCCACACAAGGTACTTTAGACTAGACTACTTGTCCTCACACTCCACAACAAAATGGGGTGCCAAACGTAAAAACAGACATATCATTGAAACTACCCGAACTCTTCTTATTCACATGCATGTTCCCCTTTACTTCTGGGCAGATGCAGTACTAACCTCTTATTTTCTCATCAACCGCATGCCTTCCTCTGTGCTTAACAATGACATTCCCTATAACCTATTGTTTCTAGATGCTCCTTTTTATCATCTATCCCCACATGTCTTTGGTTGTACCTCTTTTGTTCATGATCTCTCCTAGTAAAGACAAGTTAACATCCAAAGCCTTTAAATGTATTTTTCTTGATTATTCTCGTCTCCAAAATAGTTATCGTTGTTATTCTCCTTATCTTAAGCGTTATATTTTTTCCGCTGATGTCATTTTTTCTTGATCAACAACACTTTCATTCTATCCCATCTCAGTTGTCACAAGTTGATCAGGTTATTCTTGCTCCTTTTCTTGACTTGTCTTTACCAGCTGCAGGTGACTCTATCCCAGAAGAGCGACATCTTGCCTCCATCCCTGAGGACCGCCCTTTTCTCACCTATCAGCATCATCAGACCGTGCCTCCTGCGGACTTTGGTTGATTCATCGCCTTCTCTTGTCAACTCTTCCCCTCTAGCTCCTTCACCAGAGGCTTTTCCCATTGCCCAAAGAAAAGGTATACGTACTACTCGTAACTCTTATCTTCTTTATACCTTTTTGAGCTATGATCGTCTTTCTATTCCTCATTTCACCTGTATTTCTAGTCTTTCTTCTGTTTTTATTCCTAAGACCACAGGTGAAGCACTTTCTCATCCAGTGTGGCGCCAAGCGATGCTTGATGAGATGATTGTTCTTCATTCCAATGGCACTTAGGATCTTGTTCCTGCTCCTCCAGGGAAGTCGATAGATCTTTACTGTCAAGATTGGACCTGATGGCCATATTGATCGTCTCAAGGAGTGCTTAGTGGCCAAGGGTTTTACTCAGATTTTGGCCTTGACTATAGTGACACGTTCTCTCCTATTGCTAAGATGATGTTTATCCGCATGTTTCTTGACCTCGCTGCTGTTCGTCACTGGCCACTCCTTCAACTAGATATTAAAAATGCTTTTCTTCATGGTGATTTACAGGAAATGGTTTACATGGAGCAACCGCCTGGCTTTGTTGCTCAGGAGGAGTCTGGGATGGTGTGTAGACTTCGTAAGTCTTTATATGACCTCAAGCAGTCTCAGCGGGCGTGGTTTAGTCATTTCAGTTCCGTCATTCAGGCTTTTGGCTTAATCCATAGCGAGGCTGATCATTCTGTGTTTTATAAGTGCACATCACCTAATAAGTGCATCTATTTGTTAGTCTATGTCGATGACATTATTCTCACTGGAAGTGATCAAGCTGGGATTGACAAATTAAAACAATATTTGTTCAGTCAATTTCAGACAAAGGATCTTGGTAAGTTTCGTTACTTCTTAGGGATTGAGGTGGCACAGTCTGCGGGGGGGCAAATCAAATAGATATATACGTAGTATATATCTGTGTATATTGAATTACGACTACGGAAATAATAGAATGATTTCTGATTCGACCGGAATTCCTGGCGAGCCATATGAAAATTTAGAAATCCGATGCTTTGATAGATAGGGCATTTCCATCTGCCAAAGGAAATATGCCTTAGATATCTTAGAGGAGACTGGTATGTTAGGATGTAAACCAATTGATACACCCATGGATCCTCAAATTATTACCCGGACAGGGGGAGCCATTCTGTCATTATCTGATCCTGAACGTTATTGGAGATTGATTGCAAAGCTCAATTATCTCACTGTGACTAGGTCAGACATATCTTTTGTTGTTAGTGTGGCTAGTCAGTTCCTTAACTCCCCTTGTGATTCTCATTGGGATGCTGCTGTGAGGATCCTCTGCTACATCAAAAGAGCTCCAGGGAAAGGCTTATTATATTCAGATCAAGGACATACAGAAATTTGTGGTTATTCAGATGCCGATTAAGCAGGATCACCCTCGGATAGACGTTCTACTTCATGTTATTGTATCGTCTTTGGAGGAAACATGATTTCTTGAAAGAGTAATAAACAAACTATTGTTGCCTGATCCAGTGCAGAGGTCAAGTATCGTGCAATGGGAGCTGCCACCTGCGAACTAATCTGGTTAAAGCAGTTGATGCGGGAGCTCCATCTTTGTGAACAGAAACAGCCATGACACTCATTTGTGACAATCAAGTTGTGCTACATATATAATCTAATCTTGTATTTCATAAGAGAACCAAGCATATAGAGATCGATTGTCACTTCATTCGAGAAAAGACTCAATCATAAGAAATCAAAACAGCATTTGTCAACTCCAAGGATCAACTTGTGGATGTCTTCACTAAAGCTCTTAGAGGTCCTCGAGTTGAATACATTTGTACTAAGCTGGGTGCTCACAATATATACGCACCAGCTTAAGGGGGAGTGTTGGAGTAGTATAATGTATATAATAGAATAGTCTCATATCTTGTATATGATAGATTAATTTATGTACTTGTTAATATAAATATATTCCCTGTGTGCTCATATTAGACACACAATTATTCAATCTTAAGTATCACCAACCAGGTCTTCTTGTCTTGTGTAACAAACTCGGTGTTTGATCAATTCTCATTGCTACACCCACCTTGAGTTTGAGGGGGGAATGTTAAGAGTAATACTCAGTTCAGTAGTGCAGTATCTGTTATACTGTTATTCCAGGTAATTTAGTGTAGTTTGCCCAGCTATCAGCCTAGCTGGCTGATAGTTAGAATTGTTAGGATTCAGTTAGGAATCTGAGTGAGATTTCTAGCTATAAATGTATCAGAACTTATTAGACGCTTATTAAGTTCAACTAGTTACAATTACAACAACAACATCTTTATCTCAAAGTAGTTGGGTCTGCAGTCAATGAACCCATATAAAAGCAAGAACATATTAACAAAATAAATAACAAATAAGAAAAAATAATAATAATATATATATATATAAAAAATAAAAATCAGTTACAATTATAGAATAGAAAATTCCGAGTTACTCTCTAAGCTTTTCCTTCCCTTTCCCTTACTTTCTCTCAGTTTCTCAGGGTACTTGACTTATATCACAATGATTAACACCCTGAGAAGAAGGAAGCAATTGAACATAAATTTGATAAAATCATTGAAAAGGGAATAACCTTGCGTGGAAGATTACTAATTGCATCCAAATGGCTCTGCAAGTCCTTCAAATGAAATATTGGCACATCTCGACGAGTATCTATTTCATCAAACATATTCCTTTCCATTGCTCCTAAAGCAAGTACAGTTGATTCTAGAGCATAACGCATATGCATTAGTTCTACATCTTGCTTCCTATGGCAAAAAAAGGAAAACCGGCATAAACAGAAGGCTGAAAGAAGAAAACAGACATCACAGGTTAATCATAAGAGATTAAGTATTTGAACATTTCATGTCAAGAAAGTCAGCCACACAAGTGTGGCTTACACCCAGTCAAGGGCCGTCAGACTAAATGTCCATATGCAAAAAAGTGTTGATGCAACTGAGACAAATCCAAAGGCAAATCAAATGGTGTAGAAAAGAAAAGAGATGTGCGGCTGGCATTACTCTTTAAATGCCACAAACGAATATAATAAAAGCAAGTTTTTTAATCAGAATATCCATCCACTACATGGTTCACAAAATTAACATTCATCTATTATTAATCCCCATTTCAAACAATTAAATATCACATTTCAGCTCATTTTGTACCCAAAAAATAAAGGAAAATAATTTTCTTATGTTGTAGGAAAATAGTTATCTTATGTAGAAACAAGATTACAAGTGGGATCTGTTAGAATATTAGATATGATATGATTAGATATGATTAGATTCTGTCTTATCCGTAAATAGTCTGACTGTATTCTGACTGTATTAGGATTGGGAAATCAAGACTGCTTTCGTCAACTCCTCTGATCAACTAGCGGATGTTTTCACTAAAGCTCTTAGAGGGTGGGAGTGCCCAAGGCCTTATAAACTCCACATTAGTTGCACATACAACCAATGTGGGACTATATATCTCAACAGGATCCATAGGTAAAAGGAAAGAGAGAAAAAAAGAAGTGGGACTCACCCATCTTTTGTGTGTGTAGGAAATTTAGTTATCTCATGTAAAATGAAATAAATATAACCCAAAAATAAATACACATTGTAGCTGCAAACTGGAATAACCAATAATTACAATGATGAAAGGACGTGAATAGATTAAGAAGTGAAAGAATTGATTAAGGAAAAAAAAACTTTCAAATTCTATATATATATATATATATATATATATATATATAAAGAACCAATTCAACCCAAAAGCTTAAGTTGTTGTGTGATGTTACATAAATGATTTTATATATCTCAACACGCCCCCTCACTCGAGAGCCCACTGGGCTTAAAGAGTGGATAATGCACGGGTCCACCAAACTGTGCTAAGAAATTCCACAAGAGAAAGTGGGAGGCGATGAGGATCGAACCCGTGACGCTTAGACTCTGATACCATATAAAGAACCAATTCAACCCAAAAGCTTAAGCTCATAGGTGAAGATTTTTTAATGGTTTATACTATTCTCTAACACGCCCCTTCACATGAAAGCCCATTGGGCTTGAAAGGTGGATAATGCATCAGGCCCAGCCTACCTGTGCTAAGAAATTCCATAAAGAAAATGGGGGATGGCGAGAATCGAACCCAGGATACCGAGGCACTGATACCATGTAAAGAACCAATTCATCCAAAAGCTTAAGCTGTTAAGTGAAGGCCCATCAATGGTTTATATACTTCTCTAACATGCCCCCTCACACAAGAGCCCACTAGGCATGAAGGGTAGATAATGCACAGGCCCACCTACCTGTGCTAAGAAATTTCACAAGAGAAAGTGGAGGCGGTGAGAATTGAACCCGTAACACTGAGGGTGTGCATGACAACCATTCTATTCTCTAACACTGTTTTTGAAAAGAAACAATTCTTTTCTATTTCTGTGCCTTGGAATAGTTTCTGAGAAAAAAATTGTGTTTGATAACATGTTCTATTTTTATTCCGAGAATGAGAATTGTGTTTGATAACATAACAAGTAATATAATAAAAAATAATTCTTATTAAATATAAAAAAAATTCGGATCATCACTTTCATTTTCATATGGTATGGTTGTGGTGGTGGTGGCGGGGGCGGCAGTACGGTAGTGGTGGTGGCAGTGACGTGGTGATGATAGTGGCGGTGGTTGTGACGGCAGTGGCTGCGGCAATGACGGTGATAATGGTGGCGGCGACAGTGGTAGTGGTGGAGATGGTGGCGGTGGAGGTGACGACAGTGGCTACGACAATGGTGTTAGGGATGGTGGTTGGTGGTGGCAACAATGGTAGCGGTGGCATGGTGGTGGTGGTGGCAGTGGCTGCGGCGGTGGTGGTGGTTGGTGGCGGCGGCGGTAACAGTAGTGGCTGCGATGGTAGTGGTGGTTGGTGACAGTGGTGGTAATGGTAGCGGTGGCGTCGTGGTGGTGGTAGCGGTGGCGATGGTGGTGGTGACAGTGGCGGTGACGACAGTGGTTGCGATGATGGCAGTGGTTGCGATGATGGCAGTGGTGGTTGATGGCGGTAGTGATGATGGTGATGGTGATGGTGACGGTGACGGTGATAGTGGTGTTGGTGGTGGCGGCGGTGGTAGTTGTGGTGGTGGTGGTGATGGTGGCATGGCGGGAGTGATGGGTGGGGGTGGTGGTGATAGTGGCGGTGGCATCGTGGTGGTGGGGGTGGTGACGACGACACTAAAGGTACAACGGCGGCGGCGGCGATGGTGGCAATGGTCGTGTCGGGATGATGGTAGTGGTGGTGGTGGTGATGATGGTAGAGGTGAAAAGTGATTGAGAGAGATAAGTATTTCTCATTTTGTGCCTGGGAACAAAAAAGCAAAAAATTTCTGATTCTTTTTTCTGTTCCCCAACACAAAAATTAAACTGGTTTATCCCGGAAACAAAAAAATAAACCGATTTTACCAAACGAGTTTTCTATCCATTTCTATTCCCGGGAACAAAAATTAAAAAAAAAAAATTGATTCTGGGAAGGTTGTTATGCGCACCCTGAGTCTCTGATACCATGTAAAGAATCAATTCAACCCAAAAGCTTAAGTTGTTGAGTGATGTTACAGTAATGGTTTTATATATCTCAACGATATATATAGAGAAAAACATTTCTACTTTTGCTGCAGAAATTTTTTCTCTGACACAGTCACATAAAAGTGAGAGTAATGGGACCCACTTACTTTTTTATGAATGTGGCAAAAAAAATTCTACAGAAAAAATAAAAGTGTTAAATTATATATGCAACAATATTGGCAACCTTACCGAATTCAAAATTCATTCATTTTCTGGATTTTATTTTCCTTTAATGTTTTGGACTTTGAAGGATATTTTGTCGTCCGTACTTTTCTCGTAACGTCTTTAATAAATCTTCATTTCCTATCAAATAAAAAAATAAATGGAACATCTAGGGAGCACAATGGATGCTCATTAACTGGAAGCAAGCACGTACAGATCAAGGCAAAAAAGATTACCAAAAATTGAACTCTGTTAAAATATTTTAGTTTAGAAATAATTAACCAATCAAATGTTCAATTAAGTAAATAAGAGGTTACTTATTAATCAGTCTTTGAACACCATTAACCAATTGAGTGGTTGATTGTTCCTAAAATGGAAACATTTTTACCAGGAATTCCTTTTCTCGTAATTTTCTCTGAAAATAGACCCTCGTAACGAAGTATGTCTTCTTATAGCCTAATTAATTAACAAACAAACTCAGCACAACCAGCCACCCAGGTAATATCTGTCTTAATACCAAGACAACTCTCAAGATCATCACTGAGAGGGTAAGGAAAATCATAAGCATACCTCTTCCGGGCTTCCAGAGTAGAAGCAATTGGCTGCATACTGATCAATTCAATGGCTTCCTGGAATTTTATGCCTGGAACAACGTCAAATAGTACCTACAGAAGATTCTCCAGTCATGACAGGACAACAGAGGATGATAACAGAAGATTCTCCAGTCATGACAGGACAACAGAGGATGATGGTATTATATTTAATTTCAAATTACCAAGCATAATAAATCTAAAATAAATTCTGAAATGTTTCATTAGAAAATTATATATTATCAATTTATGATATATTTTCCTTTAAAATAAAGGCTGCAATTCTATAGTGGCTATGTGCTATTCAAGGCTGAGTAATTGTCCTTGAGCCCGTTTGGTTGGGCTTTTTCTCCTCCAAAAGATGTATTTTTCAAGAAAAAGTCCTTATTGTTACACATGAGTGTTTGGATGTCTGCACACAAAAATTTAAAAACCTGCTTTTTTTTTATCAAAGTTAAAATTTCTGGATTCTAAAAAGATCAGAAGTTAAAAGTCAAATATTTTTTCAAAATTCAAATTTGCCCCAACCCAAACCAATTTCACCTCCACTTTCACCACCACCATCGTCGTCGCTGCCGCTGCCATTGCCACCACCTCCTCCACCATTGCCGCTATCGCCCCACCACACCTCATCATCATCACCACCACCTCGATGTCATCGCCACCAACCCCAACCCCAACCAATCGCACCTTTATCACTGCCGCCACCACCACCTCCCGCGCCACTGTCGGGTCGCCACCACCACTCCCTGCCATCACTACCATTACCCCTGTCATTATCACCCTTCCACCACCCATACCACGTCGTTTGGTTACCAACCGTTTCTCTTCCCCAAATTCTAGAAGATAGCAAACATGGAGACCAGGTAATCTTAATCCCTATGTTCTCTTAAAATATTTTTGTATATGAAATTTGGAGTTCCTAGGTTCCCTTAGGTTATTTATATATATATAAATATATATATATATATATATATGAAATTTTGTATATGTAATCCAAATCCCTAGAAAATTTTAAGATGGTTTCATTTCAAATATGTAATCCTTAAGGTATTTAAATTAAAAAAATTTGAGGTGTGCACACTAGGAAAAGATATTTTGATTATGGCCAATTTGATTATTTGTAACTGGCAGGGTTTCCCGGGTCTACCATGGTTCTCTTCCCATTAAAGAAATTTAATAAAGATAATTTATAATAATAGATTTAATTATATATATATATATGATGAATATTAAAATTGTTATGCGATTACATTCTTGATTTGATTATTATATTTGAATTATATAATTGTGCTTTGATTAGGATTACCAGTTTTGCTGACTTTTGTGTTTGTTTGACTGCAATGATACTTCGGGGGAGCAGATTTTTAGTAAATCAGGTTGCAAGGAATGGGGCTAGCAGTGGGCAGTGAGAATAACAACTCAGAAATTTTAGCTAATCCTAAATATTATGTATAAAAACATAGTCTTTGATTTTATTTGAATGTAATAAAGCTAGCCTTGCACTTGTCCCTGTACAGGTGCGGCGGTAACATTTTCCCAAATTGATTTTTAATTTAGCTTCAGCAATATTTATGTAATCTTAATAAATAATTAAATGTTATTTTTGACAATTTTTCTATTATAAAAATATTTTATTATTTTAAAAATTGTTAGAAATTTGGAGGTGTTACAAAATGGTATCAAAGCCTCTGTGGTTCGGCTTGGGGTTTGCTTTTGATACTGACTCGAGGATCAAAGATCCCTAAGTAAAATAAATAAATAAGTAAAAAAAAAAATTGAAGTAAGGAGAGAGAGAAAGTAGAGGAGAAGAGTAGAGGAGAAATGTTAAGGATTGAAAGTGAAATGGTTTGGTTAGGCTAGGTCTCTATTTATAGTCGAAGTTTTGGGCTCTGAATGGGTTTCATGCAATTATTTCCTTATTCTTCATTGATGTATCTGGCTCAGATATTGGCTTCATACGCTATTTTCTTTTTATTCTTAATTTCTTACGGCTCAGAATATCGCTAACTCATTATTGACTCAATGCTGACTCATCATATCTAATCAAATTACTAATCAAAAATTATCAATCAAACATTAATGCATAAATGACCAATCAAGTAATAATTCAAACAATCACAATTTATCATCAAATCATAATAATATATATATATATATACACACACACACATTATTATTATTACTACTAAAATTTATTACTATTATTAATTTATTGTATTATAAATTACTATTATTTTCCAGAGATATTACAGTAACCCTTCCAAAGATCCAAGAATTCCAAGCAAACTGATTACAATGCAATACATTTAACATAAAGTATTACCCGGAGAGGACTTTGGACCGAAAGCCGTTCTAACACGAAGTTCTCAACAAAAGGATCAGAAAAAGTATCTTCCTCTCTAAATGTCACGTGTTCTTTTCCAGAAAGCATTAATGAGAATTTTGAATTCCAAGGCTGGCCAGAATTCACACAAGCAACGAAAGAGGCAACATCAAGCTGATAACATAAAGTATCGCATAGATGCTCCACACAGGACATCTGTCAGAAAATAAAGTTTTTAGCAAAGTTCTACCTATTCATTCATTAAGTACCCACAAAGCACATTTTGAAACATGAAAGACGAAAAATACCTGATCCAATTTATTACCATAAAGAGAAGATTCTTCAATCCGAATTACATGCGACTTACTTGCCCAGAGAAGTTGCATTAATTTCCTCTTTGCTGCTATTTTACCGGCCAATAAATCCCAACCCATGGCAGCTACCAAAGGCTGAAGTTGTGGAAACAATTGGAGGACCTGCCACAAACAAGAAGTACGTAAGTTTATATTTGAAAGTACAGCTTGTGGTGAGAGTTAAATTGGCAGTTCATGTAATAATTGTTCCAATACCAATTTTTATACACAGGCATATTGACATAAAAACAAAAAAAATGCACATACATTACTAGCTTCTTCCAGCTGCTCCCTCTTCACAGCTGACAGGGCAGTATCCATAATACACTCAAGAACATGTAGTCCAGAAACTCGAGCATATTGATACATCTCTGTCTTACAAGATCTGATTACCTCATTCAGGAAGAATGCCTTATCATCTAAATTCTTACCGGGCTTCAGTTCTGCCAGATATCTTTGAAGACGTACAAGAGGACGTGGAATGAAGTTGTCAGTTTGAACTCTATCCATTTCGATCTCTTCAGACAATAGCTCATCGTGAATGCTCTAAAGAAAGGCATTGATATTTAATATAGTTAAGCAAAACAAAAAATTCTTACATAATTTGGCTAAGGAAAAAAATGCTATGTTGTTAGCTCATCTTATCACTGTTAGACACTATTCAAAATAGCGGAAGAGAATAAACCCATGATAAAGTGACCAATCTAAATTGATACGAGTTGAGTGATTGTGGAGCCAATTTATCAAAGCTGGTTTCATGGGGAAAGGAAGAGGGAGACAACAGAAAATGTATTGATGGTATTCTGTAAAGGACCTTACTGATCAGAAGTCAGAATGTTTCAACAGGTCGCTAAAATGTCTCTTAAAAGACAAAATAAGCATTCCCAAAAATCCCTGCTTGCTTTCTTTAAAATGAGGTGTCTTAAAATGTCATGAACCAACTCTCCTAAAAGCTTAAATTGTTAGGTGAAGACACATGAATTGTTTTATATTACATATCTAACTTGCCCCCTCACACAAGTGACCTTTGGGCTTGAAGCATGGACAATCCACAATATCACTTGCCTTGTGGTGAAATTCAACATTTTTATTAAAAGAATGGGAATGGCAAAGATCAAACACTAGATCATGTGGTCATAAAGGCTCTAATATCATGTCATAAACCAACTTTCCCAAAAGCTTAAACTGTTAGGCGAAGACACATGAATGGTATTATATTACATATCTATAACATTATAAGCTCTTAAAATTCTTATTATTTTTTCTTGCATCCCTTTTGAAGTGATGTCTTGCCATGCACATGTTCTATGTGACTATGCCACTTTAGCACTTCCTGAATGTTAATTACTTTACATCTGAACAAGATAAGGAAATAAAACTCTTGAGCAATAAAAGAATATAACATGACAAAGAAATCCTACAGCGATGCATGTAGAAATGAAAGTATGCTACTTACTGAAGGCTTTGTTAAGATATTATCTTCAAGAAATAATTATATGAAAGCAACAAATTGGAGAAAGAAGGAGAGTGTATACCTGAATGATTTGAACAATATCTCTGCAATTTGATGAAAGAGCTTCGCTATAAATCTTTAGCAATTGATTACGCATGATACGCCAAGAGTCCCCAAACTTCTCACTTCGTGATAAAACGATCTTCAGGAGATCTTTCAAAACTATGCTACAAAAGAATTAGGAAACATGCAGATATGAACATCTAGGACAGGAAAAATGTTGAAATAAAACATAAAAACACAAATTAATTAATTAAGAAAGAAGAAGAAATTTAATTAATTAGTTAATAAACAAAGAAGAAGAAGCGACCTCAGGTCCTCGACTATTATTATATAAAGAATGATACATATTATTCATTCAAATCCAGAGGTAGCACAGATACTGATGGTAGCCGTGAAAGAATGAGGTAAAACACAGGAACCTTGTAAACTCACGGGCAATAATGTAGCAATTAAATCTGTCCATGTATCCACTAATTTGAAGAATAAGCTTGAATAATTGATTCTTCCAGGGTGCTTACTCATGACAGTTTTGCAAGAATATAAATTACAATAAATCACAGAGAATCGTCTCCTAACTGTTTTATTGAGCCATGTTGCCTCAGTGTTTTCTTTTTCTTTTATCTTTTTAGTAAGATTTCTTATCCTCCTCTCCTCCAAATGCACATTCACTCCTTTCATTCTATTATCATATTCTTCTTTGATCTAAACAATAATAATTTTGAGAAAAGGGTCGACCATAGCACTAAGCATACAACTAAATAAGAATGAATTAAGAAATTATTATTTGCCTACTGTTAAAGATTTCCATAGCTCAAATAAAATCTAGAAACAAAATCTTTATAGCCCTGCCATAATAGATTATGACTTCGAGAAGTTCGTGATAAAACGTTAAGTTCCTAAGTGTGAACCGGTCATTCAAAGCTCCATGTTTTTTTTTTTAAGACTAAATGTTTAAAGGGAAACTTAATTTCTATGCTTAAAGCAACCCTCACACGAGTTGCTTCAGTTTGCAAAAGGGAATAAAAATGAACATACCGGTACTCAGATTGATCAAGTCCATAATCAAAATGGAGAAAACGGATATGAGAAACTGCCCCTTCTGCATCATCCACTTTGAGACTCTCCCTCATAGCATCCAGATGAGCAACCTGAACAGTCCTCTGAGTCCCACACAGCACCTTAATATCCTCCTCCAATTCCTCACCTCCCTTCACAGCAATTGCTAAACCCGGATCGTCACCCTCCCAATGCCTAATTTGCAAATGAATATTCACACATAGTGCATCAAAGATATCCGCATGATCCAAAATCAACTTCCTCAAACTCATCAACTCTCCTTCTTCAACCGAAGCCACACTTGCAGTAGTCCAATTCTCACTCCTCTCGATTTCACCATCCACATCCTCATCCACTCTCAGCCTCTTCACACCTAACTCTAAAACCCCATCCAAAACTCTTTTACACTTTCCTAACGAACCCGGTTGCTCCTCCTCCGAACCTTGTAACACCAGGTCGATCAAATCTTGAACCAGTAGCAGGAACTCGGCGCGTAACCGCAACGTGTCTTGGTCGAAATTCCATGCCGAGGAAGCGTTATCCAATTGCAACAATTCGAGTGTTGATAGGTAGGTGAGGAGAGCGGGAGATGAACAAGAGTGCGACCACGCGATGTTTCGGAATCGACCCGATCGAGCAACGATTGTTTGCAGAATTTCGCGAGCTAGGTCACGGTTTCGGGTTCGGAGGGCAAGGAGAACGCCTCGTAAGGGTTCGAATTGAGCTAGGTGGAGATGGTTCGCGGCAAGGCGACAGAGGATTTCCGTTTCTTTGCCCATTGCGCTGCGAGAAACGGCGATGGTGCTTGCACTTTCACTGCATTCGAACCTGATTGAACTAGGAGTATTAGTGTGATTTTTCTGTTTGGTTTGCGAGAAAATGATCAATGTCCAAGAAAGGAAAAATTAATAGATGTTCAGGAATCAATAAAGGATATTTTATTTCACTAAAATTATTATTTTATATCTGACAAACAAAAAATCGGAAAGTGAAGGAAACATAATGAAAAAACTGGCTACTTCTGAACAGGGGTGTTAACGAGCCGAGTCGAGCTTTGGTCTTAATGGACCGAGTCTATATTCAAACGTGTCAGACTGGCCTTAGCCTGTTACCAGTTACGAATATAATATCAGCTTGTGGCCTGACTCATTTACAAAAAATAAAAGCCTAGTTTAGTCTCTTAGCCTGTTTTAAAAAAATAAGACAATAAAAATTTATCCAAACAAAATCTACAATCAACAGCACTAGTAATTTCATAAATATTCATAAATTTAAATTTTATCCAAATAGCATAATATAAAATAAAGTCATTCAAAAAGTCTATTTAATTAATAAAATGGGATGAAATGAATTAAGAAGAGAGAGTACTATCACAAGTAGTATAAAAAATATAAAAAAATAAAAATAAAATATATTAGACAAGACTGAGAGGCTCTAAGGCCGAGCTTTTAAATTGGAGTATGAGACATTTTTATTAAACAAGCTTTTATACAAGTCCAAGCCTGGATCCAACAATCAATTTTAGACATGTAAGCTCAGGCCTTCACGAGCCGAGAGGCCTTAGTGATAAACGAGCCTCTGAATCACTCCACAATCTTAGTTTGTTCCGTATTTATACGAAATTTCAAAATTATCATAAATCGTGTGATTGTTATAATCTTTCATAATTATTTTCATTGTTTTTTCTTTTTGAAGTTTTAAACTTCTGCAAAAATAAAAAATAAGAATATAAGAAAATTGGAAAAAGGAGCAGATGTCGTCTATGAATCTAAATGTTTTTATTTCTTTTTAATTTTTATAATTGTTTTACGAAGAAAGTTATATTTATAAAAATTTTCGCTTATCAACTCTTATAATAAAATTTGAATCGTTAATTTTGGTCAATTTAACAAATAAAAGAAGACAATTTTGTGGTTGGGATCTTTTACAATTGTTCGAAACTGTGGACGATCCATATTTCCTTAATGATACGTGACTATAATTTAGTTGGGATAAATTATCTTTGACATCATGATTTGGAATATATTTGAAATAATCTTTTTTTTTTTTTTTGAATACAATATTTGAAATAATCTTTAATTTGGTATATTAACTCACTATTTGGTGAACGGCCATTAGTTAAAATTATTTTCTATTTTATATTTGGACCCATTATATGGATCCAAAAGATATATTATTAATAATTTTATTTTATGCATTTAACGATATTATTAATTGTTGTTTGTAATAATATTATGTAAGTGTGATATCAGAAAAATATTTTTGTAGTTACTGCATATAAGTTATCTGCATTTACTCCCAAAAACGGTATCATTTTGCGATTGAAAGATTACAAAATTATAATTGTAAAGACTACAAAACCTTGAAATAAATTAAAATTACAAAAATACTATGATTTCCCCCCAAAACGACGTCGTATTGGACTTACTGTAGAAAAAGCGAACACTCATGATATATAAATATACAAATGAAACCACATGAAAGAAGAAGAAAGTGGCTTACCACCTGATGCTTCCTTAGGCAGTGTTTGGTTCGGGACTTCTGGTCATTATCCCAGGGAAGTGAAAGTGGGTTTCCCATTTCTCCACGTTTGGTTGAAGAGAACCTGAAATTTATCCATCAAACTTAGTTCCCCAGCTATTGATATATGTGTGTAAACAATGATCAATTTCACTGTCTAGGAAGCCTTCTCCCAGGGTGGTATTGTTGTGAAAACCGGCTAAATGGAAAAAGGGATGAAAAATGTGACAAATTTACCCCTTCTCTTAAATATAGTCTTTCATTTTTCAGGAGCACCCAAGTTTGACAAAAGCTAAAAGTAGGAAGAAGATATGTGGAGTGATATGGATGTGAAGAAATTGACAGTGGATGCATCGATGCATGCTGCACATAATGAACGCCTTCCACTTCGAGTTGTAGTACAGGTTCTCTATTTTGAGCAGCTTAGAGCTTCTGCCAATCCCTCAACAATCAACTGAGAACGATCTTATTCACACCAGAAGCTCACTCACCGTGTGACGCTGACGGTTGCTGGGTGGAGAGAGGACAAAGGGCGTCTGAAAACAAGTTGCTGGGTTATGGAGTTTTGTTAACACATGTGGAAGTGTACTCAAAAATATATGTTAACATTTTAAAATTTTATAAAAAAGGTTACTTTTGTAGTTTTAACTTTTTTTCCCATCTATTTTTTATTTTCAACCAAACACACATCAGGATTTTTAACCCAATTTTCTCATCAATATTTTGCGGTACCAAACAACTTTTTTTAAACTTTCCTACCAAACTTACTTTCCTTCTATTTTCCTGTCAATTACATTTCTCTAGTAAAAAAAAGTTTCTTCCGAACCAAACACTACCTTAGGGAGTTTGGAGGAAAAGGAAGGAAAGGAAAATGAAAGCTATTATCTTCTCTTATTTGGGAGTTAAAATCTCCCAAATTGGGAAAACTTTAATTTTAAAAATAATAAGAGTTTTGGAGGATTTTTGTGAAAATCTCCAACAAATAAGAGAAGAGAATAATAAAATATTTTTCTCCCTTTTATTTTTCTCCAAAAATTAACTTTCAAACAAGCCTTAATGATAAGGGAATGGTTAGATTAGTAACTAGGATAAAAGGGTTTTTAGTTTATCCATCGATTAATTCGATCGAGTGGGGTAACAAATCGATTAATATATCTTTATTAAATTTTTAACACAATTATATATATATATATAGAGGATCCTTTGATATCAGTATCAAATTTTAATTTGACACCTCGTATGAGAGTCATTAGATCAAAAGAGATTAACGACTCTGATTTGTAAGCATGTGATACCATTGATCTTCTTTTGATCTAACGTCTCTCAGATGAGATATCAAACTTTAAATTTGACACTAATATCAAAAGATCTTACCTCATATATATATATATATATATAGATAGATATATAGAGGTAGGATCATTTGACACCTTATCTGAGAGCCGTTAGATAAAAAAAAATCAACGACTCTGGTTTGCAAGCATGTGACACCATTGATGTTTTTTGATCTGACAGCTCTCAGATGAGATGTCAAATTTGAAATTTGACACTGATATCAAACGATCATATCCTATATATATATATATATATATATATATGCGCGCGCGATCTGTGTATTTATTGACATTGGTAGTATATATCATAAATTAAATAAATAGAATGTAAATCATAAATGTAGATACGTGTCGTGTTAAGCACTTCAATTTGGATCCCCTTCCGTATTGCAAGTACAGTCAGTATGAAAGGGATGTGGGACACTGGGACTCACTCACCCATTATTCGTTTTTTTGTCCGCTAACTGAATAGATTCAAAATTTTACACTAGTTGTGTTTACAGGACAAAATATAAACTTAAAACTATTAATTAAACAATTAATGTATTAGATTTTAATGGTTGTACATGTCATTATATATGATGTACATGTATTTTATCATAATCTTCGTTGTTAATTTTTTATTAATGATTATAATTTTTCATAATGGTGACAAAACGGGTCGGCCTGCCATCAACTCGTCCAAAATGGATTGGTCCGCCCCGACCCGCAGCTTGAATGTTGGTTGAAAATCTCAACCCATCCCGTTTTATGGTAGATTGACAGGTCAACCCGTCTAAAAAATAAAAAACAATTAAAAATTAAAAAAAAATATTTTATTAATTTTATAATATTAATAATTTTTATTTCACATTTCTCTTATTTTTTTTCAATCTCAAGTCTAAATGTATGTTAATATTCAATCAAACATTTTTTAGAAACTTAATTTTGTCCATATATAAATAACATTTGTCATAAATAAAAATTTTCTTCTCTATTTTTTTCTAGGGAGTGCTAAGATAAAAAAAATGAATATTGCAAAAGCTTAAAGACAAATAAAATACTATCTAATAGTAAAATATATATATATATTGACCCATCGAGCCAACCCGTCCCTTTCCGCCGCCAACCCGTTTTGACCCACAACCCGACGGGGCGAGTTAGTGCGTTAAGATGTGTAACTCAACCCGCTCTGTTTTGACGGGTTGGCGGGTTGATCCATCGGTTTAACCCATATTGGTACCTCTAATTTTTTATTTATACGATTTTTTTTATTATTATGTGAAATAGTGAAGACAACGAATCATGAACCAATGAAGGCTTTCGAGAGATAGTTAGTCTGTAAGACATGTATATATATCGGGCACGGTTATGATCTTACATTTTTTGACAAATTTTAAAACAAATATAAAACATGGTAACAATTATAACATAATATATGAAATTCATTACCCCAAATAAAAAAAAGGAAGAAATAGACTTTCTTGCTATATGAGAAAAAAATTCCCTGATTTACTCTATAATTTTAATCTCTCATCTCTAATATGTATGTGTATTAAAGAATTTTGTTATATGTGTGTGAGGAGAAATAGAATTTTTCGAAGGATGAGATTAATTTTCCCTTAAAAAAAAAAAGGCATGTCCTATGGACTCTAAAAATTTTGCTTGAAATTAGAGTTTGAACCCTGATCCAAAAAAACTCTTGAAAACTCAGTTACCAACTGAGCTACTCTTGGGGTTTATGATATTGTTTTAAATATTACATCATGTTCAAAGACATTTTCAAGTGCAGATTTTTATATTATGAATTATGTCGGTTGTTAGAATTAAATATAGGGTTTGTTTTTTCTAAAGTTATTTTAGATAACTTTATCTAATGTTCACCAAAACAATGTCATTTTGGGGCAGAAATCATGGTATTTTTGTAATTTTAATTTATTTCAGGGTTATAATAGTCTTTATCATTCTAATTTTTTTATTTTTCAATCTCAAAACAACGTCGTTTCAATGAACATTAGACAAAATTATCTAAAGTTACATTAGATATTTTTTTTCCTTAAATATATTACTGTATTACTTTGAAAAATTATATAAAATATAACATACAACGCTCTATGCTTGTTAAATATTTTCTATCACTATAACTTACTTTTATCCACTATTATACTTTGGGGAATATTTTGTTTATAATTTTTTTTTACAAATTTTTGTAAATTACACTATGTACTTTCGGGAGAACATAGTGTAATTTGTAAGAATTTGTAAACAAAAAGTTTGTAAATATAACCCTCCCCTTATACTTTACCTACAAGTTTTTTTAAAATATTTTACCTATATTTTGAACAAATATTTAATGTTACCATAGCACCGAGCTCCCTTTCATTTTACAAAATATAAAAAAATAATACATGTCATATTTTTATTTGGCATTGAAACTTTTTATTATTTTTTATTGTCAGAAAAAAAATTGGTTTCACATCCTACATTTCACTCCCGCCATTTCTCTCGCTCCTTTTATCTTCCATGCTATTTCGCTCTCATTCCTTCTATCTTCTTCCTTTTGTTTTTACTTTTTATCTTACTCTCTTTCATTCTCTATTCTACAAGACCATAGGAATCTCATGTAATTACGAACTAAAAAATTCTTAATTGACTACATAATACACACTCCGCAACTGAGAGCATTGTTTTAGAAATACGAATCCGTATAATGGTGCAACAAAGTTTTATTAGAATGTTTGCAATATAACTAAAATAAAAGCCTTCGAATTGCTAACAAAATTTTTAATTTATAAACATATGTCAATGTCATTCAGCCATTTTTTTTTAATTTATGCATTTTTAATTATTAAAGAATCTAACGATTTCTTACTTACTTTGAGGTTAATATCGTTAAAACTACATAAACGAATTTTAAGGCCTCATGTGAAAATCGTTTAGGGTCTGCTTGGATTTCTAGAACAGATAACAAGGCCCTGTCAAAGTGTTGATATAAGATAACTAAATTACTAAAGCTAGCATAAGCATTGATTAGGTGCAAAGAATCTATTTAAAATTTTGTTTAATTATTAATGGCGGAGATTGACACGGGAGACGACACGACACGCTGACACGTTAATTCTAAAAAATGTCATATTTCGACACGTTGGGACACGTTTTAATATTAAATATAAAATTTAATATATAATATAATTTATATTTAATACATATAAGAGTCCATAATAAGTCATATAACCAATCAAATATTTAAATTTCATAACATAAATATAAATAAAAATAATTTTTCGTACTTTATTAATTTTTCATGTCAAATTTCATAACAGAAAAAAATTAATTTATAATTTATTTCTTTTATATTTAGTTAACAAAATAAAATTAAGATTTAAAAAAAAAAAACGTGTCCGAATGTTGACCGCGTGTCGAAAAAAGTTAACTGCGCGTCGAAAAAACATGTCGGAACGTGTCATAGAGTTGATCGCGTGTCTCCAAATGTTGACCATGTTCCGAGCATGTCCGACACGCAAAATTTCTAAAAAGCAGCGTGTCCGTGCTATATAAGTTGCATTAGTACTATTTCTAAAAAAAAAAAAATATTTTTTATTTTTCTTCACTTTACCAAATTTTCAACGCAACTGCACGCACAAGACTCGAAATGAATATTATCAAAAAAAATTATTACCTATCAAAGTGAATAATTCTTTTTTGGGTTTTATAAGAGTTATGTTGTAAGAAAAGTGACTGTGTAATGTTATAGAGATTCGTTTTGCGTGCCTTAATTTTTTATTTATTTTTTTGTTTTAAAAAGTGTGGGCCCCACAAAATGTTGTGAGGGTAGAAAAGTTTGTTGTGTTATGTTAAAGGATAAAACGAAAACCCTTATTTTTTTATAGCAAATGAATATCTTTTTAGTTTCTGACTTATCAAGCATCTTTTTATTCTTAGCATTTACATTAGTTGACCTGGAATAGAAGCATGAAAGCTTATAGACATTGCAGATAAATTATTTGAAAGAAAAGCGGCCTACATGTATTAAAGAACTACACATGGGTAAATGACACAATAAAATGCAACTTGCATGATAACAAAGATGCAATAACAATAATTATTTTTAAAAACAAATTTAATCTAAAAGTTCAATCATAGTCTTATGGATTAGCTTTTCTCCACCCCTCTCCCCCGTTTTTTTATTTGGTAATTTTTTTTCTTAATTTGTCATTGTTATTTGTGTTTCATCTTTTTAGTATCAAGTAACCGTTATATAATTCCATTCATTGTGATGTTTCTATTAAGTGGCGCGCAAGAAACAATTGATGTCGTTGCTATATGCGAATATAATTATTATTGTTGAGTGTACACGAAATATTAGCTTGGTTTTCCCACTTATAATTAATATTCATGTTAGGTATGGATATTCTTTATTCTGAATCATCATCACAGTGAAATAAATACTTTAGAAAGTGAATAAGGTGGTGAACAATCATAGATGCCAATGACGGAAAATAGAGAGCAAGATGCATGAGCCAAAAATTAGATAATATTTTTAAAGCTAATGAATATGCCAAATTAGTTGGTTTATTGTGACAAAATCACAATGTAGAAGATTAGCAGGTGGAATCATGAGCTAAAGAACATTTGTTTGGAGAAGATTTATATAATGAAGATTGAAGGATCCTTCACAAGTGAACAAAGTAAATAAAAGAGAAACAAAAACTAGTTGTACGACTATGATATGCTTTAAAATTCAGAAGGGTAATTGGATTTTTTTAAATTCATTTCAGATCATAATCACAATCTTATGAAATTATGAGTGTAGCCTATATTAAGATGCTAAAGAGATGTTGATGAACCACATCCTAATATGATTGAAGATATGAATAATATTGGTATAAAACCATATAATATGTATTGATATTTTGTTGAAGTTGAGAGAGGAAGCCAAAATGTTTAATTTTTAAAACATGATTATGACAATTTTTTAAAAAGCAAAAGAAACAACTCTCGTGAAGTAGGAGATGCACAAAATGCTACTATTCATTTCAAAAAATTCAAGCAAATGATTTACTTTTGTTTTATGCAATGCAAGTTGATTGTGAAAATCACATGACTATTTGTTTTTTTTTTGGAAGAGGTGGCATACCAAGGACAAAACTTTTCGATCTGTAGTCATTTTTTACAAAACCTACCAAATAAACAAGTATAAAATGGATTGTGCATCTATCATTGGGGTAAATTGTAACTCTCGGCTACTTACAAGATCAATGATTGTTCCCACAAACCAATATGACACTTTTCAGCGTGCTTCGTTATCACTCAGACACTTCTTGATAAACTTCTCAGGAGGTCACTCATCTCATAATTGCACCAAGTCAAGCATGCTTAACTATGAAGTTCTTAAGTTATGGGCTACCGAAAAGTAGTTGCATCTTGTTAGTGTAGGTAATACATATTAAATTTTTTAAGTCATCCTCAACCATATAGTCTCATACCTACGCAACCTCTAGATTCTTTTCGTTCAGGTATTGATTCAATTCATTCATATACCCCTAGCTAAGAAGATTATCAGGAGCTGCTATTTGTCTGTGCCTCGTTTCTTTTGCATCGGTGATCACAGTCTTCGTCAGCCCTTGGGATGTTACAAAAATCGTCATAAAAATAATGTATTGTTTGGTCATTCTTTCTTGCTATGTGAGACAAAAAAATCAATAATTTGGCTATTTTAATCATTTTTTGAAGCATTGGGTGGATTGCAACATAAAATATATATTTTTTATCAGTGTCAAATAATGGTTAATGCTAATAATAGATATATTTTTGAAACTGAACATCGACTTTACTTGTGGCATATTAGCCAAAATATTGCTAAGCATCTTTTATATTATTCACTTTAAGGTTTTATTTAATAAGTGTCTCTATAACTATGGATCTCTAAGCTAGAGTTTCAAGAAGTGTGCAAATATTTACTCTCAAAAATTTATATTTCAAAATGCTCATGGTATAAATTTTTTTATGAGTTATGAGTAAATTGATGTCCACCTAACATTTAGTAAGAATTATTTTTCACTTAGCATCTAACACAAAGAAGTGAAAGTATGAATATTATTTTCATATTATATCTAGCAAAACAATGTCTCTTAATTCTTGTTTTGTTGTGGAGGAGGAAGCCGACGGAGGATATGCGAGGTAAAAGGCGGGAACGAGACAAAACCTAAAAGATGAACCCCGAAATTTAACAAAAGGAGTTGTAAGATGGAAAACCAATTATTTTATGGAAATAAAATGCAATTAAAAAAGAAACATTTAAATACCATATAAGAATATGACGTGAATTGTTTTTTCCATGTGTTATAAAATAAACGAGAGCATTCTTGAGCACTTAGAGTGCGTATGACAACCTTTTCATAATTATTTTTTTAAAATTTTGTTCTCGGAAGCACAAATAGATAAAAACAGTGTTTAAGAAAATTAGTTAATTTTTTTATTCCCAAGAATGTACCGGTTCAATTTTTATGCTGGGAAACAAAAAAAATAATCAATTTTTTTTGCTTTTTTGTTCCCAGGTACGAAAAAAATACTTATTTATCTCAATCACTCTTCACCATTACCATCATCATCACCACCACCTCCATAGCTGCACCCACTGTCGTTACCATCACCACGCCTTCGCCACCACTACCATCATCATCACTATTACCACTGCCACCGTCGCCTCCACCACCACCATTACCGTCACCGCCACCACCACAACCATCGCCACTATTACCATCACCATCGCTGCAACCACTGTCGCCACCACCACCACCACTACCATGACCATGCCACCGCCTCCACAACCATCGCTACCATTACCACCACATCGCCGCAGCCACTATCGTCCGTCACCACTGCCATTACCGCGCGTCACCACCACCATGCCACAACTAGAGCTGGCAAAATGGATCCAACCCGCCAACCCGCCCGCAAAACGGAGCGGGGTGGGCTGAGTTTTTCAAACCCGCTGCCCGCCCAGGCTGTTTTTTTTGTGTGTAAAATGTCACGGGCTTGGCGGGCAGCCCGCCTAAACGGGACGGGCGGGCTGAGATATCTAGCCCACCTTCAAAGGTGGGGCGGGGCGGGGCGGGCCAGCCCGCTTTTTGGCAGGCTTATGGCGGGACGAGCAGCCCGCTTTGCCACCTCTAGCCACAACCACTACTACCACACCATATGAAAGAAAAGTCATGATTCAGAAAAAAATTATGCTTAATAAGAATGATTTTCTATTCTATTATTTGTTGTGTTATCAAACGCAATTCTCATTCTTGGAATAAAAATAGAACATGTTATCAAACACAATTTTTTTCTTATAAATTATTCCAAGACAAAGAAAAAAAAAAATTGTTTATTTTAAAAAATAATATTAGAAAAAAGAATGATTGTCATGCACATAGTGCTATAATAATATTAAACCTTTTTTCCTACCATTTTAATTTATGGGTCATCGTTACTTAATATTTTTACTCTCATAATTAACCAAATCCCTAAAATTTTGTCTCTTTTTATCCACAAGAACGCTCAACATGTTATATAACTAACATTTAGCATTGCGATCACACGTGTCCATACATTTGGATGGGCTTTTTTCCTCCAAGAAGTCGTTCTTTTTTTCTTTTTCTTTTTTTAAAGTTCTTTTAGGTCATTTCATACATTTAGCTACGAACTTTAAAAAAAGTAGAATCAAAAAAAAAAATAGTGCCTTTTTTTAGAAGTTAGGATTACCGAGTGACCATTTTGTCACACTTCAGCAAATTTTTTACCAGACTGTCACGTCAACAGTAAAAATTTCTGAAATACCACGCGGCATAATTCCCTCCACTGTGCAGCGAAATATGTTTGCAAATAATTCGCTACACAGTGTAGCGAATTATGCCATGTCAGGCTGCACAGTTAGCAAAAATGACACATGTCAAGCAGGCAATAATTCGCTACACTGTGTAGTGAATTATTTGCAAACATATTTCGCTGCACAGTATAGAGAATTATGCTGTGTGGCATTTCGAAAAATTTTACTATTGACGAGGCAGTCTGGTAAATAATTTGACCATGCATAACAAAATAGTCACTGCTCCAGATTACCCGCTACTCTGAATAAGACAAAAGTCAAATAATTTTTTTAAAATTTAATTTTATCCGAACTCCACTTCAAATACTCCTCCTCATTAGGCCACTACCATCATTCACATATCCTTTTTTTTATATATTCATTCAAAATAACTTTAACTTTTAATCATAAGGCAAGTTATAAAAAGTTATTTTTTCAAAAGCCCATAAAAATAATTTATTATATTACATTATTTTAATATATATTTTATTAAATTATATCATATAAGTCAAACCGACTTAATTACCGAGAACTAGCTTGAGCCATTTCCATAATGCATGGGAAATGGATGGGCAAAAGCACCGTTGTACTAATATATAGAGAAAATATCTCTTGTTCAAAGCACACGTGGAAAGTATGACCATACTAGAGCAGTCAGTCGCGTCAACTTTGTTGCCATATTCAGTCCTGTCAACATACCTGCCAGGACTCCTTTCCACGTCACCAATGTGGGGGTGCGGTGCCACGTGGCAATTTATGTTGAGTCTTGGCAACAAATATGACAGGACTAGTCTTGGCAACTTATATGCCAGCACTAGTTTTCGTAAACGTTGTGCCAACAGGAAGCCATTCGACGCGCCCCGCCTTGTCAAAAAATGAATCTCTGAAAAACGCGGAGTCTGAAAAACGCGAAGAAAAAAGTAACATCGAATCCAAACCAGTTCACCCGTGAATGAAAAAGAGAATAATTATACTGACAAACGTGATGCTAAAACAGTAAACATACATGTGAATTTTGAATTGAGACATAGGAAACCGACATTTAGCAATATATATATACCCTCGCAGTTCCATTGCATTCTTCAGATTGGTGCAATATACGAAACCCACAACCAGTTTCATCTGTATTTTTTTTACTCTGTGTGCATTTCATTATTTTCTTATTCTGAGTTTACATCTTAAGTTCTCTTTTGTTTGCATAAAAATACTATTGCAATGAATCAATTTCATGCATTCGTATACTATAATGGTAGTAAAAGTATAGGTGCAGGTGGTTTAAGCTTTGAAGGGGAAAAAAGAGCAATGTATATTATCCGAGGCATGTCAGTTGTGGATCTATATGTAAAGATCCGTCAGAAATTGATGCTGCAACAAAATCAGGTAATATCATCAGTTACGGGTAGAGTCCCCTGTGGAAACCGCAAATATGCAGGTATTGAAATATCTGATGATGAGGATGTAGATGTTTTCCTTACAACATTCATCGAAAATAATACGTCGCAATTTCTTGTGTTATACGTCGATATTGAGACAACAAAGGATCTATCAATACCGATTCGTGGGCTGGATCTTAATAGTCAGTCACAGTACGTATTGTCGTCTGTTCCGCAGCCCATACAATCAACTATTGCACATGAAGAAGAAAACGACTATATGGTAGATGTTGAACCTGATATGGAAGAAGTAGACGAAGATGAAGATACTTTGTTAGCAAATGACCATGATCAGAATGATAGCGATGCAGGTGATGAAGTTCACGTTGATCCTGTGGTACCCGTGTCTAGTATCCTTATGTCCAATATCGCAATTGTGCCACCACCATCAGGTTAGTTAGTGAGTTGCGTTTTTAATTTTTAATTTTTTATTAGTTACCACATTATTGCATATACCTATTATGTCTGTATATGCAGATGTGACACCATTTTGGAACGTCATTCCACATTATGAGGCTGTTAATTGTGATTATCCGAACGAAGACATACTGGATGTGGAAGGATTAGGTCGTGGTCCATGGACAAAAGGAGATGAGATGTATGTGAAACAAGAGTTCGGGTCCAAACGCGATGTCCAAGGCCATAAAACATTACTGTATGAAGGAACATCAAGAAGCTATAGTAGTTGAGAGTACTACGACCAAGTTGTCTATGAAATGTCTGAACCATGAACAAGGTTGCACTTGGCGAGTAAGAGCAATTAAACCGAAGAATAGCAGCACCTGGGTGGTTAGTAAATGGGTTGGTAATTAAAATAAAAAAAATAAAGCGAACATGGGTGCCCGTACCTGGGCGCGGCTGCTGCAGTGAGGAGAAGAAGAGGCGGGCTTTTTAGAGAGAGGGGAAGGGGATTTTAGAGAGAGGGGGAGGGGATTTTAGAGAGAGATAAAAAAATTTAGAGATGATGAAATCAGGGAAGAGGAGGAGGCTGACGATCTATGAAATGTGAGTGGGAAGAGGAGGAGGAAGAAACGGTGGAGCGGCGGAGGCCGGCGACGACGAGAGGTGAGACGATGGCGAGAGGTGAGACGATGGCGAGAGGCGAGACGACGAAGAGGTAGAGTGAGACTCGTGGTGTTGGGTTAGGGATGAACGAGGGGAGATTTATTGGGTTGCACAAGTACTGGCACAATTGTTGCCAACACTAGTGCTGCCATATTTATTGCCAAGACTCAACATAAATTGCCAGAATGGTGACGTGGAAAGGTGTCCTGGCAGGTATGTTGACAGGACTGAATATGGCAACAACTTTGACGCGACTGACTGCTCTAGTATGGTCATACTTTCCACGTGTGTTTTGAACAGGAGATATTTTCTCTATATATTAGTACAACGGTGCTTTTGCCGAAATGGATGATTAGCATCAATAAACAATAGTTATATATTTCAATAAAAATAAAATAAAATAATACTTCTATATAATTTTTAAAAGAAATTACATAGAATGTGTACCAAAATATTATTAAAAATCAGGTCTAGGCCTTTGTTTTTCACAACAAAAGTATATATAAAAATAACCTTCAACGGCAGTATACTGTAAATACTATTTTGGTAAAAGATAAAATAATATATCGTTACCCATCCGATTTATTTATTTTATTTATTTATTTTTTGGTAAAATACCCATTCGATTTATTAATTTTTGTAAACAAGGTATTGCTCTAGAATTTTTCCAGCCAGTGGTTATGCTTATGCTTAACGATCTATATAATATTTCAACCTTAAGTTATTTATTTTATAAAATAATCCCTAACTCTATCTGGTTAGGTATGTTTACAATTTTAGGAGGGTTTATTGGCACTTTCAATCAACTATTTACATTTTTTATCAACAGCCTTTGTTATTAATTTTTAAATATTTTTTAAGTAAATGTAATGCATAATAGGAATATCATTAATTAAGATTTGACTTCACCAAAATATTTATTTAATTAAAAGAAAATTGTGATTTGTGAATTGGTGTTGAAAGTACTAGCTTTACTTACATTTCATCACGCAACAACTATAATATTATACAGAAAAATATTTTGCAGTTAATGCTGATAAGTTATTTGCATTTATTCCCAAAATGACGTCGTTTTAGGATTGAAAAATTAAAAACTCTAATTATAAAGACTATAATAACCCTGAAATAAATTAAAATTACAAAAATATCATGATTTTCATCCCAAAACGATGTCGTATTAAGCTTACTACAGATAACTTTTTTGCAGTAACTGCAGAAAAATAAACCCAATTTTATATATGATTTTTAATATTTTCCAGTCGCTTTACGTGAAGCAGTGACAAATTTTCCATATATATATGTTAAAGTATTTAATGCGGAGAATCATAACCATACACCTGTTATTGCATTGCTGCACGTACAACAACTTTAGATAATATTTTACCTATTATATATATATAGATATAGGAAATAATGTTTCTCATGTTATGGTATCTAATGCACATCATAAAGTGTGTGGGGCCGAGGAGAAGAAAGTGAAAGAGTAAACATGAATCGCACACATTTTTATGTGTGTGTAGGAAATAAAATTATCTCATACACCATGAGAAACATTAAATTCATATATACATATATGGGCAGAATATACTTACCACAAAAAATGTTTACCACCTTTACAATCAACCTAATCACCATTATATATATATATATATATATATATATATATATATATATATATATATATTGTGAGAACCATTTTACAACTTTATAAGTTACACTTACGATCTTAATCGTTAATTCTATTTATATGTAATGACTCTGATTTATTATATATGTGAGCCATGCAAACAAATCAATAGCTAAATTTTGATGTAATGGCATATTATTCTTAAATCGATACAAGAATAAACAATCATACACTCAATCTTAATTATTAATCTACTTGTATTCAATGACTTATATAATTGAAAAATTAGAACTGTAGATATAAGTGGAATCAATAATTAAAATTGAAAGTGTAACTTATATCGGTGTAAATTGGTATTGACCCGCAAATTAAGTTACATTATTAACCTTGTCCATTATTTTTTCAGAAAAATATTTATGCAGTTAATGCAGATAAGTTATCTGCATTTACTCAAAAAACGACGTCGTTTTGGGATTAAAAGATTAATAAATTATAATTATAAAGACTATAATAACTCTGAAATAAATTAAAATTACAAAAATATAATGATTTCTGTCCCAAAATGACGTCATATTGGGCTTACTGCAGGTAACTTATCTGTAATAACTACAGAAAAATTGAACCCTTATTTATATCTAACAATTATATATTTTTTAATTATGTGAGACATCGGATACAAATTGATCAATGATCAAGATTAAATGCGAAACTCATTATTCTTGCATCGGTATAAGAATAACCTCCCCTTTTATATACGGGCTTTCAACTTACCTGTTGCATGAGAAGTTTGAAAGTTCCTATGGACATTAACTTGTGGTGGGGCCCACCCGTAAAAAAAAATTGACACGGAAAATGAAGTGTGAGTGATAGGAGAAGATACTTTTCCTGAAACATGAGAACTTTTTTTTCCTTTATATATAGGAATTTTATTTTCTCATATTATTTGAGATAACTATCTTATATTATGGACACATGATGTGGTGGAGTCCACCACCCATTACAAAAATAGAAAAAGAAATAGTGGTGAGACAATATTTTATGTGAAAAGAATATGAGATAGTTATTTCACGTAAAATGAGAGAATGATTTCTATTATATATATATATATATATATATATATATATATATATTCTTGTTGAATACAAAAAAAAAAAAAATTTGTAACCCACGGATGATCTATGTGTTGCATTATAAAAGTAGCTTTTTATTATGGAAAACCATTGTAAGAAAGAATTCAATCCACAAGAATTGGACAACCTAGTATTCTCTTCTAAATTTGTTTGCAAAGGAAACCTTTTTCCTTCTATCTTGTTTCTGAAAGTTTATTAGAACAGAAGCGTTGAAACACAAAGAAGTCTCTAGTTTTCTTTTTGTCCCCCAAAAGATAGAGAGAAAGGCTCAGAAGACAATAAAGATGAGAACCAAGGGGGTCTTTTGATTTTATTTTTTTTCTTTTCTTCAAAATTATTCTTCAATACAAATTTTATAAATTAATTTTAAAAATAAGAAAATAATAAAAATTATTTAAATATAATTATATTTAGAGTTGAAAAAAATCAAATTATTTGTAAAAATATCATTAATAAATATTCATAATTATAAATTTGTTACCATAAAAGAATGTAAAATTAAAAAAATTAGATTTATTTATGAAAATATCATTAATAAATCCTCATAATCATAAAATTGTCACCAAAAAAATAAAACAAATTTTGAAAACATCTCTAGAGTATTCTCTAATTTTAATTGCAAAAACTAAAAAGAACTTATTATTTTGAGAGTCATTTTCACAAAACAACGTTTGTAAAACAAATGTTTTTATTTTTTATTCTAAAAACTAAAAAATGGTTTTTGAAAATAAAAATCTAACATGCCAAGTTTTGTGAAATTAAGCGACCATAAACTATTATTTTTCTTCCATTTGGCTTCATCCGCCCTTGCAGGTTAAGCTAAGCTAAGTGCAGTGTCCTGGAATCAAATCAAATCTTCAAGAATTTTGGTAAAGTCAAAATTGTCAAGCATAATACAGCTAACGTACTTAACATTATACACGGTTTCTTGATCTCGATGAAGCATGCCTTGCAGATCCA
The DNA here is from genome assembly GCF_033153095.1 of Gastrolobium bilobum. Classification (NCBI taxonomy): domain Eukaryota; kingdom Viridiplantae; phylum Streptophyta; class Magnoliopsida; order Fabales; family Fabaceae; genus Gastrolobium; species Gastrolobium bilobum. The sequence continues at coordinate 289,089 of NW_026899605.1, read as the reverse complement.
CGCTCCACATTCTACATTGATTTAGTCAAATACTCTGTCATAGATGTTTGACTTTGCATAGTTGACCCGGAGGGTATTATCATATTATGGGCAAGAGATAAACCAAAAAGATAGTGCAAATTGAACCTTCTATATAAGTGTAACATTTCATGGCCATAACCACCCCACAATCTAAAAACCTCTCTATTTTCTGTTACTTGTAGCTAGAACCTTTTGGCCATGGCTTCAAGTTCTCTCTCTCTGTCCTTTCCCTGCTTCAAACTCAAGTTTTGGTTGACTTTTATTACATGTCTTATTGGTTTAACTTCAGCTCAGTTATCCACTAAATTCTATGATAAAAAGTGCCCAAAAGCCCTTCGCATCATTAATAAAGCAGTGGGAGATGCTGTGAACAAAGAGCGTCGCATGGGGGCATCCTTGCTTCGACTCCATTTCCATGACTGCTTTGTTCAAGCAAGTCTCATTTCACTCACCATCTTTTATTTGCATAACTTTCGTTGCCTGCTTTATGCATTCACTAATTCATGCATGAACTTCAATATTATTCAGCATGTGAATGTTGTGTTGTTAGATATTTACAATATAAGCCTCGCTCTTTCACACACACACATACACACACACACACACGAGTAATTGTATGCACCAAAATATGCTAGCATTAATGCTGTAAAACAAAGTCTCTCACAAACTTGCAAAATGTATTTTATTTTTGTTGGGGCACAACAAAATGTATTTTTTTATTATTCATGATAATACTCATATATACAAAGGCAAGATTTATACACTGCCAGCCTTTGACAGAAAAGATAAATATTTTAATGTTAGAATCCTTGTATTTGAGGATTTCTTTTATGGGTTTAAAAATTTTCAAGTTGCATAAAAATAAAAGTATCTCCTACACACATAAAACGGTGTGGAGTCTATGTGAAACCATGTAAAGAGAAGAGAAAAAAAAAGAAAAAATAAGCCCCACACATTTTTATGCATGTGTAAGAGATAATTTTATTCTATATAGGATGAAAAAATACATATATATGAGATAAGATCCTTTAATACCGATGTCAAATTTAGAAGTTTGGCACCAAATCCTAACTGTTGATTTTTGCAATCGACGGTTATAATTTGTATTGAGAATTACTAATTAATTACTAAGTTTGATCCAATAAATTATAATTGTCATATTGGTGAAATCGACGATTAGGATTTAGTGTCAAATATTTTAGTTTGACACTGGTGTCAAAGGATTCTACGCCTATATATATTCATCGATTACTCAACTAATGCGATTTAAACATTGTAGTATCTATTATAGGAGACGACTTTCCTAAGATCATTTTCTCTATTATCTAGTTAAGGGGAACAAACTCTACCACTTGAACCAATTGTATTTGGGGATTTCTTTATTGACTAAAAGATACAATTAAATGTGTCTAATTCTAAAAATGAATTTTGTTACAGAATAATACTTAGTATATACAGATGATATAATCATATTATTCACAGAATAGTACATCATGGTTTTATCACTCAAATTATGTGGTAGCTAGATGGCATTTCTCAGAAGACATTGATAATGAAAAGTAACTTATGTGTCTCTTCTAAGAATTAATATTGATGTTCATTTTCACGTTAATTTGTCTTTTACAGGGATGTGATGGATCAGTGTTGTTAGATGACACAGCAAATTTCACTGGGGAGAAAAGTTCTTTTCCAAACCGTAACTCCCTTAGGGGTTTTGAGGTCATAGACAACATCAAATCTCAATTGGAGAGTTCGTGCCCCGGTGTTGTCTCTTGTGCTGACATCGTAGCCGTTGCTGCCAGAGACTCTGTTGCTGCTGTAAGTACAAGTATCCAAAAACACACACACATATATATATATGTACAATCCAATTAAATTGGTCAAATTAAGATTCATTTGCCCATACAGTGAGTGTATATTAATATATTATGATGGAAAGTAAATAATGTAAGTCAAATTCTTTAATTTTTCTCAGCTTGGTGGACAAAGATGGGATGTACAATTAGGCAGAAAAGATTCAACCACAGCAAGTTTAGATGAATCTAATTCAGACTTACCTGCTCCCTTTTTGGATCTTAGTGGCCTTATCACTGCTTTCGCCAAGAAAAATTTCACAACCAAAGAAATGGTTACTTTATCAGGTAATTAAATGCACTTTACTACGTGATACAAGTTTCATATTGGTTCTCTATACAACTAATGTGAGATTTATAATGTTTTAGGCACTCCCACTTTTTAAACTAATTTTTGAAATTGTGATATCAAGATCCGTAACAATTGGTACTCTCGTAAAGAGTTGAGGCCATGAAAATTACATATAGGTTGGATTAAAGTGCTTTTGGGCACTGAAATTACATAAAACTAACCATCTTTTTGTTATTTTTTTGATGAAAACCATGGTTCAGGAGCTCACACAATAGGCCTAGTGAGGTGCAGTCTATTCAGAGCAAGGGTTTATAACGAGACAAATATAGATCCCTCATTTGCAGCATCAATGCAAGCAAAGTGTCCCTTCGAAGGTGGTGATGACAATTTATCTCCTTTCGATTCCACCACTCCATTCATTTTTGACAATGCTTACTACAAGAACTTGGTGAAGAAAAAGGGTCTCGTACACTCGGACCAACAACTCTTCGTGAATGGGTCAGGAGGACCCACAGACTCTGAAGTAGTTACATATAGCAGAAACATGGGACGTTTCAAAAAAGACTTTGCAGACGCAATGATAAAAATGAGCATGCTTAGACCTTTAACTGGCTCAGGCGGTGAGATCAGGAAAAACTGCAGGGTGGTTAATTAATCCATCAACTACTGTTTAATGATTAATGGGTAGGCTACTTACAGGGGGTATTCTTTAAATAAAGCCTTTGTTTATGAAATTTCATTCATCTATTTAATTAGTTGTCGAATTAATTGTCAATTGTAATCTAATCCCATACTTGTTATAAAAATGTGTCTGATTTGTATTGAAATACTATATTACCATTACATGTGTAATCAATGAGAGTTCCAATAATATTCATTATTAAAAAAGCATCATCGACGGACAAAGTCAATCAATATTCATCAAATATCCGTCGATGTCAATGCTTTCGACGAAACTCAATATAATCAATCGATATTCATCAATTTCATTGTCAATCAATGAGAAGGAGTTAATGATTCCATATCTTTGCAAGAATAAGTATTCCTTTACTAAAACTAAGAAAAAATACAATTTTTATTAATAAAAAATAATAAAAAGAAAAAATATAATATCAGTAACATTAACCCTAATAACGAGATAGGTGAAATAAATAAAGTTAAATAGTTTTTTTTCTTATATTTTTTATTCAATTGTAGCAAGTGATGTACTGAGTTGTAATGCCCCATAACATGTTTATCAGATGTCACGTCCAGGGGGAACACACTTAACGCTAGACCTCTAACGTTTTTATTGGATGCGCCATTACTTCTTACGAGACTTGATTTATAATTAATTCACTCCATATAATTAAAAATCATTTGAATTTGATTCGACATTAATGTTAGTGGAAATGAAATTAAAAGTAATTTATTGCTAGAATCATAAAAACATGCCTCTTCATTTTAAAGGTAATTTAATGCAATTGAGTTTCAATGATGATAAACATAGCTATTAACATAAAGTGATTTAATGCCAGAGTATGAATAATTTTCATATGATGGTCTAAGATTTGGGGATTAAGGTCCTGACTCTTAAACCGGATTTCAGGGGTAAGGCATAAAATAAATAATCATGTTATACTATAAGATCCGTAATTAATATTTCATCAATTATACAAACGTGCCTATAATTTTAGGTGTAAAACATAAAATGAAAAAGTATTAAGTTATTTCCGTTAGCATTGGAAACAAATCAAATTCAAGGATTTTTTTAGCTATATGGAATCAATTAATGATTAATCGCAAATATAATTTTAATAAAATAATAAGACATATGTTACTATACGTGTTTTCGTATGACAAATGAGAAAAATATGTATCATTTCAAAGGATATAAAATTATTAGAAGTGTTAACGAATTGAGCCGAGCTGTCTAGTTTTGGTTTTAAAAGGCTAAGTCTGTGTTTAAATGTGTCAGCCTGACCAAGCTTGTTACCTGTTATAAATATAATTATCGGTCTGTGGCCAGACTTATTTACAAAAAATAAAAGTCTGGTTTAGCCTGTTTAAAAAAAAATAAGACTACAAAAATTTGTTCAAACAGACTATACAATCAACAACACTAGTAATTTCATAAATATTTATAAATTTAATATCAAAACAACATAATATAGAACAAAATCATTAAAAAAGTTTGTTTAACCAATAAAAATGGGTGAATGAATTGAAGAGAAAGAGAGAGCTATTACAAGTAGTATAAAAAATAAAAAATATAAATAAAAAATAATATATCAAGGCTGAGATTTTGAATTAGAGCATAAGGTCTTTTTATTAAATGAGCTTTTATATAAGTTCAAACCTGATGCCAACAATCAATTTTAGACATGTAAGTTCAAGTCTTTACGAACCGAGCCAAAAGCCCCTGGTTCGTTTAGCACCCCTAAAAATTATGTCATTTTAAGAGAAAGAAAGAGATAGATAAAGGAGGGGGAGAGAGAGTGAACAGAAAAAATAAAGGTGTGGGTCCCACCTCTTTGTAAGAGTGAAATGATATAAGTTGTGTCATTTAAAAGGACAAAGGACATAAGATGTGTCATTTAGAATGACACATATTTTCCCCTAAATTAATTGACCATATTTAATATAAATTTTAACCATAACCCTCAATAAGTTTTTTTTATCAGGGAAATACAATTACTATGAATATGGTGGGAAAATGAGTTTGGTTATTTGTTAGGTCGAAAAATATTATCGGAAAAATTAGGGTAAATTTTATGAGTCTATGTTTGGTTGAAGATAAAATATTGATAGAAAAATGAGATGAAATTACCAAACTAATCCATGGCTAAATACAAGGAAGCCTCTATCTCCAACTTTTTTTTTGGCATTTTTTGTTGAGAAGAGATATTTGTGTCTATTACTTTTTTTCCTACATTTTGGTTTGATGGGGTAATGAGAATACCACATGGCAAAAAATTTTAATTTTACATACAAACTGAGATTGTCATGCAAGTTCGAACGAAGCGCAAATTTTTTAAAACCTCCTACCAAACATGGTTAACTAGAAAACTCATCTCAACTTTCATAGGCATCCAAAAAAAAACTCTCCTACCAAACACCCCATCAATTTCTTTTTAAAATTTCTTCGCCATTTCATCCATATTATTCAAAAACATTTTTTCAATTTTTTAAAATTCAATGTATTTCAAAATATTAAAGAATACGACGTGACAAACATGCTTGGAAATGGATCCTTTAATGTGCCAAAAAAACATGATATGGTAATGTGGGAAGATCACAACCATACAAAGGTAAATCAACGATTATGATTTCGTAATTACCTATTTTATCATTTTTTTTCTCTTCTCTTTTTTTATCATTGATCCACCCTTGTATGATTATGATTTCTCATATGACATGATTATGTGAATTTTCACATGAGAGGATTCAGATCTAAGTCAACGTCTTTTCGCTACATAAAATGATTAATGAGTACCGCTTGGCAGATATGCGCGGTCAAGGTTAACGTATTTCTTTTATATAAAATGATAAATAAATTGGCCATACTTAATATAAATTTTTAAAAAGTTAACCATAACCCTCAAAGTTCTTTTCTTTTTAAAATTTCTTCACCTTTTCATCCAGATTATTCAAAAACCCTTTTTTAATTTTTAAAATTCAATGTATATCAAAATGTTAAAGACTACTATGTGACAAACATGCTTAAAGTTAACATCTTTTCGCTGCATAAAATGATAAATGAGTTCCACTTGACAGACATGCTCAAGGTTAACGTATTTCTTTTATATAAAATGATAAATAAATTAGCCATATTTAATATAAATTTTGAATTTTTTAACCATAATCCTCAAAAGTATTTTCTTTTTTGTTTTTTTAAAAAAATTCTTCACCGATTCATCCAGATTATTCAAAACCTTTTTTTTTTTAAATTCAATTTATTTCAAAATATTAAAGACTACCACGTTACGAACATGTTTAAAGTTAACGTTTTCCGCTACATAAAATAATAAATGAATTCCACTTGACAGACATGCTCAATGTTACGTCTTTCTTAATTTTATATAAAATGATTAATAAATTGGCCACAATTTTTTTAGAAAATTGACTATATTTAATATAAATTTTAAATTTTTTAACCATAACCCTAAAAATCTTTTATTTTATTTTTAAAAAATCCTTCAATGGTATGAACTCAAAAGCCTTTTATTTAAGAGAAATATATCTCTCGTATTATATGAGATAATTTTATCTTACACATATATTAATAGTTAATCACTTACTTTGTGATATGTTCCATAAAATAAAATTGACGAGAAACATGCTTGTTTTATTTAAGGATAATATTTCTATCATGTAACATGATATAGAAAAGCATTCTTACTCACACATTAAATATTGTGTCAACATTTCTTTTGTTTTTATTTTTTTTTCATGATTGATCCCACCAAAGTTTGTTTGGGTAAAAAATTAATTTTATATTATGTTACATAACATGTGTATTTTCCTTTATTTAATGTGTCAGTATTGCTTTATGAACACTTTTTACCCGCATAGTCTTTCTTAAATATTTTTTGACTGTTTCCAAAAAATAAATTTTTTTGACTCACACCCATTGCATGGTCACCTCAGCGTCTCTTCCACCGTAAAGGTCTTAACCACCGGAAAACTGGGTTGAGACTTCGCTCCACCGTCGTCTTGCGGTTCGCACTTCACCAAACCACATTGCCGCCCTCACTCGTCCAGTAACCACCAGCATCACCGTCGCTCATTCTCTGGCAACCACCGTTCACTGCGCGTAAGATTCTCCATCGCTAAATGCAACTACGATTTCTAGTCTCAATTTCCTCTTAGAAAAAATCAGGTTCCGTGGATGATACTTATGCTTTGCATACGATTTCAAGTAGCCAAGGTGCCGCTGATCCTCAGAGCATAGGTAATTAGTACTTCATGCTTATGTAGTTAGTGAAGGGCCGGCTTCACTCAGCGGTAAGTTTGTTTGCCGTGGTGTCCAAAGTCCTGGGTTCGACTCGGCCTCCTTGCAAAGCATGGGTAAGGCTTGACTCGTATTTGCCCTTTCCCAAACACTCACGCAGTGAGTTTGAAGTGGGTCGGCCCTATGTCGTTAGTGCTACACGAATAGTCCTGTTTTTTCTTTCATTTTTCAACATGTTGACATTTTACAGATTTTTAGATTTTTTTATTCCATGGACCTCAGTTATTATTTTTATTTAAGACTTAAAAAGTATTACTATTCATCTCAATTGTTGATTTTCGTAACGATTGTTATACATCTCAATTAGTATAACTCAATAAATTATAATCATTAGATAAACGAAAATCAATAATTAAAATAAAAAGTAAGACTTTTAAATTTTACATCGTAGTCACTTCTATTAAGTTTTTGTTCATTAATTGTAGACAAGGGCTTTAAAGTTCAATTATTACATCTTATGGTAATTTGTTGGACTGGTATTCGGTCTAACATTTTTCACATTCACCTCAAGTTGTTTGTAGCTGTGCCCTGCAATACTTAAAATCTCAAATTCATTTGTTTGGAACTTTTGATTAATTTATGGTTTCTGGTTGTCCACACCCTAGCTTCTAGAGACAAATTAAGGTGCAGAACAGTGGTGATTATTATGTCCATTTTCAAAATTTTGAGACTTGAGAGGAACATATTAATTAGAGGAGATGATCGAAATGGTAAGGAAGAAGGTGGTGTAGGTTGGAAACTTCATATGCATTCTGATTTAATTTGCATATTTGATGCTTTAAACAAATTGTTATTGCATTCTTTACGGAAAATTGTTGTTATAAACAAGCTCAGATCATTATGATCAAACATTTTTTATGTCATTTAGATTTTAGAGGGAGAATCCCTGTTTGGGCTTGACCCTCTGGTAAGTTTATATATATCTGTTATTGGGTGCAAGTTTTCTGTTAGTAAAGTTATTCAGCTCTAGTACATTTTTTGAAATAATTAATCAAGCCTGCAGTTTGATTCAGCTTCCAAATCTTTAAACCTCGAAAGAAATAATGAAAGAAAATATTTAGAAGATGGTGTTGTTAATCAAGATTCATATTGACCATGTGATAAGCACTTACAATTATTTTAAAATGTGGAAGACAGTTTTGTTTTTCTTCACTGAATTGGCATGCTAGGGACTATTATGGAAAACCATATATTAGGGTGGTTAATATCAAAGTTCAATGCAAACATCATGAATTAATTTGGTGTTTCTTGGCTGTTTATTTTACTTCAGGTTCCTCCTGGGCTTTATTCTTGGGAAAAAGAGATTTTCTTAGCTTTCCTGCAGACTAATATCTTGAAGGAACAAATCAGCTTGTAGGGTATTTTCAAAGTTCGTTGCTAACAAGTATAGGTACTAAAGGTAATATATTTCTTGACGTTTTCACTATCATAATTATCTTTAATACTCTCTTTTTTATCCTTTTGTTTAGTACAATCAAAAGAACCGTTCTTTGTCTCACGAATCAGCAAGGCAAATAATTTTTACCATATTTATATTCATTTTTTATAACATATATTTATCTCAATATTATAACCTGGATTTTTTAATGATTTATATTATTCTCTAACACACCCTCTTACACAAGAGCTATTTGGGCTTGAACGTGGATATTATACAGGTCTAATTTTTATTTTTTTTTATTTATCTTGTGTTTATTTTAATTCCACTAGAAAGTAGGAGCGGTGAGGATCGAACTCTTGAGTGTTAAGTAAGGGTCTTTTTAATGATTTATATTATTCTCTTAACATAGTTTGCATATGCCAATCACCCTACGTACGCCCCATTTTCAAATGGCAGTAACAGAGGTTCGAAAGACCAGCAAAAGCTATTGTATACTTGCTGCATTCTCGCCGTGATAAATTATGGACAAATACTTGTTGTCTCTATAATTACCATACAAATTGTGAGGATTCTAATTTTTTTTTTGGTACATAGGATTCTAATTTCTTTATATGTGAATAATTGGATACAAACGGATCAACCATATATATATATATAGGATAGGATATTGTGACAACCAAATAAAGTTACAACCAATCAATGTTACTACCAATCAATCTCACCGTTAGATTGGTAGTAGCGATCCCACGGTCCGTCTCTTAAATAGCCCTTATCTATTTGTTTCTCTCTCCCCCTTCTCTCTCTTCTCTTCTCTCTCTCACTATACACTCTTGTCGCCGCCGCCACTGCCCATAGCCTCTGTCCCGACGGCACCGCCTGCCTCCGTCGCGCCGCCGCCTTCCTCCATCGCGCAGCCGCCGAGCCTCTGTCGCGCCCCCACCTGCATCCAGCGGAGAGCTTGAATATTATCGCGGTTTAAGATTCGAGATTCGATTTACCAAATTCGAGCTCTTGCGTGTGTCTGTCTCTTCTTTACCAAAAATTTAAAAATTGTGAAAAATATAAAGAAGCTATCTATTCACTGTGTATCAAGTTTTAAATTTTTTTTACTCATCTCTCTAATTTTTAAAAATTTGATACACAATGATTTAAAAATTCATCTCTCCATTCACGGTGTCTGCAACATCTTTAAGATGGATCTGTCAATGAGTGATGAAGCGAGTTAAGTTAAAAGAGAAGTAAAACCCTCCATTTCCAAAAGGCAAAGGCAGAAAGATACATCGATGTATATGGAGAGTGGTTCCGTATTTAAAAAGGAGTGCTTTAGAGTTGAAGGGTAGGCTTTGTTTGTTCAAAATGCAGCGACGGTGGCGCGACGGAGGCTTGGCGGCGGGGAGGCAGGCGGCGCCGTTGGGACAGAGGCTATGGGCGGCGGCGGCGGCAGAGTGTATAGTGAGAGAGAAGGGAGGAGAGAAGGGGGAGAGAGAAACGAATAAAGAGGTGCCATTTAAGAGATCAATGAGGACCGTGGGATCGCTACTACCAATCTAACGGTGAGATTGATTGGTAGTAACTTTACTTGGTTGTCACAATATCCTGTCCCTATATACATATATATATGTATATATATATATATATATGTCATATATGTGTGTGTGTTTGCACAATCATAAGAAAACTTATCTCAAATACATATTAAAAGAATTAATATTTTTTATGTTATAAGAGATAATTTTATTTTCTACATATACATAAAAATGTGTGGCGGCCCATATGGGCCATGTGAGAAGAAAAAACAATATAGACCTCACACATTTTTATGTGTAAATAGGAGATAAACAATGCGATAAATAATAAACTCAATATATTAAGGGGAGTACTTTTCTCCTTAAGGAATAAAATATTGTCTCATGTGAAAGGAGAAAAGCATTTCCCATATATTAAATTCTAATAATTGTCAGAATGTATAACTAAAGGCTTGTTTGGTGTGATATATAAGGCTTTATAGTATAAGCTTATACTATACGTTATGACATTTTCAGTTATTTGGTGTGACCCTCGTATAGTATAAGCTAATACAACAGAACTCCTTAATACATCAAAATGATATATAACTTAATCAGTCCCAAGTGGGTGAGATTAGGCCTAATAAGGGGTTGATGTATTAATATTGCTCACAAGTACAATTCTCAAGAATTAGTATATCATTTCAATATTAATATATTAAAATAAAAATTAATTTTTTAATATATTAAATTTTAAATATTGAATTTTTTATTTTTATAAAAATTAATATATTTTTTGGACACACTGATCAGTAGATTTTTGTAAAAATTAATATTATATGACATATTTGGAAGAATTATATAAATTCTTTATTCAAGAGTATTTTTCTTTAAAATATTTATTTTTATCCTATTTAGTATTTACAGTGCATTACCAAACATTAGGGGATATTATCTTATACAATACTATATCAAATGCTGGATAGTATTAAAATTTAATCAGGTCTTATATTATCAGGCCTTATTCTATACTATGCATCAAACATGCCCTGAATGACTTACAAAGTTTATGGCTAAACCGTATGACGTCGGTCCGTGCCAAGTTGATTTATATCTACAAATATTTGTAAGAGAGAAATTATATTTATTATAATTTTTCTTATTATTTTTTACTGTCGATTTTATTATTGTTGTATCAAAATAAAACCAACGACTCTTACTTGATATTATTTTGTAAACGTTGATTTGATTTTGATAAACTGACATCAAGATATAGTAAAAAAAAATAGTAAATATAACTTATTCCTATTTTTTATACAGTAACAAATTTTGTATATTTTACTAAGTAAATAAATTATTAAATTATACTCTATATTTAGACAATATGCTAGAAGATTTATTTATAAAAGAGTAAACACCCTTTTTGGTCCCTGGCAATATATACAAAAAAAATTTTAGTCCCTGGCAATAAAAAATGACCAAATTGGTCCCTAACAGTATGAAAAAAGGGCCACGTTAGTGACGGAAGAGTTGACATAAGGACTAATGTACCCATTTTTTCATAATTTTAGGGACCAATTTGGTCATTTTTTATTGCAAGGGACTAAAAATGATTTCGTAGATATTGCCAGGGACCAAAAAGGGTGTTTACTCTTTATAAAAATAAGGAAAAACTTCAAAAACCTCCCTACAATTTTCCTCAAAATCACTTAACTCCCTCCTCGAAATTTTTATCATTTACCCCGTACTTAATTTTTTTTTTTTATCACAACCCCCAAGGGTAGCTCAGTTGGCAGCTGAGCTCCCAAGGGATTGCTTGGTGCAGGGATCAAACCCTGCCTCAAGCAGTTTCTTGGAAAATCTTTGGGGGCCAGAGGATAAGCCAAAAAATCTTCGGTTGGGGGATTAGTCTCGTCCTTTCTCCGGTTGCGAAGCTTAGTGCACCCACTGTTACAATGAGGGGCTAGCCCAAACGGGCCGTACCCCGAGGGCATGGTGCCCGGAGAAGGTTGAATGGGGATACTTCCGGACAATGTACCAAAAAAAAAAATTTTTTTTTTATCACTTACCCTCCTAATTTGATTTTTCATCCAAAATTTTATTAACAGCTAGAGTTAAATTTTTGAAAAAATACCAAAATTACCCTTAATAGAAAAAAGAAAAACATAATTTCTTCACCAACACAATTTTAGACAAACTCACGGAATGTTTTCTTTAAGTAATTATTAAAATTATTTTCTACAAATTCCATTTCTATTAAACACCGTATTCACAATTGTTGATGTCGTTGTTCAAATAAAATGATTAAAGAGGCATCATCCCACCAGGTTTATTTGTAGGAAATAATTTTAATAATTACTAATTTTAACAAGGCTACCTTAAAGAAAATATTCCGTGAGTTCGTCTAAAATTGTGTTGGTGAAGAAATTATGTTTTTCTTTTTTCTATTAAGGGTAATTTTGGTATTTTTTAAAAAAATCAACTCTGTTAACAAAATTTTGGATGAAAAATCAAATTAGGGTGGTAAGTGATAAAAAAAATTTAAATCAGGGGGCAAATGATTAAAAATTTCGGAGAGAGGGTTAAGAGATTTTGAGAAAACATGTACGGGGATTTTTGAAATTTTTTCTAAAAATAAAAGAACTTTCAATTCAATTTTAGTATTTGTGAAAAAGACATCTCATCCTTTTAAGATCCAAAATGATCGCATTTTGCTGCAGCCATTAGCCCTGCAAATTGTTCATTAGACGGTGCGTTTAGGGTCGCGAGGGAATGAAAATGGAAAAGGCGCGATCCTGAAATTAACCCTAGAAAAATATAACTTGAACGGAACAATGCTATTATCAATCTCAACAGGTAAAAAGTAAAAAAAAAAAAAGGGAGTTGGGCGGGAAAAGTGCCTCGTATTCCCACACATAACTTCTCCTCTTCTTTAATTCAATCACTCTTTCGCTTTGTTCACTGGTTGTTACGCGAGGGAGGGACAATGCAGACCGTAGAAGAAGGTAGCGGCGGCGAGGAGCAAAACGCACGCGTCGCGGTAAATCCTTTGGAGTCGGAGATTTTGAAGCTGCGTAGACAATGGGAACTTGCTTCTGTTTTGAATTTCTTGGATGTAAGATCTCTCAACTCTCTCGTTGAAATTCGACGTGAAATTTCCTTGTTTGTTGGCGAGCAAAGGAATTTATGTTTATCGCTATTTTTAGGTTACGGAGTCTATCGGAATTTATTTTTTTTGAGATAAAATTTTCATTGAGAGTCGAGTAACACAACAGTTGCATAATATTTTTGGTGATTTATATTGTAATGGCGTGATTTAGGTGTTTTGTCCAATACTTGGTAAAGATATGAAGCTGTCAGCTGAAGAAATAGAAATCGGGCTTATAAAGCCTGACGCTTCACTTGCTCGACTTCATATTCAACTTTTGAAGGTACCTTATTCTCCATAGTTATGCAAGTGTGCGTGTTTTGTTTTGTTTTGCTCTTTTTTTGTTTGTTGCTATTCTTCTGGCTGGCTATCCATCAATCGAGTACTTACTTTTTGTGGATTGTTTGTATATTAAAACTGAACAAATGTAATGTGTACATTCCTATCGAGATATTTCGGGTGTTATAAATTTTTTTATTTGCTAGGACAATTAGAGGAGTTCTTGACTTATATGTCGATGTATTTATGTAATATTATTTGAGACTATTGGTAGAGATGCTTCGTGTAAATGTAAATTTTACCACTTTTGGACCGTATTGTATGTTTGTAGTTTAAATTCTGCTACGTGAAAAGGGAATGGAAAGTGGTCATATTTTTTTCCATTAAGTTGCATGCAATATCTGGTGAGGTAAGATAATGAAGGGTGAACATTACTCAGTTGAACTAATTATATTGTTACAAGCTTTTACTTGTGACTCTAGTCCAATGACTTCATTTTCACATCTTATTTATCAGAAACATATATCAGTTATGAGCTGAAGTAAAGTTCTCATGAACCGCATTATTGGATTTTTAATATCTATTCCCAAAATGCTGTAGATTGTGGTCCAAAGTACCTCAAGTTCAATGGTGACATAGGGAAAGAAGCATTTTATATTTTGCACATGAAATTATGACTAAATCCCAAAATATGTAAGATTAATGCATTAGCAAGGAGGTTGGATATACTATTCTGTAAATTGGCTAACTTCCTCCAATAAAACCAACGAGTCTTCCTTTTTCGCGTGGTTTGTAATTTTCTGTTGATGGATTACTATCTTATTATTATTCAGATATTGGTCCATCCTTAGTTTCTTTGTAGATTTAAATTTCATTTGTATTCTTGCCAGGGAACACCACCTGTGAGTAAAACACTGAATGATTCTGATAAATGGGTGACTGCACTGTGTAAGAAACTGACTATGTGGTGGCCATGGGTGAGTCACAGACTGATTGCTTGAGTTTGCTTGTTCTTTTTCCTTCCCATTGCTGATTGGATTTACTATTTATATGTGCTGGTTGGTTCTTTGCTACAGGTTGCTGAGGGGAAAATTCCACTAATACCATCTAAAGGGTACTAAGTTGCACCAATCATGTACTTTTATTTTGCTATGACTTATAAAATAACTGATTTCATTATTGCTTGTGTAGAGAGGAGATATCCAAGTACAGGGAACTTGATCCATCAGATCGATTACTGCTGCTAAAAGCGCTTTGTGAAGTTAGAGCTGATGTATTATTATCTTCTGTTTTGTTTCTTCAAGTTTTTGTTTTGTTAATATATATGATACTTTTGCATTCTCAAGATCAGATAATCCTCCTAGTCTGTTACTGCTCATTGGTGGTGTTTCCTCTTCTTCTTTTTGAAAAAATTTAATTCCTTTTGCCAATTTAATTTTTTTCAGAAGTAATTAATTTGTTTGGGTGTTTGTTTATGTTCAGCAACACGATGCAGTGTCATACATTAATGAAGCTTTAAAAGAAGGAACCCAAATTACTTTTTTTCGCAAGGATGCCTTAGGAAGAGATGGAATTGGCACATCCTATTGGTAATTTTTGTACATGTTCCAATCTTTTTAAGATCCTCAAAACCTTAAAATCCTCATTACTGTTTTTTTTTTTTACAATGTCTATTGTAGGTATGATGCAAATGCAAAAGGTCAAAGTCACAGATTGTACAAGGGAATAATCACATCAGATTCAAATCCAAAGGTTAAGGTCAAAGGATGTTTATCACTTCCCACCATCAACTTTCAATGGGAAACACTTGCCTCCAATCTTGAAGAATTTTCAGAAGTAGCTGTAAGATCAAGTTAACTGCCTTTTGTCTTCCTTTGCTTCCCTGGATTTGAAACTTTAATTAACTTTGTCTTTGACTGTTAATGCAGGAGAAATTCTCATTCAGCCAGTCTGCTGCTGAAGTTGCTATTGGCAAGAAGCTTCAAAGTGATGCTATTCCTATTCTTGAAAAGATGCGGAAGGTATGAATCTCCTTTTGTTAAGTGTTTGATAGGTGTCTATTCTAGGGAACACCCTTATCGTTGTTTGAGATATTGATATAAACTTTAAAGCAATATCAATGCAGAAGAAAGAAAGAGCAGTAAAACAAAAGCAGAGGCAGGACATGCTCTTAAAAGATTCTCAGAATTCTTTTTGTTCTGGAAATGCACGTTCTTGTCGCACTCGAAGGCATATCAGTTACACATTTGGTAAGATGTGTATTAAATGTTCATTTATGTGGCATATGCCTTTTGTATTTTAGCACTTACAAATTCTTTAGGGAAGGGACTGAAAAGTGTTGGGAGAAGAGCATGGAGACTGTATGCTGAAAGAATAAAGAAAATTGTCAGGTTAGTTAGAGAAGTCAGGAAGACAGTTAGTTAGGATGGCAGTTTGGCAGTGATGACATTAAGCAATTAGGTGAATAAATAGCAGATTTTTTTTTTTTTTTGGGGTGGGTGGGGGTGTGGTATCTTTTGGAAATACTGTGTAACTGAGTGCGTTACTCTGTTGGAAAAGGGCTCACCCCTGCTCCTTCACACAAGATACTGCAATATAACAGAGAACTCTTCTCTTTCGCTCTATCTTACCTTCCTTGTACCTTTAGGAACTCGGTCTCCCCAAGTTTATATGAAATTCTGAGGCATTGGACAATTGTTATCCTGCATATTTACAGAGTTGTTGACTTTTTCGTGATTTGTACTTGCATTGTTAGTGTGGGTGGGTCTTGTCAATTGAGCATGCGAGGATGTCCGTGCATATGCATGTCGGTATTGTCAATCTATTCTCATTAAAGCTATTTCAATGTTAGGAATTGCATTTCTAGGTTCTATCCCCACCCCTATTTTCCAAATAGCTGTCGATTCAGTATGCTAATGTGAATTAGATTGAGTGCTTTATTAGCGGCTAAACACATTTGATGTGGTAAATAATTACACACTGCTTGATGCTTCTCATTGTTGGATTGGTTTCCCGTCCCATTCCTTTAAATGTGTCGTAAATTATGAGTTGAGTATAAGCTGTTTCAATTAGTTCTTCTTTCTGCCTCTTTAAGATATCAGTTGGATTTCTAGACATTAATCAAGTTCTTTTTGGGAAATATTGCAGAAGCTTATGATCGAACAATGAAGGAGGCAATACAGTTAACAAAGTATGTTTTATGTGATATTGTATCTTATTAGTTCATGTTCTTTCTGCTTTCCCATGCTGTATTGTCCTTGTAGAATGGTTGATAATTTTTCTGATTATTAAATGTTCAGGTCTTGTTGGGTCAAGACTCAAGATTAAACCCCCCCTCCCAAAAAAAAAGAAGTGAAGTAAAATTTTTCTTTCAGCCAATACTTTGCTGCTTTTGTACCATTTTTTTGTGACACCAATATGAAGGGATGTTCCTGAGAATAATAACTTCGGTTGTTTTATCATTGGTTACTAAACGATTTATGTGCTGCAGAAGTATAACATGCTAAGATTTTCGTTTTATAATTTCAAATCTCTATTAGGTGTGTTCATTTCTGTATCTCACAGCTATTATTCTTTTCACTTTTTTCATTTCAGTAAAAGGAAAAGGTCTCCGGACACTGATCAAGATAAAAACAGAGGATCAGAAGATAAATCCAACATAGAAGATGCTTCAACAGACAGTGATTCCAAAGGGGATGTGCTCCAGATATCTGATAGTGATGACACTGGTTACGAAATTGAGAATCACAGTAACAGTGAGGAGGATGGTGATATTGATAGTGAGGCGGGCAATTCGGAAGCACACTCAAGCCGTGCAGTTTCTTATCCCAAGGGGATTCGCTGTAGTAAGCGGTTAGCTGGAGTCTCTAGGCATACTGTTCCAGAAAGCATAGGCTTGACTACAAAGCAAAGATTGAGACAAAGACCCACACGCAATTCTGCCATAGAATCTATTGTACCGGATTCAGAGGATGATGAAGCACATGAAGGGAAGACAGATTTATCGGAGTCCATTTAGTCCTGATATATATATTTTTTTGGAATACACTTAGGCCTGATATTAATTTACATTTTGGTGAAGTAAGCAAGTTTAGTAGTGATATATAGTGTTTCGCCATCTAAATTTGAGGGAATTGGGAAAAAAAAAAAAAAAAAAATCCTCCTTGTAGGATTGTACATATTTATTGCTTCTCCAAATTTTGTCTCGGAGTCCAAGAACCAATACTTTTCCTATGTGGTATGATTTCGATAAATTTCCTAAATATTCGATATAAATATGGCAAAAATAAAAAAAATATACTCTTTCTACCATTGCTTTTGTCTGAGGTTTTCATTCATATATGATGAAGATAACCAATCATGAATCTAACAAAAACAAGTGTTTCAACTCGAAGGTACAGGATTGCCAAGAAACACAGAATAACAAGAAAGATCTTGAATGACCTTTTTTGTTGTTGTTGTTGATACATTTGAATGGCCTTTAACTATAAATAGAAGAAGATAATGAAGTTATCATCCAGTTATCATAGTTCCAGCACCTTCATCAGTCAAAATCTCGAGCAACAAAGAGTGTGGGACCCTGCCATCAATAATACTAGCCGTTTTGACACCTTGTGCAAGGGATCGCACGCAACAATTCACCTTTGGAATCATGCCACCACCAACCTTGCCATCCTCCATCATACTCTTCACCCCTTTTATATCAATCTTCTTCACCAAGCTATTCGGGTCATTCCGATCCTCCAATACGCCCGCCACATCAGTCAACAATATCAATTTCTCTGCCCCTAGCGCCGCTGCCAATTCTCCGGCCACCGTATCCGCATTTATGTTGTACGGCTGTCCGAACTCATCCGCCGCCACAGACGTCACCACCGGAATATGGCTGTTATCGATCAGCGATCGAAGAACAGTCGGATCCACCTGCGCCACCTCGCCCACGAACCCTAGGTCGGCGGCTTTAGGGCTAGGTCGAGCCATCAGGAGGCGGCCGTCCATGCCGGAGAGGCCGACTGCGGTGGCCCCTGCTTTGTTGATGAGAGACACCAGGGTCTTGTTGACCTTGCCGACGAGGACCATGGAAACGATCTCCATGGTCTCAGCGTCGGTGACTCGGAGGCCGTCGCGGAAGACGGCCTGAATGTTGAGGCGGCCGAGCCAGTTGTTGATCTCCGGGCCTCCGCCGTGAACCATAACGGGGCGGAGACCGACGCAGGAGAGGAGGACGAGGTCGTTGATGACTGAGGCTTGTAGCGCAGGGGATTTCATGGCGGCGCCTCCGTACTTGACGACGATGATCTTGCCTCGGAATTTCTGGATGAAGGGGAGGGATTCCGAGAGGATGTCGACTCGGAACTGACCCGGTGAGAGAGACTCGGTGGTGGGTGGAATCTGAACAGGGTTAGCCACTGCTGAAATTGTGGGGTATTTCGTACATCGACAGCGATTGGAAGGGAAAGCCAATTTAGAAGGAGTTGAAGTTGGGGTTTTGGTTTTGGAGATGAATGGAAAAGATGAACAGAAATTTGTGACGCTTTTGGCTGACCCTCCCAACATTGTCTCAGGTACAGTGTGTGTGTGTCTGTGAAGTGAGAGTTGCAGAAGATTTCAGGTTTGAGACTGTGATTCTTCTTTCAGCGAAACCATTTATTTATTTATTTTATTAGAGGGGCGTTTGGTACGTGAAATTCCTGTAAACTGAATTTTTTTAAATTTTAAATTTACGGACATTATCGTAAACTGAATTTAAAAATTATATTTTTAAAAATTGAGATTCTCAGTTAAAAAAATATTTTTCTTGTAGCAAACGCCCCCAGAGGAAAATATTCAAAAGAAAAAAAATATAAAATAAAAACGATCCACTTTTTCTCTTTCAATTTCTTATATCCATGCTCGAATTCATGCCAGAAAGTAATCTATAATCATTTTTTTAATCAAAAACGATGGAGAGTTACTGGTAAGAGTATTTTATTAAAGAATTTGGTAATTACTCAACAAGTTCAAATTTTTATTTTTCGGAGATAAGATCAATTTTATTAAAATATATTATTGGACTAGTAAAATTTAATTGATCCAACTTGTTAGTTAGATTTAAATTTTGTCTATCTATATCAAAGAGTCATGTGTCGTTTTGTAACAGAGATGGAAGAATTAACAAGCAGATTAATCAAATGTCCAAAGCCATTCTATGTGCACAAAGGGTCTGTTCGCAGCTATTCTAATTGCTCCACGATTATATTTGACATTACTTTTGCTACGAAGGACAGAAGGAGAGGTTGAAAACAAAAATTTTAGAATTTAAAAAGCTTCATGATCCATAATTTCTTATCCTTTTTTCTTCTTCTTCTTATTTACATGTTTCCTTATTTGGGAAGTGGACAATTATTGTTATATACAGTGATTCCATTCTATACCCTTCAAATTGGGGGGATGGAACAAAAATGCAGGTATTGGATTAATAGAATAAAATACATTCCACATTCCATCGATTATCCGACTAAGGCGATTATCTTAAGATCATTTTCTTCATTTGTAGGGTTCAAATTCGAGACCAGAAGAAATTCTTTTATCTCTTGAACGAAATGTTGTTGGTAAAATCCAAATTCTATTCCATTCCATCTGTTTTTAGCAATACAAACAATGGCAACTAATATCATTCCATTCAACATAGTCTAAGGCTATAGTTTTTGTTTATGTCCTTACGCAAATCAAGTTTTTACTTTTCGAACATATTGTTGAGGATTATATCATGCAATGTTCATTTGGGTAGAAGTTCACGTCACAAATAGGGACACTGGCCAAAGTGTCACTGTTGGAAAAAAAACACACTAAAATGCTACGTCAACAGTAAATTTTGTCAAAATACCACGTGGCATATTTCGCTACACTGTGTAGTGAAATATGCTACGTCAGAACCAAAAATGCCACGTGTCAAACAGGGAGAATTTCGCTACACAATGTAGCGAAATTCTCCCTGTCTGACACATGACATTTTTGATTCTGTGCATTCTGACGCGGCATATTTCGCTACACCGTGTAGCGAATTATTTGCACACATTTTTCGCTACATAGTGTAGCAAAATATGCCACGTGACATTTTGACAAAATTTACTGTTGTTGGCGTGATATTTTAGTGTTTTTTTTTTCCAACTGTTCCTCACAAAGATACATTGCGTAAGCAGGGCTGTACCAAATCTTCCTATTAATCTTGAGGATCTTGCTTGAAGTGAAGCTGAAATTGAGCAGGCTTTTCATATGTGCATGAGGTCGTTCAATATCCCTGTTTGTTACAACTTAGTTTGAAGCAATTTATTTGGCGGTGCTATTTGAGTATTATTTCAATTTCCGTTCATGTCCTTTAATTGATTATTTACTTGCAAATCATGTTAATCTCCCCTCTATTAAAATGCATATTAATGGTGTTTTTAAATGGGTGCAGGCTGGGGAACAATTTGATCATATTAATCACAATACTTGGTTTAAAATTTTAAGGTAGCGAACCGAAGTAGTGGTAAAACTGTTCCTTCATGACTGAAAGGTTATGGGTTCGAATTCAAAAAACAGTCTCTTTGCAATTATGTAAGGGTAAGGCTGCGTAGTGCGTACAAGGATTTTCTCCACTCCACACTCGCTAGTCGGGTTTAACGGAGAGTGGTTTTTTTCTTTTACTTAGTTTAAAATTTTAGAGTTCATGCTTGTAGTGGGAACACGTGCTAATCAAGGAATCTTCTGCATTTAGGCTCAAGTCAAAATGTGAAGCATCATAATTGAGTTTTATTTATGTATTTTTTGAATCGAAGTCGTCTGCACTCAAGATCCTTTGCAATGTTACTAAATATATTGAATGAAAAACATACTGAGACACTTACTTTGAGGTATATTTTGCTCGTTGGTATGTGTTATGCATTTGCTTTTGAAATTATTGAAGGGGGTAACCAAATATGCTGGATTTGAGTTTGGAGCAGGTTATGGATATTGTTGAAGATCATTTGTCGCAAAATTTGGCAGTTTGAACCAGAATTGTGAGAAGTAATAGCAGTACCCATTTGAAACTTTTACCATTTACTGTGTCATCATTCATAATATTGTGACAGTTGTCCTAATTATGTTGTTTAATTGATTTGTTGATTGTTATGTTGACAGTTGTGTTTAGTTTGTTTGCTATGTAGTTTGTAAATGATGCTTCTAATGTTATTTATTATTTTTATTTTTGAATAATTTAAGTTGAATGTAATTTGTTTAGGTACCCTGGTGCGACATTGGGTTCTACATTATTCATCGGTTCCTTTGGATGTGACAATTCAGCATACAGTAACTCGTTCGATATCTTTATTCGAGGTAAGAAATAAGCTATTTTTTATACAAGGCCTAACATACAGTAGCTCATTATCTCTGTAAGTAATGCTTCTCAAGATATTCGTATTCCCAATGGGGTTTGTGACTGTCAGATTGTTAGAACTTCTGCTGCATTTCTTGTTCCTTAGGTGACGACATAGGTGGCATAATGATGTGCCAACTGCCAATGGAGCTGGTTAAATTAGTTATATATTTAAATTAGTCCATTTGGACACCCTTTTCTTGGTTAGAGCTAATGCTGCATAACATAAGAGTAATATTGTGCATTTGACTTCCCTAGCACGGGTAAAATAGTTATAGAAATCCAAAATTAATGAACTTTACAGAGTTAACCGTAAGGTATCGAAATACTTTTTGATAAGTTTCAATGTTGAGGTCATTCGGCCCCTCAATGAAGGCTATACAGTTGTGTAACTCTTGCTGCCTTGACAGAACCCGATGCCGACTTTGTCTCTGCTGAGAGCAAATGAAGAGAGAAAAAATGGTGAAATTCTTTTTCTGCTATAGAGCGTGTAGTAATGTTCTTGCGTGGCCTAAATTATATTCCCAAAATTTACAAAAAAAAAAAAAAAATTATATTCCCAAAACACACTTTTTACGGATGTCACACTTGGGATTTCATCATGATTTTATTATATCTTACTATACAGTGAGCCGAGTGTTGAGTAAGATTTTTGTGAATCCTGAATATATTATTTGAATCACCAGTCCTGAATATATTCTTATAAACCTGTTTGAGTGTGTAAAGATTTCAGCTTTGTATCTAGTTACTTGGGAATGACTACTGGAAGTGGTTTACTTGACGAACATTATGTGTATTCTATTCGTAAGTCACAATTCACAGCTGAAAATCTTGTTTGACTTGTGTTCGTTATTGGAATGATAAACTAATGGAATGGTTGATTGAGTTGTAACCTCAAATTATCGCATAAGTCAAATATTGTACTTAATATTATTTTGAAGAATGCTTGCTCCATATACATTTGAAGGGGGAAAAAAGGATTATAAACGTAAATATAATATAAGCCTGTTTTGGGACTCTCGTCTTTCTCAATAATACGTTATTACCACGAGCATGGACATCTCTGTTTCAAACATCCGACACAGAAAAAAAATAAAGCCACGTGGTAGCTCTCAGGAAAACTGTTGTTTTGAAATATGTACAATTGTGCTTCTGGACCTTCTACCATAATAATTAGTTAGCAGGGGGCATAAATGTAAAAGGCAACAGCAAAATTTTGAGCCAAAAAATACACCTTTCGCCCAAAAATTAATATAATGAAGAAAGAAATAATAATTACAGCTCTTCGATTAACAGTTAATAACCAAAGCCATTACCCACAAAACCCTCTTCGTCACTACTTAAAGATTCAAGTAGTTGACTGTCATCATCATCCTCATCACCTGTCACAATCTCCAATAAGCCAGTTCCCCCATCAAAGTCTGCATCATCTAAAATGAAATCTCCATCTTCATCATCATCGGGGTCACTTACACTATCATCATCGTCGTCATCATTGCTCATATCATCAGCATCACTCCCACTTTCGCCACCAAGACCAGGACCTAAAAGAGGATCTACATCAGCATCATCGTCATCCTCGTCTTCTTCCTCACTTTCAGCATCATCAGGATCAGAATCATCATCAGTTGGCCTCCGACGACCAATTTCATAAATTCTGGCTGATGCATACATCTCTTCTTGATCATCCATAGTAATCAACCCAACAAATGAATCTGTTGGCTCAGTTGCAAAATCAAGAACACAGCGATCCACAGGGATAGTAGCAATGTCAGAATAATTGATTGCATCCACTGTGCGGAAAGCTGCAAAGAGAGGATGCTTGGCTCGACGTGTGTGGACGGCTGACATCACATCCTCAAGATTTCTCCTTAAGATTGCATATATAACATCACCACGTGCATTGAATGTTATGGCTGTTTGATCTAATGAAGGTACACTACGTAGCAGTCTGAACTTGCGCAGATCCCAGACTTCAGAGTTTACAATAACCTGGTTCAAAAGCAAATTTTTTTACACACAGAATGGTCAGAAATACCACATCGCAGACAAAATAATTACTAATTAATAATTTGAAAAATTGCGCTCACTAATGATGTCCTGGTGTCAAAAAATAATCCTAGAATTTTGAATATGAAATACAAACCCCTTCCTCCACAATTTCCAACTCCAGTCACTACGATATAATAGATATTGAGGTTTGATATTTGAGCCCTTTAAACATCTCTTCATCCATTTCCATAGAGACTTACAAGCAGTACACCTATATTTTATAGGGTATAAATTCACATTCTCAAACTTAATCATTAATCTCACTAACATCTAATGGCTCAAACGATTATAAATTAAAGGCATTATTACATGTAAGTAGATCAATGGTTAAGATTGACAATATAAGTTGATCTTGCCCATTATTTTTACTCAGATGCAAGTTGATCCTGCAGCCAGTTAAGATAATCTTCCTACAATTTGAAGTTCTATTATTCAGACAGATGCAAGATTCTGCATACCTCATTGCCAGCAGGATGAAAGCCTCCACCCCCATAGTCCGTGAACTGATCAAAGCGATGAACAGGCCCAGAGCCCCGGCGATCCCATAAGACACCATTCCAAAGCAGCATCGAGTCAGATGGGCTAAAGTGGATTAAAGAATAAACATGACCCCGCCCTGTAGAAGTTGCAAATGTATCTGACAACTTTGACTCTAACTGACATTTTTGGACATCATACAAAAGTATTTCCCGTCGTGCAGATTCTGATGACAAGGCAGCAAAAATGTTCCCAGAATTGCTAAACCTGGCAGCCTTGCACCCTTCAAATGAATGGCTAGGACCACCTAAAATCGATGTTGCATCCCAGAGCCTAACATCTTGGCAGCTTGAAGAAAGCAACAGCTGGGTCTCACCAGAAACAAAAGACTGAACAAGTGTCAAAGGATACTGGTGACCTGTGAAGCTCTCCACCACATTGTTGTTGTTGGAGTCAAAAAATTTAAGCTCTCCATTGTGGCTCCCAACAGCAATATGAGAAGAGTCACCAACAAATGTAATGCATGTTAATAAGGCACCAGCATCGTCTCGACAAGTGCGCCATGGCCTAAACCGGCTGTAAACAAATTGACGATCCCTGCGATTCCCATGCACTCCACCATATATAAATTTAAATTCACGTGTCCCAAGCCGAGCTGTCACATTTGACGGGGCATCAAGGCTTCGCTTAGGTTCAGGACAAACATGCGGGTGTAGAAGGGATAGCGGAGGAAGAGTGGTAATGGGAGCTGGGCATTGGCGATGCTGATGCTTCAAATACTGAACAACTAGAGAATCTAATGATACACGCTCAGGATTGTTGGACTGAAGGTCATTTAATACTTGGGAGGATATCTGACCTGGATTTGAGGTAGTACACTGATTGTCATCCCCATAGTCAGCTGTACAGCGGCCTTGTTGACTTCTCAGGTTACAGGTTGGTGAATAAAGCCCAACAGCATCAGTTTGCAGGCTGCTTTTACGACTTGCACTTGAACAAATAGGAGTGCGAAGTCCTTGATCCCCAACATTTTGTCGCTTTCCAGATGATGAAAACATTACTATATCCTTTAAATCAGATGACTTTCGTTTTGTTGGCAATAGCATCGGAGTCTTACACACAGATCCAGCATCAATGTTATGTTTCACTGAAGACTCGGATAGAGACTCTACTATACTTGTTTCTGAAGACTCTTTACCAGAATTTAACCATTTTCTGACTGATGACTGCTGAGTCTCAACAGTTTGATGCCTTGAATGTGAACCAAAAGATGATGAGAAAGCCAGTGATTTTTTCTTTGCAGAGACAGCATCACTTTTCAAGCCGGCATCCTCATCCTTTGCATTAAACTTTAATTTGTTAGTGAGAAATCCACAAGGAGTACGACCAGAGGGCCACTGAATTTGTGTTGAAGCTTCCTGTGTGGTGGGCTGTTGTGCAAGAGAAGACGGAGCAACCAATGATGGTAAAGGAGTCAGCTGAGCCTCTTTAAGCAACGCAGAAGCAGTTTGTGTCAACCCAGATGCCTGTAGGTGTTCATGAATCAGGAGCAAGAGTTCCCTGAATAAGAAAATATAACATAAAGAGCCATCAGAAGTGGCACCAGAGAAAAAGGGGGGCCGAACATGTATATGAAATCCTGAACCATCAATTTTATATTGAAAATAAACACTGAATACCTTGAATGATAAGTAATAGGAGTGGCAGCAGCTATAGCTGCTCTTTCTATGCGCCTTAATGTAGGAGTAGCTGCATCAGTAGCAGCTAATGTACTAGCACGCCCTGAATTAGTCACAATCTACAAATACAATTTCAACATAAGTATCAATACCAGCCTTCATAAAGCACAAATATTATATATGTCTATTTTAGTTTAAGCAAGACTATTTTATACTGAGCAACATAATTGACACCTGATTTTCTTGGTTTTCAGAAAGAAACTTCATTATATTTCAAACCAGCCTTTCAAAGCAACAAACTTCATAAAGCACACATATTATATCTGTGCATCTTAGTTTAAGCAAGACTATTGAATACCAAACAACATAATTGACACTTGATTTTAAACAACATAATCTCAATAAAATCGATGCAACATGAAAAACAGTGATGCAAACAACGCTTAGCTCCAGAACAAGTTTACTCAAACCAACACACGATATGCTGAAACATAAAATTCAGCTTCGCCAGTAAGTGGAGATGCTCACCCCAATTAGCTCAATTGCAGCCTGGGAAAGTTCAGCTTGCCACCTACCCTGCTCTGTTCCAAGTGTCTGGCTGCCTGAATCCCGAATCAGTTCTGACAGCTTTTTCCCAACCTAGAACACACAAAATCAGGATATTAAATTTCAACAATATTTGACAATAATTTTGTCATTTGTTTCTAAAGCCATCATCAGAACAGAATTCAAACTTATATTGTAAAAAGTTGGAGCAGAGTTATCTCAATTTCCAAGCTTGATACTGACTAGTTCAATCCAATTTAACCAGGAAATCATGGATAGAGTACAGTTTGGGGAAGACTAATTTCAATGAAAGTCAGTTATAGTTGTTCACCTGAAGCTTTGTCAATATGTGTGCAATAGTATCATCTCTGGCCAATCCAAGCAGGACTCGACATGCTAGAGCACGAAGACAGTCCAGAGCAGCAGGAGATGAATATATGCGCGGTTGGAGGAGATGCAGAAGAACCTTTATACCATTATTAGAGCGGACAGCCTCTCTTGCTTGACGATATCCTTGTTCCAGTTGTGCTGCGAGTCCAGCACAACCAGCTCCTGCACCCAGGGATATTCTTCGGTCGCCAACCAATCCTGAAGTTGCAGCGGGAACAGGAGTTTGCAGATTGCTATTAACAGATTGTGTACTAAGTACTGCAGCACTGCCTCGATCTACAGCACTGGACTCCCCATTCCTCTCCCTAGGATCAATCTGGCTGGTAATGTGAGCAGCTCGATCTGAGATATTACGTTCGGCAGTTCTATCTTTAGTCTCTGAGGGAGGACCATTTAAGGTTTGGGAAGAAGCAAACTGCTGACCTTGTGTAACTACAGGTGGTTTATTGCTGATTGAAGGAGGAGGGCAGACAAGGTTGACTAAAACATTTAATGCCGGCTGAATTATCTGAAATGCAGAAGTGTATGCTTACAAAAATAAGATACCATAAATTGGGATAATCAGCATGTCAAAAGTCTAAAGGACTTCGTTTTACCACCTGCAGAAATTAGGACAGTAAACACTACAATTGCTACCACAAGACACTTACCTCAGGGTCCACATGATTACTAGCAATATTTGCTGCATCCAGAATTACCGCTATACCAACACGATTATTGCTTAATGTTGCATTTACAATCATCTTACGACTGCTAGGTACCAATGTAACAATGTGGAGAACACCCAATGCATACTGAAGCAGATCATGCAGATATCGCTCCACGGGTGGGGCCTACAAACAACCAAATGAACAATAAATAAATAAATTGCAAGATATAGGGAGTGCACAAACTAAACATGCCATACCTGACACAACTCCAACATAATAATATGCCCATTAGATGACAAGAACTTCTCAACTGGTGGCCAACGTGCTCTCACAAATGCAGGACCTAGCTTCCGATCTTTTTGTAATTGTAGGAATACTGCATCCATTGCCTCATTACTAATATCCAGCGGCTTGTACACAGCCCTTACACTTGGAATATTTCTAGCAGCACTACGATTGCTTTTGTTTGGACGAATGGAATCCATTAATAAAAGGAGATGTGCTCTGAAATATTGCCGCAAAGCAACACAAGTGTGGTAGGCTATCTGCTTCTCAGATGATGTCAGCACTTCTGCTGATGATCTATCATTTCGAAGTGATGCTGAGTTAGATAAACCCAAGGCACCAGAATTTACTCCAGACCTTACCGAAGCAGCATCATTTAGAAGGCCCAGCAATTTCTGTAATCCATCCTGGGAATCAAAAGCATCAAGAACTGCTCGAAAAACAAATGCAGCAGCAAAAAACAATGCTGCATTCTTCCGGGCTTGGTCTTGGTTGCACTCAAGGAGTTGGAGAGCCAGCTCAACCACATGATAAACAACATCTGACGGAAGAGCACAAACCCGTTCCATTATCCCCTGAGATAATCATCTAGAGTCATGAAACTGTAATAGCCTTATAGAAAGATTAATAACAAGTAAGGAATTTATAGAGGTTTGGAATATTAACATTATTAGGCATGTCACTTCACAATTATGACTATTAAAAAACATGAATACCTGAAGAGAACCAATAGTAAATAGACAAGAAGAAAGGCCAAAGAAAGTTTGAGCCATTCTAGGGACAGCGAGCAGCTTTTGCATTCCTCCACGGTCCACAAATAAAGCAGCGAATTTCCTATGTGCCGCCAAAGCACAAATTAGCTTCATGACATCAGGCAACAGCAAAGCAACCTCGGATGCCTCCCGATGTTTAGAATTCTGCTGCAGAAGTGAAAGACACACATCTACCCCCTTCTCATGCAACACAGGGCCAAGAACTTCTACATATTCTCCAAGTAACTCAAGACACTGAATGCAATATTTTTCCCTCAACCGTGCAAGTGATTGAATGTCTGGAATGTAGTAATATTCAACACCCTCACCAGATTCTGTTTCGCTGCCACTCACATTCTCTGCCTCAGTATTGATGCAGGCAGAGTTCCTGCCACCAACCCAAGAATAACATTATTAGCAAGGCTAAAAGAACTATTGTGTCAATTGTTTGTCTAGCACTCAGATGATGCTTGTAAATATATATTCTGACATACCTTGAAACTTCAACTGCAGATGCAGCATCAATAACAGTTGATGCAGCTCTTGAAGCAGCCAAAACAGCTGCTGCTTCATCATTGGTGGATTCATATTCCTGAATATATATGCAAAATAAACTATTTTACCATTTAATTACTGAGATTAAATTATAAACTACATACACACATACGCACAATATATAACTTTTGGTTTTGGAAAAAGAAATGAATCCTAGCATACCTCCGAAGCTGCAGTTTTAACAAGGTCAGCAGCAGCATCGCCAGCTGCTTTGACAGCTTCTTCAGGTGCATTGGCTGATCTAGCTTCTGCTTCAGCAGCTCGGACTGCTTTCCAGACAAGATCAGAAATATCTTTACTTCCAATACGGCACTCTTGGAAACAATCATCATTATCCTCTCTTTCGAAAGCATAAGCCTCAGAAGTGGTCCTGGCAAGAGTCTTCTTAGAATCAGGCACCCTCCTAACATCAGCATTTCTTAATATGCTCCTATCTCTGACACTCCGCCCTTGTCCTAATCGACTACCAGAACCTGGAGATGACAAAATGGGTTCACTTTCTACATTCCCTTCATTGACCCTTCCTTTCCCTCTGGATCTTCCCCATCCACGGTTCGAACGCCGCCTTGGAGAGTCACCTCTAGCATTGTCGTCATGCTCACCATATTTTATCCTTCCATCACGAATATCTCTAGAGCGCCATCTATCCTCCCCGTCAGAATCTACATCACAGATATCAACACCTTCACCTAGCCCATCAGGTGGTTCACCATCTATCCAAGAATCTTCTTGGCAAGTTTGTCCAGTAATGCTTCTATCTGGACCCCAGTTAAGAGTTAGGTCATCTAAGGACCTCTCATCAATCATCCTTGTATCATCTAAATGACTTGATTCAAGGAGCTGGCGAAATCTGCCACGACCATCATCTCTACCCCTCACTGAAGCATTCCCAGATGCATGCCTACTCTCTGTTAAATGAATAATATCTTTCTGGTTGCTACTTGTCTCTCCCAGCACACGCAAACGAAGATAACGCATAAGCTTAGCTGACAAGCCTGATGTCAATACATCTTCCACTAGTTTACCTCCGCTGAGATCATTCCAATTGAAAAAGAAAATAGACAAAATAAGAGCAAAACAAATAATGATAACTGATAAGCAACATAATGAGCAGCATCAACAAGAAGCAAACATTAAACCGGTAAACTAAGCTAAACTTCTGATCAAGAATGTAAAAAAAAAGAAGCCTATGAATTGAGCAGCATAGCATACCCGACCAAACACACGGCAAGGAGTCCAGTAGAATAGGTTTTCAACATCTCGGAATCTGTGGCCTCTCTTGTGCCTGGAGTATGCTTCAGATTTTGCTCTTCAGCAGACATTTTCGCGTTATCATCCATCGCCCAATCTTTGAAGTTTTCCATGACGGATTCTTCAAAAACATGAGGATACTGTCCATTTACAAAGCATGGATGGTGAAAATATAATCAACAACACCTTTATCTTATAAACCTAAATGAAAAGCACAAAGAGATTGAATTGAAGAAAAAAAAGGTAGAAATTGAAAAAAAGAAGAAGCAATAAACAATTAAAAAGAAAAATAAAATAACGTGAAAATAAAGATAAATAAGAGAGAAAAATACATAAGAGGAAAAAGAAAAGAAAAAAAGAAAGTAAAAATAAATAAGAGAATAGAAATAAAGAGGGGGAAAAGGACAGATAAAGAAAGAAAGAAAGGGAGATATAGGGGAAAAGGACTAAAAAACAATCATCTTGTACATGAGAAAAACAACCCTCCAAGAAGCTCGTAGCTTTCCTCCAATTCAGTCTAAGATAAACCGTCTGCCAATCTACATTTCACTCCATTAAATCTTGTTTTACTATCTTACCCCAAGACCCAAGTAAGTTTCGGCTGACCTCTTACTCTCTTGGTCTCAAACTCTTGGTAACAAATTTTTGTTCTTACGGAAGCATCTAGGAGTCTTCACATTATGCGCTCAAACCACTTATTTATGTTCTCCCATCTTTTTAACCACGGATACTACTCCGAACTTTCATCGAATATCTTCATTTCTTATATTATTCATCATTGTATAACCATAAATCCACCTTAACATCCTCATTTTTGCTACTCTCATTTTATGCTCGTGTTCCTTATATGCTGGCCAACATTCGGCTCCACATAACATAGGCCTTACTACAATTCTATAGAACTTTCCTTTTAGCCTCAACATAATCTTGCAATCACACAAAAACACTAATGCACTATATCATTTCATCCACCCTGCTCTAATTCTATGATTTACATCCTCATCAATCTCTCTACCCTTTTTTTGCAAAGTATAATAACAATTATAATAACAAAGTAAGCTGGGATAAGTGGAAAGGAAATCTTACAATCCAAGTCAGGGAACAGCATAGGAGAAGTCTGCAAGCAGCAGCTTGAACAGAAGTAGAGTATCTAGTTTCCGACAGAAACTTTGAAGATATTAACTCAAAGAACTCATCGTTTTCCTGTAGCGAATGGAAGAGCCAAATAACCATCTCAATAATTTAATTTGAGAAATTAGCTTAAAGAAAAGCTCAACACCATAATAATAATAATAGTAGTAGTAGCAGTAGTAATAATAATAATAATAATAATGACATGAAAATACCCGGATTACACCCCCAAGACGGCCAATGTTATGGGCAGCACGGGCATTACTGGAGGAATAATGACCATTTTCTTCCATATATCTATATTGCAAAAATAAATCATTAACGGAAACAATAATGAAATAGGATCAATATTAAATTAAAAAAGAAAAAAAAAATCTAGTACGTTCAGTATTCAGAGTTGAAACCGAAAACAGGGCATGTAGATGATATAAACAATAAAATTAAAATTCATACACACAATTGAATTCACAGATACAAACATATATCAACACCTAAGAAATTATTCCAAAATAAATTAAAAAAAGAAAAGAAAAAGAAAGAGCGTCTATAACCGTTAGAAAGAGAGAAACCGCAGGAATTTCACTGGAGTGGCGAAATAAAGAGAACATTACCGTAACTCTTGGGTTTCGAGAAGAGAGGCAAGGGCATGGAGGACGGTGGGTTTAGGGTTATCAGGGGCCGAAGTAATATATCCCATGAGCTTGTTAACATTTTCAATCAACACTTCTTCTTCGTTCTTAGGAGCCTCCGCTTCATCGCGTCGCGGTGGAGCTTGGCTTTGATTCCCTTGATCCTCCATGTATTATCTCAGCGACACAAAGACACAACAATCGTATAATATAATATATGAGATGTATTTTGATTAATTTGAATATCTATATATATATATTTACTACAGATTACAGATATGAGATATGAGCGTATGAAGTTGCACAGGTGAGAGTGAAAGAGATGCAAGCACAAATTAACAAAAAAAGAAAGAAAGAAAAAGAACGCGAGAAAGGGCACAACAACACCAACACCAACACCAACGCGAGAATGGATCGGAAGCTTCCGGAGATACCCGACCCGTTTTCTTAACCGTGATCCCACAAGGGCCCAACAGTAGCTGACCCAAAATTACAAAAATACAAAAAAAAAAAGCGCAATAATACACGTTTTTGAATGCTCTTATATTTATATTATAAGTTTTAATTTTCTCACACATTTTGTATGGGGTCTATATTTACTAAAAAAACAAAAAAAAAAAAAAAAATATTGAATAAAAATCTAAAGGTCACTGTTAAGAGAAAATAAATCTCTTACAAGTCTACAATATGAAAAAATATTTTCCGATATATTATTTTGAAGCGACTTTTTTTATTATTTTTTTGGAAGCATTTTTGAAGCGATTTTAAAAACATTAAAAGGCATGGACAGATTAATTTAAAGAATAATTAATTGGGTTTGATCTTTATGAGGTATTTACATTTTTTCTCTCTCTTTATAACGCAACCCACTCATTTTTAAGTGAGCGTGACAAAATAAATTTTTCTTCAACAAAAACAAAAATATTTTTTCTTAATTTATTTCAGCAAAAATATTTTATAGATTAATTTAGTAAAATTCCTATTAATAGTATAATAATAATAAGTTTAATATTTCTTATATTGTAGGAGATAAATTTATTTCTTACACACATTTTGAGACCATGTGAAGAGAAGAACAAGAAAAATAAATATAAACCCCACATATTTTTATGTATATGTAGAAGATAAATTTATCTTTTTTTTTTACAAAAAAATAAAATAAAATTATCTTTTCTATAACATGAGAACATTAAACCCAATAATAATCATTACTCTAGTGTACTAATCTAACTTTGATACACTTACTACATCGTTAAAAAAAGTTGATGACAATAACTAACTACAAACTTCTTGATCTTAAACTTGCTTTTGAAGTACAAAGTTTACATCATCCAAAAATAAATTAAAAAGCAAGCAAATAAAAATGAAAGATTACATACAGAACAGTAAAAAAACAAAAACCCAAAGCACTGTTCTTAGAGACCCAATTCTCCCATTTAGCACTGCAGAATCTGTTTGGATCATGATTTTGAATTTGCAATCTCCACTGGAAGGGTCTCTGTCAGTGATCATGGAGAGGCCAGGGAATTTGCAAGCACTATCCATCTGGTCATTTATCTGGTAGTAGCTATTAAATGCATAAGATATATTCCCATGAACATCTAAATTGCCACATGAAGTCCCATACCCAAGACTAGTGCAATCAGCATTTTGACAAGCATAGGCCACACTTGGTGCTAATTGGTCATCATTAAGGTTTGCTGAGGGTTTCAAAACACACCACTTTTTGGCCAAATGATCAACACCACTAGCTGCTACCAAGCCATTGCCTCGGGTTGAACCAAGGTTAAGTTGGTATTTGGGTTGACCATCAAAGTAAAACAAACCCCAATGACGTTCAAAGTTCCCTGGCTGAATGCTTTTATTATCTTCGTCTATGAAGCTAAACAAGTAAGCATCTATAGGACCAGGCCTCATTGGAGTACCCTTTCCAGCAACATAGCGAGACATAAAACCTTGGTTAAAACGTTGTGCATATTGAAGATTTGCATTTCTGTCTCCATCTGTAGGCCACCCAATTTCTCCCACAATTATAGGCAAGTTTCCAAAACCATTCTTCTGCAGTGCCCATAGTAGAGTATCGTGGTTAGCATCAAAGACATTGTCATAGGCCTTTCCGTTGTCGTTTATAGCAGGCTGATAGCCATTAAAAAAAGCATAGTCAACAGGAAAATTGGGATCTGCATAGAGGCTGATAAAAGGATAGATGTTCACAGTGAATGGAGCTCCATTGTCGTTTAAGAACTTGACAATCTGTAGCATGAGATTATTGATGTCTGGCCTGAAATTACCATCTGATGGCTTCTCTGATGAGCTTTGATATACATCTGCATTTAAAGGGACAGTAACTTTAACCCGATTGCTCAAACCGGATTTTGTCAGAGCTGCTTGGATATTTTGAAGAGCT
This sequence comes from Gastrolobium bilobum, assembly GCF_033153095.1. Taxonomy (NCBI): domain Eukaryota; kingdom Viridiplantae; phylum Streptophyta; class Magnoliopsida; order Fabales; family Fabaceae; genus Gastrolobium; species Gastrolobium bilobum. The sequence continues at coordinate 254,436 of NW_026899605.1, read as the reverse complement.
GGAAGAGTAGTGGCTTCAAAGGTACCATTGTATGTTGACAAGAATGGTTCATTCCCCACTGCTACGTACCTTGCAAAATCCATAAATAATGTGTTAGAGAAATATAAAAACCATTAAAAAGTCACTCATTTAAGAGTTAAGTTTTTGGGTTAAATTGAATATTATGAAGTTTCTTAGCACAGATATGAGTTTTCAAGCCCAATAAATTCTTGTGTGAGAGAGCGTATTTGAGAAATATAAAACAGCTTAATACAAATGAACAAGAATTTAGCTATCAGAATCCCACCCATGTGTGGCTATACTCAATTCAGTGCAGGTGATCAACAGCAGTTTACACAAATAACGATTAAGTCTCGTGCCACTATGTGGGACCTGCTACATGGATCAATTGACACCATTGAACTCTACTAAAGTGACCACAACTGCATTAATAAACTTAGTTTTTAGAAGAAAGAAAGGCTTCGGCACTAGCATACACAATTTTGATCATCTAGAAGGGAAACCACTTATTCTTACGACAAAAGAGTTGTGACTACTGCAGAGAATCATATGTTACCAAACAAGTAGTAGTTGAACACCCACTCTAAATCTTTAAATTGCATGATCTATTTACAGAAAAATTGTTTGGTAAATGATGAAGAAACAAGCGTAAGCTCAACATTTTGCAGAGATTGACTCTAGCATGTCATCAGCAAGCCAGACAACAAAAAACAAGCATGATAAAGTCAGTAAAAACAAATTTTCCTTCAATTAAGGATGAAACAGTAACCACATTAAAGAAAAATAATCATACATGTGCTTTGGCATTGAGTGATGAGAATACAAGGAAAGGAAATTTGAGAGCTATAAGGATATCATTTCTTTTATTGGCAAGCTTGATAGATGCACCAAACATAACTTTCCGAATCCAAAGTATTGGATGAAAGAAGAGAAGCATAACTTTCAATGTTGGGGTAACATCAATTGCATAAGAGAACAACAAGGATTGCATAGAATAACAAAATATAATATAATTGGCGTTTCATCTTTTGGAAGCTTTATGGCCTGATCATTTTGTCAGCTAAGAGTGCACATTTTTCTGATATATGAATTTAGAATCACTTAATCACTTAAGGAGATGGGGCAATTAAAAAAAACCACAAACAAGGGACATAATTTCATTTTGAGTACATTATCTATGACTGGAGCTTTCCCAGATCAACATATATGAGAATCAAGAGATATTAGGTAGTGGATGATAGGACATTCAAACAATCTTCTAAAAGAATGAGTAAAAAGAAGGCAGATTCATTGGACCATGACAGGTCACAAGGAGAACCCCTAAAACTAATACATTTCATTGCATATTCAACTACAAATACATCTAGGAAAGACACATAAATTCCATTCATTGTAGGTCTCTTCCGTTGTGGTTGCGATTTATTCTTCTAACATTGTACAGTACCACAACTGATAAAAAGCATTGTATCAGATAACAGAGTCCTTTAATGTCCAGGAGAAATATCTAAACCAAAAGAATTATGTAACAAACAATTAAGATCAGCCAAACATTGCTTAGCAAAGAGAAACCAGGTATTTTCATAGCATAAGAAACAAGCAGTGATAGTATTAAATGTAATTACTTCAGGCAGAGTATACAAATATATCGAATTCCACATCCTATATATCAATGTTTTGTTCTTCCCTTTAGCTAATTTAAAGTAGATAAAGAGCCAATGATCATATGTGGAGTTGTGGGCTTGTATAACAATTAGGCATGTATATCTTCCATGATAATAGATGAACACTGCAATTGTTAAGGCACAAAAACTTAGGGATACCAAGAATACACCAAAGAAGAAGAAAAGAACTAATGTTTAAGTTAGAGAATCACGCAACGGCAGAAGCACCAGAACATCATGCAGTAGTGGCAACATAATGCAAGCTGAGTAAGATATCATGGCCATTTTCATTGTACCAGAACTTCGTAAACAGTATATTCTTTTTTTGGACTTCAACAACCCAAGCTATCTGGAATTTCCAAGTTTGCATCTCTTCTAATTAGGAATAATGTACAAATTTAATAGACAATCAGAAATTTGGATTTTCATTACACAATTAAAATAAGTACCATCAAGCCTAATATTACTTAGCATTCTCAACTACACCGTAATTCCTAGTTGGTAGAGTTGGTTACTAGAATGCTTTTCATTCATATCTCTAAAGAAACTTCATCCGTTAAGCAACAAGGTCAGTGATAAACACAAATCCTGGTGCACAAAGCTCCAAACTTGCGAGGATAAAGGTGATGATGATTGTAAGTAGTCTTACTCTTGTATTTTTGCAAAGAGACTATTTTACAGACTCAAACATGTGATGAGGTCACAAAGAGCAACCTTTAGCGCCGCATACAGTAATTACAAGGAGCTGCAATCTAAACAGTACCCAAAGCTATGAGTCTATGACCCTGCATAAACCAACGGTTGGTTGAATCTCTCTACATAGAAAAAAAGGGTGTACCTGATGTCTACTCCACCAGAAGAGACATGAGCTGAAACATTCTTGGAAACCCATTTTTCAGCTGCTTGCACACTGTTAGCCAGCGTATAAAGCATGTCATTCGGAATACCCACCATAACCTGCAAACCAGACTTCTTGAGAGCATCTAAGATACTTGAATCAGCGTCAAAAAGCTTAACCTTCTGAATCCCATTGTCTTTCAGCATTTTCACCACTGTAGACGGTGACAAAGGGTGTGTACACTGTGTACCCCAGTTAACACCAATTCCACTCACTGAACACACTAACAGCAAGTTAAAGAACAAGAGAACAACCCAACTACTTAACTTTTCACCTCCCATTATAAAACGCCGAACCAAAACACACAAAAAAAGCCACAATGCTAAATCTGAAGCTCAAAGCTGCTTTTTCATTTCTTCAAGTTTTTTTTTTTATCTATTCTGCAAATAGCCCTCGAAACCAAAAAACAAGAAGCTGAAGAAAAATATAGATAGATAGGTTTATGTACAGACCAGATCCCTTTGGATAGCTGAACTTGTTGAATCTGCTTTTTAGTTAAGCTTCTTTCTGAGTGAAAACAACAGAGAAACGAAGACACTGTAGGAATGAGTGAGGGAATGAAAAAGAAGTCGTGTGGGGGAGAATCTTTTTCTTTTTTTCTTTTGTGGGGATGGGGTGAACTTAACTAGATTAGTAAGTAGCTAGCATACACAGCAGAGTGGAACCAAACTGTTTCCAAAAAATCTCGATAATCACATGGTTACGTTACATATAAATAATAAATGAGTTTTATATTTTTATTCTCATGAAACAAAAATTCACATTACCGACAAAGGATGTAACCAGTGCTTGTTGTCGTGTCGACGGTCCCAGAGATGTACCTTCCTTCATTCCCTAGCCTTGTGAGTTGTGTGACGTGATCATGCCATTTGCTAGATAACATTTGCACTAACCCCTGACGAATATACGAGTTCAAACTCCCCTGACGAATATATTCATGTCACGTGACAAGAATATATTATTTTACATACACAATAAATATGTGTGTCTTACTGAAAAGAGAAATATTTTTCGTTTTATTTATTTATTTATTAAATTATATTTTTGCAATAAAAGATAAAACTTAGAGCATGGAGTATAGTAACAGAGAATAAGAGAAGAGTCTTGAAGATAGAAAGCTAGATAGTTTCCAGAAGGTAGTTAAGTCTAGGTGACCCGTCACCTTAACCTTAATGTTAAGGCAGTTGTTTGCTCTTTATTGCCTAACTCTGATTGTCCTAATTCTATTCATAAAAAATAAAATGAAGAATATTTTTTATATCGTAGGAAAATTATTTTCTATTATTAGTGGCACTTCGATTCTCATATAATATTTTTTTATTTTTTGTTTTTATAATATATATGTTTTTATATTTTTTGTTTTTATAATATATATGAACCCACATAAGATATATTTATAATGTGAATAAAAATTCTTCTACTACCTAGAAAGCATCGACACATGATTTTTTTAAAAAATTGTGTGTCGGTGTCCGATATGTTTAATACGCGGTCATTATTTTGGGACACACGATCAACGTTTCAACACGCATCTGATGTATTTTTATTTTTTTAAGTCTAAATTTTATTTTATTAACTAAAAATGAAAAATTAATTTATAAGTCATTTTTTTTTTGTTATGGAATTTGATATAAAAAATTAACAATATATCAAAAATTACTTCTACTTTATATTTATGTTATGAAAATTGAATATTTGATTGTTTATACGACTTATTATGGACTGTTATATGTATTAAATATAGATTATATAATATGTCATTTTTTAGAAATAATGTGTGAGCATAACGTGTTATATCTAATGTCCCATAATGTAACATAGTCTACTACACTAGAAAATTGAAACCCAAAATAGAAATATAAAACAAAATGTCTGTGTTGTTGTTCTAATCCAAACATGATGATAGGGTGGGGTTTTAGCTTTTCACTTTCCAGCAAAACCAGTGATGGATGACTCAGAGTGCTATAAATGTTGCCTTTATTACCTTCCGTCTTGAGCCTTTTTTAGGTGCACCTAGCGGTCAAAATTGCACTAATGTTTTCTTCTTCTTTTTTTATAAATCATAACTTTTGATATTTTTGTGCATAGTCGGTTATGTTATTTATGTTTTGACCCACGTATATTCGAGTAATTGTAAAATAAGGGAAATTATATTTATTATTTTTTTTTTTACTATTTTTTATTATTAAATTTTAATCATTGATTTCCGTTAATCTAACGGTTATGATTTATTGAATAATACTTATTAGTTAATTAATTTTTATTAGTTAATTAATTTTTATTAAATTATAACCGTTAGATTGACAAAAATCAACTGTTAAAATTTAATAATAAGAGATAATAAAAAATTAATAATAAGTATAACATTTACCGTAAAACAAATCATATAAGTTCTCCAAAATTTGTTTTCCTATTCTTTTTTCTAAAACGATTCGTCAATAAATGATCATGTACAAAATGCTGTCCAAAATGATTTAGTTGATTAAATTTGATCGAGCCAATTAAAGTTAATCAAAATTAATGTAACTGATTTACTTTAATTGAGATGTAGTTCATAAAATTCCGTATTGTTAATCCTTTTTATTTTTTCTACTTTTAAGTTAGGCTTGGATCGACTAACTCTTGGTAGCGTAGCCACGTTCACGTCAACAGATTCACTTGCAAAAAAATTATTTATTATATATAATTATATAATTATTATAATTAATCAAGGTTAAAATTATAATTTGGCATCACCTGAAAATCAAATACTCAATACAAAGTGACAACAGACTATCTAAATGCAAACAAATAATCAACTTATTATGTTATCGGAGGAAAGTGAAATTCTTATGTTTGAAATGATTATCGAAAATATTAGTATTTTTTTATATATTTGCTTTGATATATAATTATTGACAATTGTTCATTTTAATTTTTAATATTACGTGATATTATTTAATACATAATTTAGATAATTATGCTAGAATTCATAATAAAAAATTTTCTAATAAATTTGTGTAATTACCGTAGATATTTTAATAATTTAATTTGGCACTATCTAAATTTTTGAGCTAGGTCCTCCACTCCTAACTCTCTAAATAACTATGCAAAAGAAATTTCAAAATGTAAGCGAGAATGAGACACAATGATGAATTGGGTTCAATGACTTGGAAACAAAATTACTATCCTTCCGTGCAAATTAACAATTAAAGCCAGAAGACAGATTTATAGTTTGTGAAACCAATGCAATTGTGGTAGAGAGGAAGAAAATAATTATGCGTTTAGATTAATTTATTAAAAAATAATTTTTTATATTTTTCAAGGGGAATCTATAATATTTATTTTAAAAAAAAATAAGCTGTATATGAGATAAATACTAGTGATGTATTTATATTTTCAGTTCACATATATTTTTATATAATGCATCATAAATTATAATGTTTTCTTAAAATTTTCTTAATATATTTTTGTTACATACTTCTTTCCTTAGTGATTTGAGAGGGAAAATTTTTAATAATTGCGATTAAAAAGAAATTGTCAAATCAATGTTATTTTTAAATATTATACTTAACTAATGCAATCAATTACACTGTACATGGTGTGCAAATTGTCACATACCAAACAATATCATTTGATCAAAAGAAAAATTACAAATTCGCTTTCAACAAAATATAACAATTAATCCAGACATTTGTACAGTATGCATTTAACCAAACAACAACACAATCATCCACAGTCTTGAGAAAATCGGCCCAGCCCGGCCACTCGGACCAGTTGACCCAGAAATCGGTCATGAACTGCAGTTCAACCGGTATTAACCGTCGAACCGGTTTTATTACTCAAACCTGTTTTGAACAAAATAATTTCAAAGTTGCAGCCGCTGAGATTCAAATTTGAGTCTTATCAGTATGCCCAACAACAATTTATCACTAGTAGGGGTGTTAACGAGCCAAACTTTGGTCTTAAAAGGCTAAGCTTGTGTTTAAATATGTCAGTCTGACTAGGCCTGTTACCTGTTATGAATATAATTTCAGCCTGTGGCTTGTCTTATTCACAAAAAATAAAAGTCTGGTTTAGCCTGTTTAAAACAAAATAAGGCAACAAAAATTTATCCAAAAAAAATATACAGTTAACAACATTAGTAATTTGTTACAAAAAAAAAACATTAGTAATTCCATAAGTATTCATAAATTTAACGTATATCCAAACAACATAATATAAAACAAAATTATTCAAAAAGTCTGTTTAATTAATAAAATGGGATGAAATGGATTGAGGAGAGAGAGAGGGCTATCACAAGTAGTATAAAAAATATATAATTAAAATTAATATATTAGGCCAGCCTGATAGGCTCTAAGGCCGAGCTTTTGAATTGGAGCCTAAGGCTGTTTTATTAAACGAGCTTTTATACAAGTCCTAGTCTGGTTCCAACAATCAATTTTAGACATAAAAGCTCAGGCCTTCACGAGCCGAGCCAAAAGCCCCTATAAGGCCCCTGACTCGTTTAGCACCCCTAATCACTAGGTTGAGTTTGTTTGTTGGATAATATGCATCATTTAATATATATATATATATATATATATATATATATATATATATCATATCATATCATATCATTTAATAGAATTATTTAAAAATTGCATCTAGTGGGAATCGAACCCTTGTTGTGAAGATATAAATTTCAGTATTTACGACTAAGCTACATTTGGTTCTTGGTTCACTTTCACCATTTAAAATATTTATTATATAATTAAGTATAAAATATAAATTTATATACATATTCAGTTCATGCGGTTAAACCAGTGACCCACTGATCCGGTATCCCGACATCTGGATTTAATAACATTAATTATCCACGAGTCATTGGCTAACCTTGATAAAATTATCAAAATACACGTAATGCTTTAAACTACATCACATCGGTAGACAGTACAAACATGAAATAAAATGTATCACTTGTTGCTATGCAGACTTCATAATACATCAATACATAATTAAAAAGGAATCTTTATTCCCAAATTAAATATAGGGTTTGCATTCTATCATTTAACATGACCACAAAATTTTGTCTACACACACAATATTTTGAAAAAAAAAAAAAACTACAGCACGCAAAACGAATCTCTATAACATAACAGAATTACTTTTCCTACAAGATAACTGTTAAGAGTGTTAGTGTTAATAGTGTAGAAGTCCCACATTGCGTGTGTCTCTTTGTGTTCTTCAATTCGTTTGCTATATAATAGCACCAATGTTGTGTAGTTTAATAAAACAAGGATTACTATCATTTCCTCTTGTATCTATGATATTCAACATAGTATCAGAGCCCAACAAAAGGAATCTTAATCCGTTTAACTTAGTTCTATTTTCCATAATTTCAATATGGCTATAGAGAGATATCACCCTCCTTGGGGGATTCCCGTTGTTATTTCTTTTTCGGGTTTTTCTTAGTATGCTCTGTGACTGCAGCTTAGACTGATTTGTCACATCAGAAAAGAATGATCCTTGGGAAGTTGTTGGGTTGACCACCGTTGTCGTTGACCGCGTCGTCCGCCGTTGACAGCCGTCCCCAGCGACTTTTTCAGCGATCCACTACCATCTCCGACGACTTTTTCAACGACCCACCGCCGTCTCCGGCGACTTTTTCGATTCCGCGAAGATTTTGTTTTTCTTTAATCTTCTTTCTTCTCAAGATGGAGTATTTATATTATTCATCATCCATCTTAAGGGGGAGCACTGTCCATGTTGCTGATGGTCATTCCAGCACAATTGTCTTTGCCGATGATAATTTCGGCACTGTTTAGAAGTTCCTCTTGAGGGGGAGCACTGTCCATGTTGCTGATGGTCATTCCAACACAATTGTCTTTGCCGATGATAATTCCGACACTGTTTAGAAGTTTCTCTTGAGGGGGAGCACTGTCCATGTTGCTGATGGTCATTCCAGCACAAATTGTCTTTGCCGATGATAATTCCGGCACTGTTTATAAGTTCCTCTTGAGGGGGAGCGTTGTCCATGTTGCTGATGGTCATTCCAGCACAACTGTCTTTGCCGATGATAATTCCGGCACTGTTTAGAAGTTCCTCTTGAGGGGGAGCACCGTCCATGTTGCTGATGGTCATTCCAGCACAATTGTCTTTGCCGATGATCATTCCGGCATCTTCCATGTTGATGTTCATTTCGACGCCATTTTTAGCACATTGTTGATTTTTGGTTTCTCATTTAGGAGATTTATTTTGATGTTATGTTACTTGGTCTTTCTTGTAATAAGCTTGTAGCATAGTCAAGGGGAAACCACGGCTGCTCACAAACTGTTAAATGAAATGTCTGAGAAGGATCTTGATGCTGATGTCCTGGTCAGCTCAGTTGTCTTTGTCGATGATAATTCCGGCAGCATCCATGCTCTGATGTCCATTCCAGCACTGTCTCTTTATCAGCTCTTCACACTGATGGTCATTCCAGTTGATTTGTTGTACTTAGTCATTTCATTTCGTTGATGTAGCATTGTTGTTTTTGGTTCCTAATGGGAGTATTATTTATGTATCAAGCTTGTAGCATATGATCTATATGCTACAGCTTGAGGGGGAGTGTTAAGAGTGTTAGTGTTAATAGTGTAGAAGTCCCACATTGAGTGTGTCTCTTTGTATTCTTCAATTGGTTCACTATATAATAGCACCAATGTTGTGTAGTTTAATAAAACAAGGATTACTATCATTTCCTCTTGTATCTATAATATTCAACAATAACTTTTATAAAATCCTTAAACATAATATTCCTCTATTGGTTTTGACTCTTTTGAGATACCATCCTCCTTCTTTTTTCCGGTGTTCTTAACTGTTATCTATTCTATCTCTCTTTCTTTTTTAAAATTAGGGAGGGATTAGGAGAAGCGATTGCCCCTATCAAGTTCACAAAACTTCTTGTCTTAATTTACATTTAATTTTTTAAAAACAAGGTAAACATGAGATCGCCCCATTCTTCTTTATTGTATTTATCAGGTGTATATTTATATTTCAAGTGAGTTAATTGTTATTAAAAATTAAAATATATCCTTCAAGTTTTTGGCGATAATAACATAATTGGGCATTATTTGGATGTGTATGAGAGAGAGAGAGAGTTAAGAGATTAAAATAATAAAAAATAATGGAAGTTTCGAAATATACTTTAAACTTTAAAGGGTTTTGTAATTGTGTGGCTAAGGACATTGGTTAAAAAATATATTAATATGCATTAATTACTTAAAAAATATTTAATGTTTTAAAAAAAATTTAAAACATCAAATATTTATAATTTTTTTCATTATCTTTTTTTTCATTAACACTTGTCAAGCTACATATTAACAAAACGCTTAAAATATATTTTTTATGTTGTGCAAAGTTAATATTTTTTAAGGATGAGGTCTTCTGCAATTATTTAAAAATTTGTAGAGGGTCTTTCTGAATTCCAGTTGGTAAGATGTACCGTTTCGGGTAATAAAGCTTGTACTATTTTAAAATTATAATTTACCTACTTTTACTTTGAAATTTGTAATAAATTTTAATTATAAGAATTTATCCCTTTAAACTTTAAACATTAGTATTTTTTTGAAAAAAAACCATTATTATAAAGGGAAAAATATCTATCCTTTTAAATGATATAACCTTATATTATTTTAGATCTAAACCGTTGATTTTCGTCCATCAACAATTATAATCTATTAGGTCAAATTTAATGGGTCAAATTTAGATCTAATAAATTATAAATCATTGATGGACAAAAATTAACGGTTATGATCTAAAATAATATAAACTTATATCTTTAAAATGACAGATGTTATTTCCATAAAATTTTGTTGTACGTTTTATGGGCTATACTTCTATAAAGTACTTTTTATTTTTTTGAAAAATTCAAACGCCTGGCTTTGACAACGCAAAGAAAGTCTGATAAAAGTCATGGAATGTTAGATGTTTAAAATTTAAATAGTAATTTGCTAACATTAAAATGTGGGAAAAATATTTATTCTTTTAAAAGATATAAAATTATATCATTTTAACTTAGAGAAATATGCAAATTAATATTTTTTCATTTAAAATTTAACTACAAAAAATATTCATTTTCTCCCTCTATAACTTTTATTGCTTATGTCTTTCTATCCTTAAAATAATATAACTCTTTGTCCTTAAAATTTTGAAGGCACGATCTGTTAATGTTAAAGCACGTAATTGTGTCTATCAAAAAAAAAAAAAAAAAAAGCACGTAATTGTAATTTAAATTATTTGTTTAGTCTAAGCCATTGCAGTGGGATTGTGACCCGACTTATTACTCAATGACCAAACTACTTTATTCCTGAGGTTATATACAATGTTAATCAATCATTAAAATGAACTAATTGTTTATTTACATCTCATTAATTATAAAATTATCAATCATTAATTATTTCTTAAAAGTGAAATTATTTTTAATGTAAGGAATAAAATGTACAATTATGTTTAAATCTTATTAGATTAATATAATGATACACTTAAATTAAATGAAATATATATATATTTTATTTAATTACTTAAAAAAAATTATTCCTACAATATAAAAAAACATTTATAGAAAACAAATTTGAATCCACATTGTAACGACATGCACGTTGGGCATATTTTTTTTTATACCGAACTTAATCATCTTTTTTAGGCAAGTTTGTCCTCGAGTATCTCACAAGTAGGGGTGAAAGTGGACTGAGCCGGCCTACAGGGGTCTACGGCTTAATCTATATCAGACCAAACTTAGCTTATTACACATAGTCAAATAGAACAGGCCCGGACTCTTAAAGAAGTCTATTTAGAAAATAGGTGATAAGCTTCTTTTTTTACATACCGGACCTATAAGCCTACATACCGACCCATATCATATTATTTATTTTAAATAAAATAAAATAATATTATTCATAATAATACCAAATGGTGATAGTTCACTTGGTGCATGTGAACTAAGTAGGTAACAGAATGACCTAGGTTCGATCCCTAACCAATACTATATTTGGGAGTGATATAAGATTTGTACTAATCTCTACAGTACCATCATAATCAACATTTAATGCTGGATGAAGAGTCATTGATGTCTATCGTTCTAGCTTGGATGAAGATACATCCAAGCTTCAATATACGGTTGAGATTAGCTACCTAACAAGTATGGCTTGAAGAAAAAAAAAAAGATATAAAAAAGTTTTTATTTTTAATCTTAACAAGTTAATGAGTCAGACCAAACCATTTATTTATTTTTTATAAATGAGACAAATCAGGCTAACAATTAGACTCGTAATATATTATCGGGTCAGGCCAAATTGAATTTTTTTGGCATAGGCTTCGGTTTTTTTGGATAAAACTCGGCCCAGCCTAATCCACTTTTATCCCTACTCACAAACTTTAACTTTTTGAGTCGACTATAAAACTAATTCCACGCAGGGTAAATTTTAGGAAAAACATATTGTCACTCTGCCCACATTGTCACACATATTATTTTTAAAAACTTTCTTAAGATATTTGGGCACTTTTTAAATATATTTTCTATCATTGAGTGAAATCTCATATTATCTTCAATAAATCACTTGAACTCATTTTTTTAGTAGAGTTAATATATATGAAACTAAATAATAAATTAATGTGTTAAGATATGATTAAGTTACATTGCATTTTACGATATGGTTAAGTTACATTTCAATTCCAAGTCTAGCTCAGTTGACAACTGAGCTCTTAAGAGTTTGTTAGTGTCAGTGTTCAAACCTTGCCTCATGTCGGTCTGACCGGAGGAGGTTGAAAAAATTACACACTTTTTTTTATATTTAAATTCATTTCAGTGACAATTTATTATGGACTTAAGAATTTAAAAGATGAAATGAAAATTTTAGATGGAATTTTAAATTTGAGTGGTTTATCCTTCAAATTTCAACATATGTAGACTTTTGATATTGAGTAGAATTTACTCAATTTAGACATTGATTAGATTCCGGCGTTGCCAACGGAGATTGTAGTACACTTTTGTTATTGATTAGACTTTTGGGATGTTGACTAATTTTCAGTTGTCGCTGCCGGCCAAACAAGGTATAACTTAATGGGGTTTCTCGCTCCTCCTATATCACAATCCATTTTCTTGAATCAAATTCAGTAATCTTTTTCTCTTCTTTCTCTACACTCATCTCATCACATCAGGCACGTAATTTTATTTTTCTTTTGCTCTTTGTATTCAGTTTGGTTTTCCACTTAATTGTTTTGGTTCCTTTCTTCTCTTGCAGGGCACTATGGCTCTCACTGTGAAACAAATGGCTCTGATTGTTTCTTGTTTTGGTATCTTGTCTTTCATTTTGGGTGTTGTCGCTGAAAACAAGAAGGTAATCATCCAAACAAACCCTTTTTCTTTAATAAAATGGATTATTAGTGTTTGATGAAATATGCACCCTATGACAATTAGTCCATGCTATAAATGATGATATATATGAATATATATGTTTCAAGATTGTTGCTTGAACTATGAAATATGAACTTTTTTCTCATGCTAGCGAAGGGAAAAATAAGGGTCTAGGAAAATAATAACTTATTTGGATACTAGATCTAATTTTCTTACAGTATCAGCTTTATATACCTTTATTATGTGCAAGTAACTTTTGACTTTCTCTGTTCCACTACTTCCACTTACTCAAACAAGTTGAATTTGATTGGTCCTTATTGGGTGTGTTTCTTATTAGATGGCAATATGTTATTGGAGATTCAATTACTGAAAGTCGGAGGATCTTTCTTTTGCAACAATATATTATAGATCTTCTCCTTAATATTTCTAATTTTTTTATTTTCAAATATTACCGTAAATTAAATGTTTTTCTCGTATTTTTGAAAATTATAATTTTCGGGTAAAAAAAAATTTCTGCTCTGCTAAACGTCCCATAAAATTCTAACTATAGTGAATGATTGTATTTCAGTTGGCAACACAAGAGACTAAAGAAAAAACTTGAGTTCAATTTTCATCAAATTAAATTTTGTGAAGGGATAATTTTTTTTAACTGTGCTAAGCCCTGATTCAATACCCAAAACAATATTCTAACTGTGTGTTATACTCTTTATATATATAATTACAGCCTGCTTATGGAACGCCAGTAACCGACAATAATGGTGTCACCTGCAAGTTCCCAGCTGATCCAACAGTTGCGTTGGGGTATCTTTCTGCAGCATTTCTCATTGCATCCACCGTGGCTGGATTTTTCTCTCTATTTTATCCTTATGACGGAAGGTCTGTTCCACAAGGGGTTCTGTTCAAAAGCACTAGTTTCATGGTATTCTTCAATATTGCATTGTAAGTAGTGTTTCCTTATTTTATTTTTTTCCAATTATTATGATTAATTTTTCGAACAATTTTATATTTTTCGCATTCTTTCTTCCTTGTTCATTGAAATAAAAGATAAATCCTGATTACCTTAGGAGTTAGGAGTGAATTCTTGCAGTATCCTTTAAGATTATAATTTTGGATCCCATTTTCCTCTTTGGAAATGTAGTAGCTATTACATTTATGAGATCTATTTATCTCATACAATAGGAACAAAATAGTGGGGTTCATTATTTAAAAAAAAAGTGTGAACCCCACTACTTTGTTTTTATTGTATGAGATAATTATCTTATGCAACGTGATATAATTATTTTCCTACATTTATACACAAGCGCTTTTAGTAGTAATATAACATGATTCTTTTATGGTGTCAAATGTATAATGGATCTCTTGTTATTCTTCCCACTTTGATTTTTCAAGATTTGTTGAATTTACCATCCAAATTAATTGTGTTTTAAAAATGGGTGGGTATTGGTCAATGCAAATGTAAAACTCTTGTTTGTTACTACTGCTACACTGTTAGTTTTAAATGACTATGGGGCTTGTATTCGATTGACTGTACTTTGGACCATAATGGCATCATTGTATTCATAATCTAGTATGTGCTTTGATTTCCTTATTTCTATCTTCTCCTTTCCGCTGAATGAATTTTTCCTCGTGTGATGGTGTATTTTACTTAGGTTTTCAACTGGACTAGCTGCAACTATGTTGTTATGGCCAACAATCACTGAACAGATTCACCTTACTCGTAATGTTCATCATGATGTCAACTATACTTGCCCTACAGCTAAAACTGGTCTCTTTGGAGGTGGTGCTTTTTTATCCTTTAATTCATCCCTCTTTTGGTTGGTTGCCCTTCTGTTGGCTGACAATGCTCGGGAGGATTTTTTTGATGAAGATAAAAGTGAATTTGGTATAGTTTCCTCAAATGCTTATGATGCAAATATTGGCCATATAGGAGTGAATGGAAGTGCCTAAGGTGTCTTGCTAAAAGTAAAAATAGAAACATCATGCTGCACACTTACTTTGTCATTGTTTTCATATGTGTTGATGGAATATGGATGTAATAATGTAAATACTCTACCTAAATGTTCTCCTATATGATTTTCATTGCATTCAAGCATGAACATATAATGAAATTACCTCTGATCATTCGGGCTTTATTTTTGCTTTTTCTTTTTTTCTTGAATAAAAATAAATTTATTTCAAGGCATCATGATTTCAGGGGAATGGTCACTTCTTTTGATTGTTTATAGTTTATACTTTACTTGCAGAAGGAGACCAGAGGTTATTTACGACCATCAAATGAATCTAAGTTCTATAGGCCAGTTATAAGGCATTTTTTTTAAAGCTTACTACGATTGTTGAATTGAAGTTAACCTGAATCTAAAAGATAACAATTATATATGCGTCACGTCATTTTACACCAGTGTAAGTTACACTCTCAATTTTGTCCACTGATTCCACTTATATCTAAGGGCTAAATTTTTTTAGTAATGTGAGCCATTAGATATAAGTGGATCAATGGTCAAGATTGAGTGTAAGACTTCTAACTCTTACACCGTTGTAAGAATATCCTATTCCTATATATATATATATATATATATATATATGGTTATACTTATTATCATTTTAGTCTTATTATTCTTACTACTTGATTAATTACCGTTTGATCAATTTGCAATTAACGGTAATTTATTTATTCTATTTTTTAACTATTGATTTTAAATACATCAAACGGCATAATAACCGGTAAGAGTAATAAGGTTAAAATGGTAATAAGTATAATTACTCTCATTATTTTATATATATTTGCGTGACTACGTAGTGTCCTAATTAGCAATTGGGCCTCAGTATGAAATGTTCAAATTCAGTCCTTCATAAAGCTTAATCTGTTTATTAATAAACCTTAGCGTGATTCTTCTTCTGTTACGCAATTTTAGTTTAATCTCCTTGTTATCTAATTTTTGTAATTCAAATTCCTGTTAGCATTTAGCTTGCCCGGGACGCGAATGAAAGATAGAAAATGTTCATCTGATTTCTCCCTCTCTTTCTCTCTCTTCTAGTCTTCTTCGTATATTATCCAATCCCAATGTTATGTCGTTATTTTCATATGATTTGTGGTGGTGCTTGATATGAGGTCGGGTTGGTGATCTGGTAACTAAGCTGCTCGAGCACTGTAGGATGGCTTCCAGCGTGCTGTGATATGACGATCGGTGGAGGAAGTTGTTGAACTTGACAAACAGCAAGATATTGCACAGGCAAAACTTAATGGCTAGGGGCTCGTACTAGACCCACACGAACTTGAGCCTCGAAGGGGCACCATTAGCTGGTTTTGCAAGGCCAACTGTCGGAGATACTAAATTAACTCTTGTAAAAAAAAAATTAAATATTATTATTTAAATAATAAATTATGAAAATTTAATATTTTGGAGTCAATTTATGAGTATATAGCAATCAATTACGCCCAGAATTAAAGTGACTAGTTGTGACCTAATTAGGCGCATCAACTGCTTGGTCGTGCCGAACACTCTTGTAAATATCCCTCATCACTTTTTCACTTCACTCAATCTCTCTGTTTTATCTTTAAGATTTTGCTCTGACTTCTCTTTAGAATTCTCTTTGAGTTTGTTTGAATTTTTTGTGCAGCGAAACTCTGTCAATCAAGTAAGTCTTAATATCTATTTTTTATATTCTTAAATTACAGCAATAAAAATGCTATAATAGTGACTTGGAAAATTGTTACTGACTTAAGAAATTGTTAGTGACTTATTTTATGAATAGGACCTAGGAAATACTTTAGTGATATGGTTAGTGACTTATAACATGTTTAGTGGCTTGGAACATGGTTAATGACCTAAGTTATGATTAGTGAGTTAGGACATACATAATGAATTTTATTATGCTTAGTGATTTTGCATTAAAAATAAAATAAAAAATTAATTCATGTCTTGGACATGTAAATTATTTGAGACATGGTTTGTGGATCTCCATTTCTTGCTGAGATTTTCATGAGCAAGATGACCCTGGCCATTAAAAATAAAATGTCTCTGGAGGGTTAATTTTGTTTGAAAATTTGTGTGACATTTTTCCACCACCCAGGATTCAAAGAATACCACTCTCTAGGTGGTATTTTGATTTTTCATTTACACATAAAACGGAATATCGAAAAAATCACTTTCTCGGGGGGATTTTCTAAAATGTGTTACCAAACATGATCTTTTTATAAATCCACCACCACTTTTCTATGTATCTCAAAATAATCCTCCAACCAAATACCCTTAGGAGGGAAATCTAGTAATACCCCTTTGAGATTGAAATTCTGGATCTTATATTCCTCTATAAAAAAAGGGAAAAGTGTGTATAATTTTGAAGGATGTAAAGTTGTGTCATTTTAAGAGAGAGAAAGAGATAGATAAAGGAGGAGAGAGAGTTGACAAAAAAAATAAAGTTGTGGGTCCCACCTCTTTGTGAGAGTGAAAGGATGTAAGTTGTGTAATTTAAATGTATAGACACTTTTCCCATAAAAAAATGTTGTAGCTATTCCTTTTATACACACAATTTTAGTAGTAATGTAACATGATTCTTCTACGGTGCCATCTATGGTGGATCCCTTTTAATTTTCAATATTTTGTAAAGACGACTTTAATGTCAGTATAGGTGTTCTATTATAGCATTACTTTTATGTATTTAATATCATTGTTTTTCCTTGTTTGTATGTTTGAATGGATAAAGATTCTTGGAATAATCAATTATGTACATTCAAGGATCAATGATCATATATTGATTGCGATAACTCAAATCTTGATTAATCGCTAAACTTGTTTCTAGTCTAGATTCACCAGGATAGGACATTGCTTGGCTTAATTAGACTAGCACGCCATCTCACTACTTACATGGTGATGTAATGCAGGTGCATAGATGTCTTAGCCGTTATTGTGAGTAAATTTGTTAATGGAATAAATCACACTAAATTGACCTGTCGAGAGACTCTACAATGAATTCTTAGATTCTTATAACATTTATCACTAATATAATTTCTCATTATTTGGTAGTGTGGATCATCCATGACTTCAGGTTATTATCGAATATTATGTCTAAGGATCATATTTTGATTGTACAACTCTCTAGCTTCCTGAAACATAGTGATAATAATATATTTTTGGATATAACTTAAGGCTACGGTTATAAATGGACAAGTCGAAGGGATTCATTATCTCTATAAGAGATTAATTGTCCACGTAAGATCAATGGGACTTGAATAAATTATACACAACTCGAGAATTTGTGCATAACAAAGAGAGCACTGAGGTGTTCATGGATTCTTCTTTAGTGTTCATAAAAAAAGATTTTTGGTTATGGAAAAATTTCTTTTCATTATTAAATAGTTGATACGATATATGTACTCTTTACCGAAAGGTGAAAAATGAGATAAAGATAATAATATGATAACTTAATGTGCCATTTGATAAGAATATTCAACTTCACACTAAATTTAATGTGCTATTTGATAAATTTTTATTAAATTTTAAATCCATAAAAGAAATGGGTGGCTTATCATTATTATTGATTGTTACTATTAGCTTTTTATGCTGTAAACTTCTTCCAATTTTTACTGATGAAATAAAAGTTGACTATCAAGTAAGAAAATGGGCAGCTAAATAAATAACAAAACACTAGTAATTTCATGCTAGAATTAGATTAAATTGATTTTTTATTTTATTTTTCAATATAGCATGTTAGAATTAGACTAAATTGCAAAATATTTTTTTATTTTTCAATTTTTTTATAAGTTTTGTATATAAATTATTATAAACACAAAATAAATTAGTACATATTTGGTTTAGTTAGTTAAAAAAATATATAGTACAAAATAAATTATTATTATTTTTTAAAATCTCTCAAAATTTACAAAATAAAATAAAATCTGATTCCCAAAATAAACTACTTCTAAAACACTCTGGTTCATAAAGAAAAGCATGACGCGGTAGATTATTTCCAAATTTCTTTCAGTCATGTCCGAAGTAATCACTGTCAATTCTTCAGTTTTGGGCCTTAGTTTTAGAGTTTCAAGCATCAAGATATAGTTGCAAAAAGCCCAGTCACCCATAAACCCTAGCAAGAACCCCCGTAGACCCTAGCAAGAACCCTAATGTGCGGTTGCGGTACAAGCTTCTTCTACAAAACCCTCCCAAAACCCTCTCTTCCTGGCTTGTGTGAAACGTGATTCTTGAAATCGCTTTAGCTTAGTATAGTTAGCACCATAAACTCGACCACGCTTCCTGGTGTGAAATTCGAATTAGGAAAAAGAAGGTTGTGAAAAATGCCTCTGGGAGAAAGGCTTGGGGATAAGAGCGAATCTCGGTACTGTGGTGTAGAGGCAGAGTTCAACGATGACATGCCACACGTCCTCGCTTTTAATCTCTCCTCTGGCGGCTTCGATTTCGTTATTGCTCCTCTGGTTCGTGTCGATTACATAAATTGTGTGCGTTTTGGTGTTCGTGTTGTGTGTTCTACTGCTTTGGATGTAGGTATTTTGATGGTGGCTAATTAGCCACTCACACTGCAACTGTAGAGTTGCTTCTTTTGTGTGTGAATGGTCAGTAAGCTCACCTAGAACGAAACTGTTCGATGCGCCATTTCCAATGAAGCTGCTCCACTTCGAGCCTATCAGATTTCATTGGATGGCTCTATTGAACTACATTTCACAACACGTGTAACATGTTACCATTTTCCTGTGCCATGTTTTACCTTGCGATGCTAAAAACTCTACCGTGCTTTGCTATAAGAAAAAACATTTTTATTTTAAGTGTACACTATTGAAGACACATTGGGGTTGTTCTTGTGCATTGTGTTAGATGTGTTTTATTTGCTCCTACGGTAGCTAATTAGCCAATCATATCGGCGCATGTTGATGCCATTTCTTATATGACTGGTCAGTAAGCTTACCCAAAGTAATAATGTCTAATGCTGAACTTGTGAAGCTGTTTCAATGTGGTTTCACTCTATGAGCTTCTTAGACTACATTATTGAGACATTGCACGGATACGTAGTGTAGCTCCCTGGTAAAAATCCCGTGCCATCTACTAAATGGATAGTTAATTTTCTCTCTTGTGATTCCTTGAGCACGTATCCAGTCTTTCGCTACTGGTAATTTTATTGGTATGAGCAAGATATAAATTATTGAGATATGACTTTATTTTGCTGAGAAATGATAATTGTGCAGTTTCCTTCTCCCTGTTTAGCTTATTTGATTTTATGGTGCAATTCAGATGGATCCTGCTTATCGGCCAAGCTTAGTGAAAAAGGATAGTTTGGGATCTGGTCCTCTGCCATTTGCTGGGTCAGACTTGGTCTTGAGTCCATCCCAATGGAGTAGTCACGTAGTAGGTATGAATTGCTTATTATCATTATTATTATCAGTAGTACTAGTATTCATATTTTTTTAATTTATATTATGAATTTTGCATATTTCATTCTAAAATCAATTCTCCTTGTACCTTCATCCATTGGATTGAAAACATGTTTCTTTATTTGTGAATTTTGTTAGGTTCTGTAGTTTGAAATTGCTTCCTGCTTCAAAATTAAATTTTTTTCGGGTCCATTTATGAATGCATTTTTTTTAATCATGTGTCTCATAGGTGATAAATTTGTGTAGCATTTGATGAGCCTGATTTTCTTTAAATTTTTTCAATTCTAAAATCTGTCGGTAGTGATTTTTCCATTCTTTATTGATAGACCTTTTGGATTCACAGCTGTGTAAAACTTCTTATGTAATTCATTGCATTTTATTCAGGAAAAATTAGCTCATGGATAGATTTGGATTCGGAAGATGAAACCATTAGGATAGATTCTGAAACCACTCTTAAACAAGAAATAGCCTGGGCCTCTCATCTATCTTTACAGGTGTGCTTTGGTATAACCAAGTTGAAGGAAATTTCAAATTTGTATTGTGCTGATTGATCTTTATTCCTTAGTGTAATTAATTGTATTACGCATATTAATTGGTTCAATTTGAAACTTCTGCTTTATCTTTATTTCCTTGTCGAAAAGCAATATTCTTTTCTTTCTTTTACAACTTTAATTGAGTATATGTAAATTTTTTTATTTTTCCGCCAGGTTGCATGGATCTGGTACCTGTATTAGTATGGATATTGATATGGAGTACGACAATTTTTTTATAGTTTGGGATAAGTGTACAGGAGAGAGACTGTGTGTGTACGCTGTTAGTATATATTAGAGATATATAAAACCATTAAAGAGGTCTTCACTTAACAGCTTAAACTTTTAGGTTGAATTGGTTCTTTACATGGTATCATAGCCTCGGTGTCCTGGTTTCGATCATCGCCGCCCCCCATTTTCTTTGTGAAATTTCTTAGCACAGGTAGGCTGGGTCTGTGCATTGTCCACCCTTTAAGCCCAGTGGGCTCTCGTGTGAGGGGTCGTGTTAGAAATATATAAAACCATTAAAAGATCTTCACTTAACAGCTTAAGCTTTTTGGTTGAATTGGTTCTTTACAATTTTCGCAAAAAGGCTAATGAAATTATATTACTGATTACATAACAAGTTTTTATTGTTTATTATTTTTTAATTTTGCAAAAATTTGAGTTGGAAAATCATTAGCTAATAAAACTTATATATATATATTCTTATTTGATACACACACACACACACAAGAGGAAACTTGGCACACACCGGTTGGCATTGTTGCTATGTTACGCAATCATAGATTTGATTTTTGCGGTCAACCTTTTGCAAATGCATAAGGGCTTACTATTGTCCTATGTTGCATCGACACTGATACGAGACACGACACTCCGACACGTTAATTATAAAAAATATTAGATTTCGACACGTTAGGACACGTTTTGATATTAAATAATATTTTTTATTTATATAGTGCATATTATATTTTATATTCAATAATTTAACATAAATGAATCTAAACTTGTAATATCCATCAATTTTGCAAAGAAACATAAGATATTCCAAATATTTATATTAAACTTAATAAAATAGTAATCTTAATCCAACGAATCTAATAGTTGGAACTAAAAACGCAACGCAATCTTTGAATTCTTTTTTGAGTCTCTGCAATACGTGTTAGAGTATCGGACAAGACACATAAACTTATAATATCCATCAATTTTGCAAAGAAACATAAGATATTTCAAATATTTATATTAAACTTAATAAAATAATAATCTTAATCCAACGAATCTAATAGTTGGAACTAAAAACGTAACGCAATCTTTGAATCCTTTTTTGAGTCTCTGCAATGCGTGTTAGAGTGTCGGACAAGACACATCAGATTTTTTGAAATGTCGGTGCATCATATCTAATGTCCCTTCTGTGGACCCCGTGAAGAGCGGGAAACCCCCCCTCTCTCTCTATATATATAGGGAGTGTATGTTAGAATTTTTATAAAATTTAAGTGTTATTAATGAGTTGAATGTGAAGAGTGGTGTCTTTTCACCATCAAACATGATCAACTATTCATCATCGAATAGACAAGACTCTTTACCGCCGTAGAGGCACCATTCATCATGGCTGGTCATGGTTTATAAATATGGAAGGAAATCAAAATAAACGGTCACTCTTCTAATTTCTCTCCTTTACTAAAACTTTGCCAAAACACTTTTCAAAATCTTGACATTCACTTTGCATCCATTTTATGCGGTAGTTCAAACGAAGGTTGTGTCCATCGGTGTTGTTTGTTCAAGAGTGCCATCAACAAACAGAGATAATCCGTTCTATACTGGGAGACAATTGTCATTCACTCTTTGGCACCATAGAGAGGGCAAATTGTCTTAAAGACACAGTGTCTAAGACTGGGTTTAGATTTTATTCTTTCATTTTATAATTAATTTTGCATTGTTATCTATTCATCAATTTCATTGTTGATTGCTTTGTTGCATGCATTTTGAAACACATATTTCCCATCATTTCTATTTTGTGTGCTTCTATATTGTTAGAGAATAGTATAAACCATTAAAATGCCCTCACCTTCAAGCTTAAGCTTTTGGGTGAAATGGTTCTTTACATGGTATTAGAGCCTCGGCGTCACAGGTTTGATCCTCACCGCCTCCCACTTTCTCTTGTGGAATTTCTTAGCATAGGTAAGTGAGTCTGTGCATTGTCCACTCTTCTGTGAAGGGGCGTGTTAAAGAATATTATAAACTATTAAAAAGCCGTCACCCAAAAGCTTAACCCACAAGCTTAAGCTTTTGGGTGAAATGGTTCTTTACAGAAATATAATAAATTTAATTTATTAATGAATCCTGAACCAATACAATAAAAAACCATTATGGCCTGAGACTGAAACATAGGAATGAGTAAATGGCATTGTGGTCTGCAACTTTGTATTGTGGTCCTGGGGAGACTTTTCTACTTCAATTAAATAAGATTTGGGAGCTGATACATGGATTTTCTGAAGTTTCTGGAATTATGACCAAACGCTGCTTTTGGAGATTTTTCAGGCCTAAGATGTATCGGCTTGGAGATGAATAATATTGGCTTGTATACATGCTGTATCCAAAATTTGAGGGGAAAGAAAGAACCCATTTTTACCGGATACGTATGTGGGCATACCATATACGTAGCCAGCATGCCATATGCATCCCGTACGATATATGTAGCCTGGATGTGTGTGGTTTGCTGGTTACTGTTCCATGCTTCATAATTCCTTCCCATAATTAAGCACCATACTTCTGATTCTTAGTGTTGTTAGGAAAATTATTTTTCTGTGTATTTTATGGGGGAAATCTGTTGAAAAATGTGAAGTGATGTGAATATATATTCCTTAACTTGATAGTGCCTTAGTTTTGCCCTGCAAATCCGTCCTGGACACTTGACATGGTGATTACTTTAAAAGCGAACAATCAAGTGCATTACTTTAACATTATATTTAAGTTAGCTATATAACTGTTGTTGACTTTGCCACTTCTCCCGCTAAAATCTCTGGAGTTACCTTTTGTGTTGAATGAGTCAGAGCATGCTAATTGGTTTTATTTAAAAGTTATTTGCATAACGAGATACGATGTCATACTTTGACATTTTGTAGTCACCATCAAAAAGAAATCCTTTGTTGGCCGTGAGTTACACCGGGTTTTTCTAATTCCTTCTGATATGGTGTAGGCTTGCCTGCTTCCTGCTCCCAAGGGAACTTCTTGTGCTAATTATGCTAGGTGTGTGAATCAAATCTTACAGAGCCTAAGTAATATGCAGGTGCCATTCTAAGTTCAAGTTTTCTGACTGATTCATTTGTCTTTCCTTCACAATTGTTATTTGCTCCTTTCTTATGTTTCTTTTGTTTCTTTAATTTTGTAATAAAGTTGTGGCTTAGGATTCCACTGGTGAAGCCTGATGATGATGACTCTACAGATACAAACTCTGTTACTTTGGTGAGTAAATATGCCACCTGTCCTTTTTCTCAAATATGGACTTCTTAGTTGTTTGACCTTTGAGTTTGCTCTTAATCTCCTAGAAGTTTAGGATCCTAGGACACAAGAATGAGTTAAATCACATTTAAGCTCTCTCTTTGTCAAACTTGTACGAGTTCAAGTAAGCTCTAACAGAAATGGCCTCAAAATGCAAAATTTTGCTTGATGTTGTTGAATACTTGGGTTGAATAGCCTATATTTTGTAATATGTACTATGTTATAAAGCTCACTTTATGTGATTATTACTATTTTTGTTCTGCTTTGTTAAACTACAAAATAATGTAATTGATGGTTTAGTATAAATATAACTGGTGGGTAATGTATTGAGTTATGTAACTTTTTTTTACATGGTTAATTTTGCTTGCTTCATGTTTGGGGTACTGTGATAGATTTTTTAAATATTATATTTGAAGTATGCGAACTCTGAAGAGTTTATGATTTGAGTTTAATAGGGTTCTTCACATTTATCTAAACTTGAGTTTGACAACTTTATCCTATTTATTTTTTATTCTTAATGAAATAACAGTTGCTATTGTCAAGTCAAAGCTGCTGAATAGTGAGCATTTGAACTTATGTTCATTCAGACATGACATTGGAGATTTATATGGTGTTCTCTAATTTTTTTTTTTTATTCTTGTATGGACATATCTTTGCTAAGGATCAAATTATTGAGGGGTAGACTATTGGTCATGAAAATTAGAGTTTATCCTAATTATTTTTTATTCTTAATAAAATGACAGTTGCTATTGTTAAGTGACTTAAGTAAAAGCTGCTGTTCATTAAGACATGACATTGGATATTTATATGGTGTTCTCTATATTCTTTTTATTCTTTAATGACATATCTTTGTTGAGGATCAAATTATTGAGGGGTCGACTACTGGTCATGAAAATTAAAGTTTCTTGTAGACATGAATATCTAGGACGCCAAATTTATTTTCAGAACTTTCTAATCTTGATTTTTAGGTTGACTCCTGGGAAACATGGAATTCATTTCGTCTGCTATGTGAGCATCATAGTCAGCTGTCAATTGCACTTGATATTCTGTAAGTATGTGACTCCTCAGTCCTTTGACCCATTATATTTTAGGGTTCGCTTTTTCTGCAGTAAGCCCAATACGATATCGTTTTGGGGCGAAAATCATGGTGTTTTTGTAATTTTAATTTATTTCAGGGTTATAATAGTCTTTATATTTATAATTTTTTAAGATTTCAATACCAAAACGACGTTATTTTGGGAATAATTGCAGATAACTTATCTGCAGTAACTGCAGAAATATTTTTCCCTATATTTTATACTCTTATCTTGCTTTTTTGTGCCATGATTTTTATTCCTAAACCCATCCTATATTTGCACCTATTCAGTATGGATATCCTGAATCATGATGATTGTTCTTGGAATCTTGTTCATTAGGAGTACTCTGCCTTCAGCAAATTCCCTTAGACGTTGGTTTGGGGAGCCTGTTAGAGCAGCTATAATAAATACTGATGTAAGGACATCTTGTGGTTTATAATGCATTTTTCAAGTATCAAGTGTGGTAATGCTTATTCTTCTCTAAAGTCATACTGATGTAAGGACATCTTGTGCTTTTGATTTTATATTTGCCAGTCCTTTTTAACTAATGCTCGTGGTTATCCGTGCCTCTCCAAGCGCCACCAGAAGCTAATTACTAGTTTTTTTAACCATTCTATGCAGGTAAACTATTCAAATTCTTTGAATCTTGTATTCTTTAAGTTGTAAATATTCATTGTGGATGGAAAACTGGTTGGACAGTTAATTCTACTGTAAACAACCTTGCTTTCTTATGATTCTAGTATCTCATTTATCTTTTATCTGGATACTGCTTTACTGCTTGGTTGATCAGAGGAAATGGAATTCAGGTTCAGGTAGCTTTGTTTTCCTTCAAAAGGTACTAACTGCTGAATTTGTTTGAAACATCTGTGTAGATCATTATATCTGGAAAATCAGTTCATCCAAAAGCATGTGTGGATGCAGATGCTTTTAATAATCATTCTATTTCGGGTAAGTTCTTATTATTGGTTCATAGATTTGTTATCTTGATTTTGGAGATTATTCTTTAAGTAGTAAAAATATGTTTTCTTCATTTTAAAGTAGTTTTTAGAAGTTTAACTAATTATGAGCTAATTTTTGTTTAGCCTGCATTTAGGTAACAAGAACTATAGTTTACTAATATAACTTAGGCATATATCTTCTTCCTGTCTTTGTGTGTGTACCCATGTGAAAGAGCTTGTGCCTTCATGTATGTAATGTGAAAGTTGTGATTCGGTGTTCTGCTGTTTCTTCAACTATTTTGCCCTTGGCCAAGGTCTTCTGTTTATAGTGATTTTTTTGCACATTAGATTCACACAGACATCCCTTGCGGTCATATCTGGACTATGTTGGATATCTATACCAAAGAATGGATCCTCTTCCCGAGCAAGAACGTTTTGAGGTATCTATCTTTACATGTGTTGAATATATAGGATAGCATTATCTGCTATTATCTTCCTGTTGACCCTCTCGGCGTCTTATTCCAGCTTGGTTACAGGGATTTTTTACAGTCTCCCTTGCAAGTAAGAATTCTTTGTCCTGCTTCTTTTACTCAGTTGTTGCCTTCTATGTTACTGCCTGATTACTCTGCACTTTCAGATATATAATTTTGAAGTTCTTACAAGTATTTTGTGCAGCCTCTGATGGATAATCTAGAGGCTCAGACTTATGAGACTTTTGAGAAAGATGCAGTGAAATACATTCAGGTATTGCAATGCATGCACATTATTCTCAATTTCACCCATCCATTTATATATACGTTTTCTCTCGGCAGGTTCACCATATATCTTATTTATGAAACTGTTGAAGTTGAAATTTGTGAATCAGTATGTCTAGTGCGTGGGTCTCTTTAGCAATTGAATTTCCTGGTGCCCGTATTAAAGATTGAAGTCCAGTAGTTATAAGATTTCTGCAGACTTTATCAGCTTTATGATTTAGCCACCCCCATTCTTCAATCAATGTTGTCTGATTTTTATTTTAATATGTCGGGTTGATCTGGATGTACTGTATATTGTCATTTTTTAATAATGATTAGATTATCGGGGTTCCTGGAAATAAAGGTATATATAATTAAAGCCTCAAACTATGCATGGTTTGATATGCAACATTGTTGTATTTGGTGGGGCATAAGATTAGAAACATGTTAGTGCTCTGGAATGCTTGCTTGCTCAAAAAATATTAGAGAAAATGGCCTTAGTACTTGCCATCTTTTTTTTTTTTGAAGCTCGATAATGTGCCTTGTGGCACTTGTAGCTTTGGTTACTTAGATATGTACTTGTAATTTAATTATTGACTTCTCTTTTGACAGTACCAGAGAGCAGTTAGTAAAGCATTGCTGGACAGGGTTCCTGACGAAGAGGCATCTGTTACAACCACTGTGAGAATTTTGTCTCAAGTTTTATTTTAAGTGCATCTTTTTTTTAATTGCTATTTTTAAGTGTGATAAACAGCATCACTGTGGATGCTGTGCAGCACAGCGGAGGTTATTTACTTTTCCTCCTGTGACTAGGTACTGATGGTTGTTGGAGCAGGTCGTGGGCCTCTTGTGCGGGCATCATTAGAGGTTTGATTTTGTACCTTGTATTGATAAATTTTTGTATGTCTTAAAATCAATATCTTTAAAATTGCAGATTTGGGTATATTGTTTTCTTAAGAATGACTTTTGTCATTTCATGTGTAGGCTGCTGAAGAAACTGGTCGGAAGCTAAAAGTTTATGCTGTCGAAAAGAATCCAAATGCAGTTGTTACTCTTCATGTTAGTTTTGGATTATGCTGATTTCATGAATTTATGTGATAATTTATTGTTATTTTTGTAGTACAGTATTAGCTGAATCCCAATATATTGCCTAAACTTTATTAAGTAGTGTATTTATTGAACCATTTTTTACATGCTTGAATGTGTGCCAAAACTCTTTGTTTTGCACTTTATTTTGTTTGATAAATTTAGTTTTAACATCTATGTCCATATGCATATATTGATGTTAGTAAGTTGGGAATAACACTGAATTAGTACAATGAGCTGTTACTCCAGTGCCTTCAGTCAGAAAAAAGCATTTATTTTTGTGTTAATTCTTTTATCTGTGTAACATTGTTTTTAGCTTTAGTTCTTGAGAGTGGGGATTCCTGTTCTTGATTTTTTTTTATGAAGGTCTTCTAATTGTTTTTTATTTTGTTTCAGTCCATATATAAATTGATTCTCTTTTTCTGCCCATTAGTTTAGAGAATTTCCTGTATGAAAATATTATGTAATTTTTGGACCATGGTTTGTTTCTTTTAATGTTACTATTGTCCTTCCATTTAGACATGACACTTACTTGTTGGAGCAGGCATTAATTAAGTTAGAGGGATGGGAGGATACTGTTACCGTAGTTTCATGTGATATGCGTTACTGGGTTGCCCCTGAAAAAGCTGACATATTGGTATATTCCCGAGCTCACTTAGTAAATTATTTAACTTTTATGGTTTATACTATGAGTGTCTGATTGCTGTTGTCTTGAATTTAGGTTAGTGAGTTGCTAGGTTCTTTTGGTGACAATGAACTGTCTCCTGAGTGCCTTGATGGAGCCCAGAGGTTTCTAAAACAAGATGGAATTTCAATACCATCTTCGTATGTAATTTCCTTTCACTCCATATGTTGCAGATATATCTTTATTAGGGGGTTTTCTTTTATTTTTTTTAGGGTTGTGTAATTTTAATGTACCCCATGTTAAGTGCCACTAATTTATGAAAATTGGGTTATTGAGTACAAGTTACTTGCTTTGTAGAGTTACGTAGGAATTCCTGGGTCTTTTACTCAACGTAAATTTTGAAATTTATTTTTGCTAAACATTGTACTAATTTTTTCAACTCTGGTTTCTCTCACACATGCTTTCTTCTTGGTGTACACTATTTGTATATATAACCCCTGATATTACGGTTACCGGACAAACCAGTTAGGTTAGTGTTCGAGTTTCCTTGTTTCTATTTTCTTTTTGGAATGATATTGCACTGTCATGAATTTGTTGATTTTTATAAATCAGAAAGAAATTTAACTATTACCTTCAACGTCTGATAGACAGCATCAAGAGCATAAAATTTTGACATGGTGATTATAGCCATGGAGTCTCACTTCTATAGATGAATAATTTATGTATTTTAAATTTGATTTCTTGTTTTATTCATCTAATTATTCTATTAACCATTGTGGATCACTGACTTTCAGGTACACAAGTTTCCTACAACCAATGACAGCTTCAAAGTTATATAATGATGTAAATCTCTTGTACTTCCCATGTCAGATTTACATTTATAAATTTAATACGTCATATTACTTGGTTGTGTTTCTATTTCAGGTTAAGGCACATAAAGACCTTGCACACTTCGAAACTGCTTATGTTGTGAAAATACACAATGCAGCCCGCCTTGCACCATGTCAACCAGTGAGTCACTTCTCATGTAGTTTAGTTTTTCTCTTTTATTTTGATCTAACCACTGATCTTGATCTCCATGCTGTTTGAATTTCATGGCTTGTTTCCAATTTTGATTATTGTTTCTGCCTCATTAATTTTAGATCAATTAACTTTCTGCTCATTTTTGTTGATTTGATCTGCATAGGTTTTTACGTTTTCTCATCCAAAAAACTCTGATGAAGAAAGGAATCAGCGGTATAAAAAGTTGCATTTTGCAATACCTAATGACACTGGGTCAGCAATGGTACATGGTATGTGGTGTGTATCTGTTCTTATTGAGAAAATATGATTTATCCATTAGATATTTGATTTTACTTGTATCTTGCAAATTGTTACTGTGTGGTGGTCTGTTTTGTCAGTAATAGGATGAAGTCATGGCAATGTATCAGGAAATGATTATGTATTGACATGGTTGTGAAATGTAGATATCTTTGAAAAAGCCTTTGAAATCGCTGGTGGTTGTCCATTACAGGAGTACTAATTTTCAATCATGAATAGAGTGATAAGGAATCTTGGCTCTTTGTATATTTAATTAATTTTATTTCTTTTTTTGGATAAAAAATGAATTTCGTTAAGAGGAAGAGAAAAATTGCAAAGAGAAGGGAGGATAAGGAATGTTGCTGAACAAAAGAATATAACAAAAAACAATGAAGAAAAACAGAGATTCAATGGAACAAAGCTGCACTGCCCAATCCCTCAACCCTCTGTTATTTTGAAACCCAAATAAAAAGTGGATGTGCTTGTTTAACACCAAATAGTTGCTCAATGCCTTATGTTATATCTCAAATCCAGTGTTGTGCTAAAGCAGCCTCATTAAAAGAATACGAGTTCCACCTCAAGCAAATGTACTAGTGTTTGAGGACCACAGAAATTTTGCTTCTTCTGCTAAAACCACAAAAGCTAATTGTCAAACATTGGTCCAGGCCTATTCAAAGAATGTTTGGGGACCCAGAAAGATCAAGGTGGCAAATCCTTTAATTTGGATAAGGAAAAAAATAGAGTCGAGCAGTCAGGGACTACAATTCAGAAGGTTACCTGTCTTTAAGGTTATGGAAAATTGGAAGTTCCATGAAAAAGTCAAAAAACATAATCTTGGTCAATAAAAATATTGTGTAGAATCATATAGAGAACTAAAATGACAGATAAATTTCTTAGAGCTAAAATGAGAGGCTTTAATTGCAGTGCTGGAATCCCACCCGTTTTTATCTAAACCGTACTACTGATTAATTAATGCCAGAGAGGGGTAGGTTCCAGAGGTATACTCTCATTGCTGCCAATAGATTGTTAGAAGCATATTTGATTTTCAATCGAGAGGATAAATTGGGAGGTAAAAGTGAAACACTTGATATTTTTCAGATAGAGGCATTTCTAGTTGTGGGGCAGTTCAAAATGGAAATAAGTGACAATGATTAAAGGTTTGGAACGTTCACAATGTCTATTAGGTTTCATGCTTGAAACTTATGTTTCTGTTTCACAAGATAAACTGTGTGTTAATTAAGTCTATGATTGTGGAGAATGTCTCTGCTAATTGCCTGTCTTGGTACAGTGTGCAATGTGTTGTGAAATGAGAATACATCTGGTACTATATTTAGTATACTGAATTGTTTGATAGATATCTCGCTTGGTTTATAGGGGTCCAGGCAGTCTTGTTATGTAGTTTTTTAGGATGTTGGTATTGCTTCATAATAACATTTTACATCATTTATATTAGCTTCTCCGTGTTGTGTTGTTGGTGCAAGTCATCTGTTAGATTTAGCAGTAGTGCCCAATTCCCTAAGCCCCTAAGCCATATTTATCTGTTTGATACTGACCTTTTGTACTCCTTGATCATAGGATTTGCTGGCTACTTTGATGCAACTCTTTACAAGGATGTGCATCTTGGAATTGAACCTTCGACAGCCACACCAAACATGTTCAGTTGGTATTGAGTTTTTCCCCGTTTATTTTATATCATTTTGGGGATAAGAGAAGTAATTTTATTGGAATAGCAAAAGATAGAGTACAGTATCAGACGAAAAACCAAAGTAGACAAGCTAAAATCTAATTTTAAGCTAAAGTTAAAAAAGAGCATACTTGTCTGTAGCAGTAGCAGTTAGTGGCCGGTAGCTGCCGACCCCAAAAATGGTATAGCAGTGTAGATGGTAGCGGTATTGCCGCTACGGTGAAATATTAATTCCACATATATTATACTAAAGTCTAATACTACACAAATATAAATGCTCAAACATACGAAGTCACACAAAATCAAACACATAATTCCACAATCTATGTTAAATACAAGGAATATAAATGAAGGATCCAAAATAAAACACAAATGAACAATGAAATTGTCAAATACAAGAAGTGAACTAATAAAGAAAATCATCATCATCTTCAGATTCTCCATCAAATTCCAACAAATCTTCTCCCTTACTTTCATCTTCACTTGAACTAATGGTATAGTGGTGTAGCGGATAACAGTATTGCCCCTACGCTATGCCGCTACTCACTATTGTAGCGGTTTAGCGCCGCTACTTAACTTAGAAAAGAGCTATCAAATGATGGTAGTTCAGTTGGCGCATGGGAGTTGAGCAGGTGTGGGTGAGAGCATGCGTTCGATCCTTCCCAGTACCATTTTTAGGAGGGGTTTAAAGACTTAATCCGTGATCTGCCCCAAACAGGATTGCCTCCCATGGAGGATACCTATGGTTTATCTAAATAATAAAAAGAGCTTAAAAAATAAAATTAAAAGCTGTTTTGTAATTATATAAAGCTGCTCTAGTGGTTTTTGAAGGAGGGAAGATGAAATAAATTGTTACTAGGATAAATTATTAAGGTAAATGATAAAATTTATAAATACAAGTTTAGAATAAAGGTAAAATTGTAAAATAAATGAGGATTTCAAAAAACTGGCATACATCTTAAAAATTAGCTCTTCCCGAGGAGCTTTTAGCTTTTAACTTTTTTTCTTCATTATAAAAAAAAGCTCTTTTTAAATAAGAGCTTTTACAAAATTATGTTTAGTTAAGCTTCTTCTTTTAAAGAGAAGAGAAGTTAAAAATAAGACATGTGAAACAGGCACCAAGCAAGCAAAGCTTGTCAATCATCTATTATATAAGATAAGATGCCAAAAGGACCCCTCTGTACTTGGTTGTGGAGCACCAAAAACATGAGGAAGACCATTTCATACCATAAAAAAGGGAACGACAAAAGTTTATCCTTAAAATCTGTCATTCCTCTAGTACCATACTCACCAAATCACAGCATATATTGTATATGTTTGCCAATTGGAGGATAAATTTTGGAAAAATGAATGAACCAAGAAAATGTTAAGTTTGGGTCTTTTTTGATTCGTTACATATGATCTATTGCATGTCACTTTAATTTATGTCTCTATTTATTCAGTGTCATGTGTGGTGTTTGTAATTGCTGTTTGCATAATTTGGTATTTTTTTTGAAAGGTGATCTTTTTGAAGGTGGTAATCTATTAGTTTGCATTTTTTATAAAGAAAATCATAAAATGCAAAACCTTCTAGCATTTATAGCTTCTATATATTATTTTGCAAGATTATTATTAAAAAGACTCTCTTAGATGGATATATATGTTTCATGTGTTCTATGAGATTTCAGGGATTAATTATATATAATTTTTGCAGGTGATCTTTTTGAAGGTGGTAATCTATTAGTTTGCAATTTTTTTTTAAGAAAATCATAAAATGCAAAACTTCTATATATTATTTTGCAAGATTATTATTAAAGAGACTACTCTCTTAGATGGATATAGATGTTTCGTGTGTTCCTTGAGATTTCAGGGATTAGTTATATATAATTTTTACGTGCCCTACCCTATATTGCTATATGATGCCTAACACCATGTTTTGTGCTGTTGTTTTTTCACTGCCAATAAAATTCTTTTCAAAATGAAAAAGGTGAAGTAATAGTCTTGTATCTTTTTTTCGTGACCCTTTTGAAATGGTAAAGATTAAGGAATAAAAGTCAATTTCTCAAACCCTCCATTCTGTTCGCCTGTATCTGCAGGTTTGCAATATTTTTCCCACTAAGGACGCCTATTTGTGTGGATCCTGGTTCTAAACTTGAAGTGCATTTCTGGCGCTGTTGTGGTCCTTCAAAGGTTGATTTTATATCACTTGCTACTTTGGCATTTGTTCATTTTTGTATTCATGCCGTCATCTATGTTTCCATTTAATGTTATTGATTTCTATTTCTTTATGAAATCTGAAAAAGGTTTGGTATGAGTGGTGCGTTGCATCTCCCTCTTCGTCTCCTATTCACAACAGTAATGGGCGCTCGTACTGGGTTGGGCTTTAGTGCCATGTATTTTCTGGAATATTTGTCAGAGTACTGAGTTTATAATGCTGCAACCCAGAGTGAGTGTAAAGCAAATGTACTTGAACCCAGAGTGAGTTTTAAGGACAGCTTAATACAAACTTTTTTGGTGCTATCCTCTTGGTGGATCTTTTCATTTCAATTCATTATAGGAAATCATGTTGTACAATAAGATAATTGCCATTATTCTCTGAAATGCATCCATTTGATGTAATTAATTTGTAGCATTCATATATATCGAAGATTTTGGTGAGAGATTTGTTTTTTTGTCTGTTTCAGCGTTAGTGGTTTATTTAAGTTTAGGGATAAAACATGGATGAAGTTATTTGTGTGAATAGGATGTTTGGGTCCAATCACCTCAAGTAAGAACTTTTTTTTTTTTTTTTTTTTGATAACATCAAGAACTTTATATGGCATGATGAGGTGATAAAAAACTAATGCATGTTTTTTATTGTACAATAATAGCAAAAGTACCTAGGCAACTTTGTACATTTACAAAAAAAAAAAGAGAGAAAAGGGGAGGGGGCGGGGCTTTTACACACGTTTTTGCCTTTATAAACATCCGAGAGGACGTGAAGAACGAATCTTAGAATTGTTAGTTTGATTGATTTTGATTAAATTATGTGGAATAACAATTAGATTTTAATAATTTAATGGGGAGAGCCTATTGTCGGGATCGTCACCAATGATTTAAGTTCTATCTGTCATATTAAGTGAGTCCGATATTATATTTTAATACAAAATCTTAAGATATTGAATTTATGAGTATTTTTATTTATATATACCATATTTAGCCTATTCTTTTTGATGTGAGATTTTTTATCACTTACATACATTTAATTTTCCAACAATCTATCGCTTATGTGTGAGTCTTATGCTTATCAATTCCCCTTCAATCGTAAGCTTTTTCGAGTATTGACTAGGTTATCAAAGAGTGGGTTAGTCTTTTGGTTCATAATATAGGTTTACACAGCCTACAAATTCAAATATCAACCATCATTTTCAAATAATTTGTACACCTAAATCAATCAATAATTGGTTCTGATAGCACTGTTGGGTTGGTCAGGGAGTGCAGGGCGGGAGATCACTATTAATGAGTTAAGTTTATATCCATACTTGTTAATCTCATATAGCAGTGTGTAGTGGCTGACCCTCTAAACTGCTATAGCATTATAGCGGGCGGGTAGCACTACAACGCTGTACCTAAGTGATACACTACATTGTACTCCATAAATATAAAACTTAAAATATGAAAATGTGACATAAAAAATAAATTTGAAGAATCTCAAACTCAAACAAATGATTTCAAACATTAAAATTCAAATCATAAGTAAATTGAAGTAATTAATGTAATATCCCAGAAAATTATAGTAAGTTATAACAATAAAATAATTATAATAACAAAATATAAATTAGTAATAATAATAATGTGTGTGTGCATGTGTGTGTATATATATATATATTAGGATTAGATAATAAATGTGATTAATTGAATTATTAATTGATTGGTTATTTATGCATTAATGTTTGATTTGATTAGAATGAATCAACAAACTTAATTTTTTAGATATCATGAGTCAGTCTTGAGTTAGCAAATGAGTCAACAATATTATGAGCCATAAGAAATTAAGAAGAAAAAGGAAATAATTGTACGAAGCTCATATCTGAGCCCAGAACTCCAACTATAACTAGAAGCCTAGACTAACCAAATCAAATCACTTCCAATCGTCAGCAATTCTCCTTTTCTTCTCTGCTACTCTCTTCTTACCTCAATTTTTTTTTTTTTTTTTTAATTTTGGTTACAACCACTTCTCTTCTCTAGTTGCTTTTCCTCCTGGAAGTTGTTAAACACGAAGACCAGGTAATCCTAATTCTTTAGAAGTAATAGATTAATTATATATGAATTTTGTTTGATATAGTATTGATCTTTAGGGAGTAATATATTAATTTTATGTGAATTCTTATTTGATATAAATCCAATCTTTAGGTAATCTGTAGGTAGCTTTAATATTTCAGAACGATTTTATTGAATTGATCTCTTTGGGGTGTTTTTGTTAACCCCCTTAGATTACCAAAAAAAAAATTAATATTTATTATATGTAATCCTAATTCCTAGGTATTCGTAGGTTAGCTTTATATGAATTAATCTCGATACTTAGGGCACTATAGTTTTATTTTATATTAAATTTATTAAATATGATTCTAATCTTCATGGAATAATCAATTAATTTAAAATTTATGCAATCCTAATAATGCCTAGGTGATTGTAGTTTAGTTTTGTATGAAAATTATTATATAGAATTTATTGGGTGTGTCCTAATCCATTAGGAATAATAGATTAATTTTGTTTAATGTAATCTTGACCTTTAGGGAATAATATATTAGTTTTATATGAATTTTGTTTGACCTAATCCAAATCTTTAGCTAACCATAATTTAGTCTTACAGAAACTTGTTATAATCCTGATCTGTATGGAGTAATAGATTTTATTAATTTGAACTCTATTATATGCAATCCTAATCCTTAGAGATAGGTGTATTTTATATGAATTTTGATAGTATGATTATGATCTTTAGGGTGTCACAAGTTAGTTTTATTTGAAGATTTTTATATGTAATTCTTGATCCGTAGAACATCGTAGGATAAAATATATTTGTTGGAAATTTTATTGTGCTTAATTTTAAAATCATTTAATAATATAACTAATATAAAATATGATGGTATATTTTAATATTAATGAAGTATTTATTTTATCATGATTTTTATGATTACGGAAAAGATCTTGATTATAATATGATTATATCAGTAGTAATATATACATGATTATTATATAATAAATGAATCCTATCATAATAATATATCGTGTAATTATTCAGTAATTAATATCAAGATTTATATTAAATTAAACATGTCATAATAAATTAATTTTACATGTATAATATGTCATCCTAATTAATTATTATTACTGTAGTTATATGTAATTAATCATTATAATATTATAGAGTATTTTTAATTGAATTATGTAATAAATTAATATTTAATAATTTGTTTCAAAATATTAATAATTATAATCTAATTATATGGTATGATTTATAAATAATTAGATCATTGCAATGAATTATATATAATTTATGGAACCATGATACTTAAGAAATTTTAGGTAGTTTCATATTTAATTTGCTATATGTGATATTGGATTTTATTGGGAAGAGTGAATATTATTGGAAACTTTATTGAGTTTTGAAATTAGACGCTCGAAATTCTTTTTATCTTTTTTAAACCGATATTAAAATTAAAATTAAAATTAATTAATTTTTATTTGAGTCAAATTTAAAATTTAAATTTTAAAAATACAAACCAAGCGTTCAAAAATAAATAAATTTTTTATTTTTAAATTAGATGCTCGAAATCCTTTTTAAAATAGATATTAAAATTTAAAGTTTAAATTTTTTAGTTTTTGTTTTAGTCAAATTTAGAATTTAAATTTTAAAAATAAAAACCAAGCGTTCAAAGAAACAGTAAATTTTTTGTTTTTAAATTAGACGCTCGAAATCCTTCTTAAACAGATATTAAAATTTTAAGTTTAAATTTTTTAGTTTTTGTTTGAGTCAAATTTAGAATTTATTTTTTTGGTGAACAGTCAAATTTAGAATTTAAATTTTAAAAATACAAACCAAGCATTAGGATGACATATTATACACTATCATTGTAAAATTAATTCATTATGACATGTTTAATATAATATAAATCATGATACTAATTACCGAATAATTACAAGATGTATCATTATGACAGAATTCATTTATTATATAATAATCATCTACATATTATTATTGATATAATTATATTATAATCATGATCATTTCCGAAATCATAAAAATCATGATAAAATAAATATTTCATTAATATTATAATATTCTATCGTATGTTATATTTGTTATATTATTAAATGATTTTAAAATTAAGCTCAATAATTTTTTTGACAAATATAATTTATCCTATGATGCTCTAAAGATCAAGAATTACATTTAAAAATCTTTAAATATAATTAACTTGTGACACCCTAAAGATCAGAATCATACTATCAAAATTCATATAAAATTAACCTATCTTTAGGGACTAAGATTGCATATAATAGAGTTCAAATTAATAAAATTTATTACTCCATACAGATCAGGATTATATCAAGTTTTCTGTGAGACTAAATTATGGTTAGCTAAAGATTTGGATTAGGTCAAACAAAATTCATATAAAACTATTATTTCCTAAAGGTCAAGATTACATCAAACAAAATTAATCTATTATTCCTAAAGGATTAGGACACACCCAATAAATTCTATATAATAATTTTCATACAAAACTAACCTACAATCACCTAGGCATTAGGATTGCATCAATTTCAAATTAATTGATTATTCCACGAAGATTAGAATAACATTTAATAAATTTAATATAAAACTAAATTATAGTGCCCTAAGTATCGAGATTATATCAAACAAAAATTCAAATAAAGTTAACCCTTGACTCTCTAGTGATTAGAATTACATAAAACACCCAAATTTCATATAAAAGAGAGAACCTACGAATACTCAAGGATGAAGATTACATATAATAATTTTTTTCTCTCGTAAATACATATAATAAATTTTAAATAAAGCTACCTGAAGATTGAGAATATATCTAATAAGAATTCACATAAATGTATTACTCCCTAAAGATCAATATTATATCAAACAAAATTTATATATAATTAATCTATTACTTCCAGAGGATTAGGAGGATTACCTGGTCTTCGTGTTTGATGATTTGTAAGAGGAGAAACAATTAAAGAGAAGTGATTGTAACCAAATTAAAAAAATTAAAAATTAAAATAAAATAAAATATTAAGGTAAGAAGAGAGTAGCAGAGGAGAAGAGGAGAATTGCTGAGGATTGAAAGTGATTTGATTTGGTTAGGCAAGACCTCTAGTTATAGTTGGAGTTCTGGGCTCAGATATGAGTTTCGTACAGTTATTTCCTTTTTCTTCTTAATTTCTTATAGCTTAGAATATCGCTGACTTGTTTGCTAACTCAAGATTGACTCATGATATCTAATCAAATTATCATTCTAATCCAATCAAACATTAATGCATAAATGACTAATCAATTAATAGTTCAGTTAATCACAATTTATTATCTAATCCTAATTACATATATATATGTGTATATATATATACGCATTGTTATTATTACTATTAATTTATAATTCATATTATAATTATTTTATTGTTATAAATTACTATTATTTTTCTGGGATATTACAATTAAAGTCTCAAATAATGTAACACAACAAAATAAAGTGACAAAATTAGTGAAAATTCAAACGGCCTCTTAAGTGAAATGTCAAAATCAAAGAACTTAAGGAACTAATCATAATTGAAATCATAAACATCTAAATCTTCATGTTCACTTTTACTTGTATCTAAGTTGTTGATCTCTTCCTTCTACGCCGAAAGCACTTTTGTAGAAACTATTGTAGTGGTGCAATAACACTGAGATTCAACGGCAATTGCGGCCGCTACATCCGCTACACTTCACCTTACCGTCACAGCGCGGTTTGTGGCGACTGACCGCTACATTGCAAAGCAACTCCACTATAGCGCGCTAAAGCGGACTATTCACAAGTATGATTATACCAGTGGCATCTAGTGAGTCCGATATCTTGTCTTAACCTAAAATCTTAAGACATTAGATTTATTGGTATTTTGACTTACATGTACCAGGAAAATCATAAATTTCTAAGATCCTGATTGTGTTATTGTATGATGAACCTTAAGGTAGAGGACACAAATTTATACTTACAATTAAAGCTTGCTCTATTTTATATATAGAATGATTGTATTGATATTAAAGTGTAGGAGGTTTTTTAGAAAATGATTTTTTTTTTAAACAGATTGTATTAAGATTTTTTTAGAGAATGAAAAATGATAATAGTATAGTTTTTGTATCTATCTCCAGGAAAATATATGCAGGAGGTTTAAAAAAAATGTTTGAATGAATTTTTTTTCTCCAAAAAAAATTAAATCAGAAACAATTAAAAATATAATCATTTGAAAGTCAAAATTATTACTATTTGAAAAGAAAATGAAAAAAATTGTTTTTAATTATTTTAAAAATATTTTTTAATATTAATTCAAACGTTAAATAGCTCTTGATTCAAAGTCATAAATATATATTTTTTAAGGTAGATTTCGAAACGGGTCTTAATATATTTTGCAATTAAATTAATTTAATTATTAAAGAGAAAAATATAAATATATTTGATTCCAAACCAGACACAACTGATTGTGCGTGGTGAGAGAGAGTACTTGTTGGCCCAGATGAACTTAAGAGAGGGTGAATTGAGTTTATAAAATTTCTGCCTCTTTTTAAAAGAAAAACAGATTTCCAAAGATAATCAATAGAAAATAAAGCATGCCAGAATCTCACAGCAATTTACGTGGAAAAACCTCCTTGGCTCAAGAGGAGTAAAAACCCATGGCACCAATCTAGATAAACTCTTCAATTGGTCAAAACCACTTCACTAAAAGAGCCAAAAACAATAGTACAAGGTTAGCCCTACACTACCCTTATAAAATTCACATCCAAATCTGAATGACTACTTAGCCACCCAAATGACACTGCACCAATAACTCACCTTCTGTCAACTCAGGCAGAATCAATCACTCATGCACAATAGCTTAACTCTAAGCTAACAAAAAGATTTAATAATAGAAATACCATGTGCTTCTTGAACAAGCATATAGTTAATTTGAATTCCTATGGAGAAATATTCACTTTGCCAAAGGATGAATGTATGAATGAATATTCTTGAGAAAACTCTTCAATTGATGCACAAGAAAGAATCCTAATCTTGAAAATCTATTTCTCTCTTTTCTTTCTTGTATATTCTTCTCTCTTCTCTCTCTTGTGTTTTCTCCTCTCATGAATATTGTATTTTCTCCACTCTGAAATAATATGCTATGAGCCCTATTTATAATAATAACATCTTAATCTATTATGCAATGCAATCCTAATCAAATCCTTGGCAAAGAATATTTTATTTCTCTTACATGAAATCTAAAAAGATAAAATCTATCTTAATCTTTACTTGATTCCATGATCTTCTCCAATCTCCATGATATCTTTCATATCTTCTCAAATCTTTATGATATCTTTCATATTTTCTCTAATCTTCATGCAATCTTCAATTATCTTGAATATTGATCCCATGCTTTTCTCTATCTTCATGATATCTTTCATATCTTCTTCAATCTTCATGCAATCTTCAATTATCTTGAATACTATTTTAAATCAGAATAAATATTATTCTGAAATCTCAACCAATCAGCTCATTAGTAATTTCAAGATAATAAAATATTATCAATTAAATTAACATTAAATTGATTGTAATCATCAAAACATATTTTAAATCAATTAAACAATTGGGGTATAACAAATATCCAACACCTCGTGTGCCTATTTTCCATTTTATATCGCATTGAACGTTTTCAGAAACGGAGACCCATGGTATGGATTCCCATCCCTTAAAAATTAGGATATTAATTATAAATT
The DNA here is from genome assembly GCF_033153095.1 of Gastrolobium bilobum. Classification (NCBI taxonomy): domain Eukaryota; kingdom Viridiplantae; phylum Streptophyta; class Magnoliopsida; order Fabales; family Fabaceae; genus Gastrolobium; species Gastrolobium bilobum. The sequence goes on along the minus strand of NW_026899605.1, from coordinate 212,699 downwards.
AAAGGAGTATGATATTGTTACAACCAATTAGGGTTACTATCAATATTACTACCAATTAATTTCACCGGTAGATCGATTAAATGTTAAATATATAAAATATTAAATATGAAGAATCATAACCATATAAAGATGAAAATAAATATAATCATTGGATCAATATAATTAATTATTTATTTTCGAGAGATAGTGACTTGGAATCTAGGATGTTATCAATAGCAAACTATTTTGTTTTAGTTTTTTACTGTCTATTAATCTATTTTAACTCTTAGTTTTAAGACTTGTTTTACTTTGAAGATTTGATTCTCTCAATGGTCTGTATGACTGAAATTTTAAGCTTTTCAAACAATCGAAAACTATTCTATTCCAAACCGAATAAAATTAGATTGAATTTTTAAAAAAATCTAAACCGAATGGATAATTAAATAATCAAGAAAAAATGATTTTTTCTTCGAAACCAATTCAATCCATGATACAAACATCCCTGGGTTTTCTTTAAATCTATAGCTATATCGAGGACCTTCTATCAAGTAATATTTCTGTTGATACTTAATGACAAGACGTCAAAGACCTAAGTACTTGAGGTGATAGGGTTCTTAGCCCAAGTTCGCTGCCTTCTTTCTTTTTTATTATTATTGATTTTTTTATTTTATTTTATTTTTAAACTATAGCACGTTTCTAGCCATTGCTGCCAATCCCAGTTTGGAAGATCTCATGTTCACTGGTTTACTTAAACTGCCTTTGATTACTTAATCTAGGCAACGTTAAGACAGAATGACGGTTATGCGTCGGAGATACCGTCATTTCATCAATCCCGTTTTAATATCTATCGATCACTTATTTCCTGGCATACCTGTAACCTGCTTTTGTCTTTCATTTTTATAATTTTAACAAGCTGGCATTCTATCTTGACTAGTGAATGTTTAGGGAAAAAGTATGTTTGTAGCATTGGTTTTAGAAGAAAAAATATATTGTATTTCGGTAAATAGGATTTATTTATTATTATTTTTTTGGTAAGCAAATAGGATTTATTTAAATCTGTAAGTCGTAGGATTGCCTTTCTATCACATAATTTTTAATTTGTGGGATTTATTAAATATTATACTCAGTTATTTGTATTTTCAAATTTTCCTTCATACGAAACGCAATGTGAAAAAAAATAGTGAAATTTTAATGAAACCTCATCATTAATACAATTATTTCTTTTTACGCAACAATAACTCCTCAGGACTTAAGAAAAGAGAGAGAGAGAAAAAAAGCACGATTAAACTGCTGTGCTGTTTATAAAACCAAATATGTACCAAAGAAATAGCGTACCATTGTATATTATATTATGTACAACAAAGGAGCATGTTGGAGAAGTGTATATTCTATGAAAGAGAAAGAAGACTGGGTAATTTTCTGTATTAAACTACCTCATATAGTTGGTGTTTATAATCTCTTATAGTTGGTGTTGATTATTTGAGAAATAGGAAGATAACTATGCTTCAAAGGTAGAAAATTATAAATAATTCACGTTGAAAACTACTTTCAAGGTATCGTCCAAAAATAATTAGATTAACCACAAAATTTGGACTAACGAACTTTTTCTGAATGAAAAATCTTTTGACAACTTAAATTATAGTTTTCCCTGATATATATGGCTTATATATGATAAATGAGAAATGCTCTTAACAAATAAGTAACTAAAACAACATAATCATGTATGATGTTTTGTTCTCACAATGTTCCCTTAATACAGAAATATGATATCTTTTTTTTCTCAATTTGTTTTACGGATGTTTACCACCTCATTCTTGACTTCAAATTTATCTTTCAATTACCCATATATGCGCACGTGAATGCCTGTTCCACTAGTAATTAGTAAAGAGATACATTCCAAAATTTGCCTTAATCTTGGCTTAGGAGGACAAATAGCGTTCAACAATAGGAAAGCACCAGGATCATCGATATACATGGTTGCATTGTACCGAACTATTTCTTTCTTCATTCAACCGATTTTTCTTTAAATATATATACAACAACAAAAAGATGCTACAGAGATATATATATCGGCTACTGAAAGTGCAGTTCTTAAACAACCTGGGATGAAACGTTTGCTGTCAGAAGTGTTCCACGGAATCCTTCCTCAGTATGCTGCAGATCCATTCTTTCATCGCATAGCTCATCTGCAAAAGATGAATATAATCCGTTTGACTTTCATTATCCTTGGGGAGGATATAAAATATAACATGTATGTTCCTATATCGCCTAATGCAAACAACATTATCAAGTGATGAACCACACTACCACTTTGGCACTATCAAATAACTTACCAGCAATATCTCGATTTTCATGGATCTCAGAGTCCCTCACTATAATCTGATCTCCTGCAAATATGTTTACATCTGCAAGGGTAGTACATTCATCATCAATATCAATTGTCCGATCACCTTTCTGTAGAATCTGGTTTTCTTTCACAACCTGGGAGGACAGTCATCATTGATAAGATTCGAGAAAAAAAATTTAAACATTATGAAGCTGTGCAATCTATTATAGCAATTCTCTGATTATTATTAATGCCGAATATAGCGTCTTGCTAACTTAAAACAATTCTGTATGATAAAAGTGAAAGCAACCACCTAAATTCTGTCATTTGATGTTGTATAATTATAACCTATGAAGATAACGCCTAGCTCACTGATGTTCTCTTATGACAAAAGTGAAAAGCGACCAACATGTTCACCCATTTCATGTAAAAGGTTTTACTGAACATATTTTTTTGGGTCATCTTATACTATACATTTAGGGAGCTTATTTGAATGGAAGATTTAGAACATGAGTTACTTCACACTTGCTTAGCACAATAAAAAAATTATGATGGTTAAAGTACAACTAATTTATACTCGATCCCACAAATTTTGCCCTTTAATTTAGCATGAAAGTGAGTTGAAAATGATTTTCCACCCTTTACCAAACAACTATGAGTGGAAATCATAAATTTTCTATCCCTTTATACTTTTCATTCGCATCCCAATTTTCCACCTTCCATTTTCTATAAGGGCCCAAGAATGGCTTTTACAATGCTTTTGTAACAAATCTTTCAATGTACATAATATTCTGCATATAAGCCTAAGTGTTTGGGAAACTCCTCAGCCATTTTCAACATACGCTTAGACAGACAACATGTAAACTGAACTAAAGCATTTCATAATTCATACAACATAGACTTGGCTTACCCCAAAGGATTCCCATATCATCATTTTCAGCTGGTATAAAGATGTTGAAGCAGAAACTTTTAGACTTATTGAACTCCCATTTTTAGTCTTCCGGGAGCGTTTGGAAACCCGCCGATCTGTTTCAACGGATCCCTTTGAAGCCTCTAAGATTGATCTAGGTACCTCCTTACCACGAACAAGAATTACACATATGTCCTCATTGCAATAGTTAAGTTTCTGCATTAACTCACAACTTTCTCTTTCTCCAATGCAACTTTCACAAACCTGCAGATTGAGAGGTAAAAAAATTATAGGTCAAATAAAAGTTAAAATATATTATCCAATAAAAGAAAAAAACAGCTTCCAGTAAATTTATCACAAGAATATCAGAATGAACTAAAAAAACATAATACAAAAATGTAATGATGAGTTGATTATAGAATGTGTGGGAGAGACTGTAGCAGAGGGGATAACAATATTTAATTAGCTAATAAAATACAGATAACTTTCAAACTTCAGTTACATTATTAACTCAAGAACAATATTTTGTTAGTCAAGTTAGATGCACAAATCAAGAATCATATTTTTCAACATGTGATGCATAATCAGCAATATTAATTTCAGCACCAAAAATTTCTCAGACAAGTTATTGTACTATGCATGTGCTGAAAAGAGCTAACAGAGGAAACATAAGAAAACCAAGGACATGGCTTTCAAAGCTTAAATGCAATCTATGTAAGTAATGCGATAACTGTAAGATTTAACTTCTAAAAGACTTAAGTGCAATAAAAGGAGGAACGGAGCCAGCAACATAGCATAGCCAACAGAATAAGGCGGAGTCTTGGATTACCTCAGGAGAAGTCTTAATCAAAATTTGTCCAGTACCATTTTCATTATTCATTTTATCCCCCGTGCCCAACTGATCCTCACATATCTGCATCTCTTCACTGGATCCAGTCAAAACATTCTCTGAATCATTAATATGATCAATTGTTGCAGATATTCCTTTGCTCTCAATACCACTCCATTCTTCACAGAAGGATTTCCAATCATTCTCAGATATGATGGTTAAGCCACCTGCCTAGAAACCACAAAATGGATGGAAGTAAGTTGAGAGACAGAATACACTTAAAAGTAACTAAAACGACCCCCATTGATATGTGAAAATGAAGGAGGAAGAAACAAAGCAAATTAGCCAATGGATATCAAGAACTCATAATTTACTTGTTTAATTCTTTTAAAAGGATTCAAAGCATATGAAAAGTGGTGAATTTAGTTTTCTGTAAATAAGAAAATGACATTAACTCACATGCATTGATATATATATGACATATAAAGAAAATAATTTTATTTTATTTTATTTTCTTCAACCAACTTACAGAAGACTCTCTCTGGATGATAGCACCGCGTCTGTAAACCAGTTCAGGAGGTCTTTCAACAAGTTGTGAGTGCTGACACAAAACAAAGACAGAATTCATCGTGAAAATTGGCTAAGGATTAGATTAAAAGAATGCAAAGGTTACAAATGTACAAATCCAATCATATAATCAGTTGAAAAGTAATCTCTGCCACTAAAGTCTACAGATTGGATAGGATACCTTATAGCAATAAATCTTCTCATAACACAAATTACGCTCAAATTTAACCAAACAGCAGTCAAGATTATATTAAGTAGTAACTAAAGCAACTAAATGCATGTAATAAGATGCAAAACATGACAAAATAGCAAGGTAAGTATCAATGTACCTTCTCACACATCAGTGAATTAATTACACCATCTAATGTTCCAGGTTTGTCTGAATTCTTGAAGTATATGTAATTTCTCCATTTCGAAATCCAGGAAGAAGGCAACAAGAAATACTTGCAATGCAGAGAGAGTGGCATACTTTTAGCCACAAATAATTTCTCATGATTCTGACGTTGCTTTTGTTTATCTAATCTGCAGCATAAATACAAAAGTCACCTGAAAATTTGTCATATTAGCTCTATATTAATAGTAATATACAAATGAAATAACCTCAAGGAGTCCTCGAAGCATGCTACTTCAGATAATTCATTACTGCATTGGGAACACTCTCCGGAATCTGAAGGAAAAGTTGGGCCACCCAAAGGACCATCGGATTTTACAGAAACAGCATCTTCATATAAGAAGAGCCAAAAACTCTCAGGAACAAGCACCCGCTTAGCACCAGCAGCTTGCTCAGGCATGAGTTGCCCATGTGGACAACTAATGGCTGCTGTTGGTCCAGTATCAGCTTCAGATGGAGCATCAAGGACTTTCCTTTTCAACCACTGCTGCAACCTACAAAAGCAAGCTCCTACGCATAAAAGGTTCTAAAACCATTGCTTTTAAACCATTTTAATAGTATAGTGAAGAAAAAAAAAATAGATTACAGTTAATGAGAACAGGCTATGGATTTCTCTATAACACAGTAGGTCAAGATATTTACTATTTCCAAAATACAACAATTGTCATCCCTCCCGATCCACTTTCCGTAACAACATGAATGACATGAGAAAAGATTTGTTATCAATGTCATACCATGGTCTGGATATGTAATACTTTCCATCTAGACAGTTTCCATCCAGAATATCCCGGGCAAGTGACTTCATTGATTCTCTTCTATCTCGATAGGTGTCAGCTGACACCGCTGTGCGAGCTCCATGAATCAGACAATCCCAACAGTGGTCATCATGAGACAGTGCTACCTTCCCACCATACTGAATTTCACAAGCCAATAAAGGAACATGTCATGAATATTATATCAGTACAGTGTAGAGCTGAAGTAGCAATAGAGAAACAGTAATTTGATTAAGATATACAAATAAACCACAATAAATCATCAGCGTTAAATGTCTCAGTAGAGCATGCACTTCCAGTCATTTTTATCAGACACTGCATTCTCCTCCTCACATAAACAAAACACCTCAAACCAGTTGCTTCACAAAGACAAGCATTAGCCAAAATGTTTCTATTCCATCAAGCCCCCATATGATTCTAGTTTCCCTACTGACATCACCAGAAAAAACATGGTAGAACTTCGTGATCAAAACAGCCCACTCCCTAAACTTCTAAAGTAACTTCACCACCTATAGAACACTAGATTTGTCTCCACTACATCTGATAAATTTTATTTTCATCTTTCCTACCAGTATTATCCAACAAACTATGTAAATATAGACTGAAAGAAGAAAGTTCCTTATCAAATTTTTATCCTTTCCCAAGACAGGTTAGCATTCATAAGCAATTTTATTTAACCTTCTCAACATTATTTATGATGGAATAGCAACAAAATAAACACGTTTGAGAAAAAATAAAAAGCAGGAAACTATCTTTCTATCTTCTTTTTTTCAAACAGCTCTCTCAGAAAGCATACCAAAAAAAAAAAGAGCAAAATCATTTTCCCAAAATAAGCTAATCTAAACACGCACTAAAACCATTAAGCATAAATACATTGCTATAAAGTGAAGAACTTCTACAATCAATGAATGGCATCATATCTCAAGTAGACAATTAATAATCCAAACATGTAACAGCTGACCAACAAACGTTACCTTAGAAAACAACGTATCCCATGCTTTAGCAGACAATCGCTTCATTGAGGTAACCTTTGAAACTGGAACTTTACCATGTGAACATTGGATAGATGTGTTGTCGAGAGAACTGCATATGTATCAAGAAGTAAGCACCCTATAAAATACATCAATTAACCCTACCCTAATAATTGACAGAATTAGAGAGGAACCCTCAAGCTATGGCAAGAAGGAAAGAATTTAGCTATGCACTTTTAAAATGAAAAAGAAAAAAGAAAAAGCCGTTGAAGTGTTCATGACCAATATAAACCACAAAAAATATGCACCAACATTGGAATAACATTGTCAGCCCACTGGCGAAGCCAATCACTATATATCCAATAAAATGGTTTTTCCAATGGTTGAACAGGAGCTTCAGCTAAAACAGATCGAACTTCCTGTCTCCTCTCACTAATACGATTCAATTCTAATTCTTTGCGAAGCTTGTACTGCTCACAAGCATCAAGGTATGAGGCATTGAAATTTTGAATCTCAACACAAAGATGAGAAGGAAGAGAAGCACCATCTTGCACAGCAACTACAGCACCCTCTCTTTCTTTATGGTTAGCACCACAATTTATAACCCCATTTTCACCTACATTTTTTGTATGTTTAAGATGGTACATCAACATGTATGCATCACTAGATGAAAATGTCTCCACAAGCGAAGATTGTAATTGAGTGGCGTTTAAACCATTTCCATTACTATCAGCTATCCTTGCTTCAGAGCAATCAGAATGAATTGCATCAGTCTTAATGGATTTAGAAGTAGAATTTGAAGATCCTTCACCAAACGGATGTCGACCCATATTAGTGACATTCTCATCGTCAAATTCCCACCACTGCCCGGTGTTTTCATCCTTGATGTGAGCAATGTAATGGCCACTGTTAACACCAGTTCCCTTGTGAATCAGTACAGCTGACAAGTCATACACCAAATCAAACTGAGACAACTCACACAATCTATGCCGCATATCAAGTTCAGTGGGAAATGAAAATGCAGAAGTAATTTTCTTCTTTGTTGTAGTCTGCCAACAGAAATAGATAAATAAAAAAAATACACTTATCAGAATGCAATTCAGTGGTAAGAAAATCAAACTTTACACCATATATGGAAAACAACCCCTACACAACCACTGTTCTAAGAAAGAAAAGAGCATGCAACTATTAAGATAGTTTCTCTCTTCAGAAAATCACCCTACATGATCACTACTCTAAGAAAGGATTTCAAATTTTTTCAAAAAATTAACAATAACAAACCATTAAACTTATAAGTTATAAAGCACCATACATTATAAATTATGACCATTCAAGGATTTTTCACTCTCTTTTCTTCAATTATTTTTTAGTAAAGAATAAACTTAATTAGAGAAGAGAAAGAGAGAACTACAAGAGCAATGGATAAGATACCCTACAGAAAGAAACCAAGAAATACAGAAAAGCATAATAAAGACCTGAAAACAGGAACAACAAAAACAAAACAGATCGAGATTCCTGGATTGCTCCTTCTCTTAAAGCATTTTAAATAAGATGTTTGGTTTAAATGGTGAGACACACACTAAAGGGATTTTTTAATTTTTTTTTTTAAATTCGATTGGTGTTTTTTAGGCTAGGATAGCAAAATACGTCAGAAAATTGAGAATATTTCCTTGACACCGGTGCACTTCCCTAGAGAGGAACTCTAGTTTTCTGAAAGGTCAGAATTTGTATTTGTAACTACCCAGGGATAAAATCATCAACATTTTCCTGAATGACCCTATTACAAAAATTTTCATAACACACTCATGAAAATACTTAAAACAAAAAATCACTACCCATTAAACCCCGACTAGTAAGGATAGGGGTGAAGGCAATCCTTGTACGCAACTCAACCTCGCATATATGCAAAGAGTTTGTTTTCTAGATTCAGACCTGTGACCTTTCATAAAGATACTTAAAGAGAAAAATGATTTTTCATTATAGCTAATTTTTTCTTCATATGGTATTTATTGTTTTGAGGGGAACCCTGGAGCAATTTTTGTGACTGAAAAATCATGAATTTGAATTCGGAACACAACTTCTTCGCAAATGCACAAGGGTAAGACTGCGTACAAAGATTGCACTCACCATTACCCTTGCAAGTCGGGGTTTAATGCAGAATGGTTTTTATGGTATTTATTGTTTTGAGGGCAAGCCTTGGTAAGGTTGTTCCATGTAACTAGGTCATGGGTTCGAGTTCGAGAAATAACCTCTTTACAAAAATGTAAGGATAAGGCTGTATACAATTGACACTTACTTACCCCTACCCTCACAGGTTGGGGAGCTTTGTGCAGTGGGATTTGCCCTTCTCTTTGATGGTGTTTATTGTTTTGGTAAATCCCCTGTCATCTTTTGTCTGATACTTATTCCTTTCATTTTTTATTAAATATATCTTGTATCCATAAAAAAATTATAATATAACAAAGAAAGAAGTAAAGAATAAAAAATGCATGCCACTTATCTGAACAATAATAATAAAAAAGACAGAAATTATTTATAAAGTCTATCACAATACCTTTGGAAGGAAAACACAACGTTTAAGTTGAAAATTAAGTACTTTCGGTAATGTACACAGCTTGATGCTGCGTGTAGCATCAACTCTTGTTTTACATGATTCACAAAAATATTGATTATCCCCATGAAGCTCTTCAACGGAGAGGTAATCATCTAGGCTCTCATCTAAACTTTTCAGTCCCTTGACATTCAACTCCAGCTCATAGAAATCTTCCATTTTGGAAGAAGCTTCAGAGTCTCTTCTACATTGCGAGCACCTGCATAATAAGTGATAAAGCTATAAGAAATATGTAGTAGTCATGAACATAGCTATTACTCGTCACACATACATCTAATATGAAAGTAGATAATATAAGGACAGTATTTGAGATCATTTAAATATAAATTACCAGAGTTCTGAGTTCTGACCAGTTACGAATCAAATCCAGTGCCATGAATTATATTACAAACAACAACAGTACTCGGCAAATAATTCAAGTATGTAACAACCATGTAAATGCAAAAAGATAATCAAAATCATCATTTGGCAATATGAAAAATTCTTTCACAGAAAACAAACACATACACATTTTGAGGGAAGATTTGACAACACTCAATAAACAACCACATTATATGTTAGCAACATTTGCATCATTTATGATTGTTTTTTAGGCTTCTTTTTTTTTTTAAATAAAATAAAATAAAATTGGTGGGTGGGAGTACCCTACCCTCACAAGTGGGGTTTCATAGGGAGTTGTATTGTTTTTTTGTGGGTGGGAGTTGGAGTGGTCAAAATTAAAAGAGAAAACTATAAAAGGGTAAACTTGCACAAGGCTCACCGACTTATGAGGGTTGGAGTGGGTTCAATTATACGCATCCTTACCTTTGCATTTTTGCAAAGAGGCTTTTCTCAAATTTGAACCTGTGACCTTCCGGTCACAAGGAACAACCTTATTGCTGCTCCAGGGTTTGCCTAAAAAGAAAACTATAAGATACAAAAAGAAGAAGAAGAAAATATTATAGGGAAAAAATGATTCTTTTAATTGTAAATAAGTTGCTCAGATTCATTGATTCTTACGTTGTCACATGAGACACACTTCCCCGGAAAAGATCTTGAACTATTGTTCTTGCCTTGGGAATTTTGGAATGGCTCAGACAACGCTCAAGCAATGACAGAAGCAATGTCAGGAACTCGTGGCTATCCTGCTGAACCCCATTATCTAACTCCAGTGTTTTTACAAATGGAGAAGAATCTATGAAAGCCATTTTACTAACATGCAACTGCACAAAAAGTCGAGCCAGTTGATCCAACACTGGCTGTTGTTGTAAAACATCTGGTTCTACAGAAAATATGCCTTCTCGGAAAGACTTATTCATGTACAAGCACTGCAGTATACTGTTGGCATAGCATGTTGCACCAAGATTAGTCAGACCTGCAGGAGAATCAGCAGAAGCTCGGAGATCCTTGGTTGGATCAGGGCCAAGACTTTCAACAAAATCTGACATCTTCTGCCATAAGCCAGACTTCCGGGCTCCATTTGGAGGCGGAACCAATCCACAGAAGCAATTTGGGTTATCTTTGGTATTGACACGACAGCCTGAACAAACCGGCTTCCAAATCATATACAGTTGATTCATATCATCTTCAGTAACCACACCTGTTTTGTGAATCTTCCTATATGAAGGACATATAAAACAATTAACATGTTAAAAACCGAGGAGTGATAAATTTAATTTCATTTCACAAACTAAAAAAGAACTGAACACCTGTTACTGTTAGTACCTCCATATTTCAGAAGTGCAGGCGCCATCATCCCCTGGTTTCTGTCTTTTATTTTTACTTCGTGTTGTGGGTCTACTCATTCTATAAGCCCTGACAATGGCAAAACAACTTCACTTTATGGAGAGCAAAACTGAAAAATATCATTCAACAATTTCACATCCATTTTAAAATTTGAAATAAAAAAGAAGAATATGACATGAATATCATAGTATCAATGACAATGGTCACTAGGACAAACGATAATTAACTATTAATCATGGTTTTGTTTAATTGAAGTCCTACTGTGGGAAACTCGTAAGCATGTATGGTTGCAATGTAACTCGAAAACAAAGACTAAATAGCAAAGGACTATGATCGCAGAAAATGCATTAAAAAATTAACAAAGCAAAATCTTTCCTACAAAATTTTCTATGCTTCCGTTCTGTTTAAGCAGATGCATTACCGTATTGCACAAAAGAAGAAGCAGTAACCAATTTAGATAAATCAAGGGTTGAGCTGAAGGGAACCCTAGAATTTTCCACCAGACAAAATTCCAAGCAAATCAAAGAGAAAAGGAAGCCACGTATAAATGTGAACGCGCGAATGTTTCAAGGATTAATCAAAATCGAAAAATAATATCCAAATATTGTAAAATAAATTATACTAAGGCAGAGAAATTGCTGTTGTGCTGTTACCTACGAGACAGATGGGGAAAAACGAAGCTGCTTTCAACTGCAAGATCAAAAATCACTTCGGATTCTGGAAAAAAAAACAAAAAGATATAATAAATTGTAATTTTATAAGTTTTTAATTTTTTTTATTTTAATCAGAATTAGTGAATGTAATGAATTTTACAGAATTACCTTATATGGAGAGAGAAGAAAGGGTTGAAGAGCAAGGAAAGGTAAAAGTCAGACACAAATACTGTAGAGAGAGAGAGATGGTACAAAGCTTTGTTTGTTTTGGATGGGGAATGTCATGTCAGAACGGCCACAATGGATGGGTCAAGTTTGAGTCAGATACACAGCTCCTGTGCCAGAACCTACACCAACACATCACTTTTTTTAAATAAAATAAAATTATTGCGGTATCTATATAATATTTTTAAAAATAAGTTATATTTATAAATTTTTTGTTTATAAATTTGGGATAAGATATTGTAATAATTAACTAGTGTTACTGATAATGTTACTACCAATCAATTTTACTGTTAGATCAATTATGTTGATCTAACGGTTATATTTATTTTTATCTTTGTACTGTTATGATTCTCCATATTTAATGCTTTCACATTAAATACGGGGAATCATAACCATACAAAGGTGAAAATAAATATAAAGTATTAAATATGACGAATCATAACCATACAAAGATGGAAATAAATATAACCGTTGGATCAAGATAATCGATCTATCGGTGAATTACTGGTAGTGTAACACCCCAAATTCTAACAATTTATAATAGCATAAATAAATTCAGTAATTTTATAAATAACAGCGGAAGTTCAAAATAATCGAATTTGGGGAATGTTACCGCCGCACTTGTATAGGGACAAGTGCAAGGCTAACTTTATACATTCAAATCAAAATCTAAGACTACAGTTTTTTTTTTATACATAATATTTATTACAGCTATAAATCCTGAGTCGTATCCTCACTGCCCACTGCTAGCCCCATCCTTGCAACCTGATTTACTAAAAATCTGCTCCCCCGCAGCCGCAGGATCATTGCAGTCAACAAACACAAAAGTCAGCAAAGCTAGTAATTCCAATCAAAATACAAAAATAAATAAATAGAACTCATAATAATTAAATCAAGTAATATAACTCAAAAATTCAAATCAAGTATCAACTCGTTATTAATTATATTAATCTTTATTTAGTCCATTTATTGTATTTAGTAAGGGTAATTTATCAACTAACATATTCAGCACAACATTAATCATAATATTACATAAATGGTAATATTCACAACTCAATGACATTCATCATAATCAAATCAAATAATATTTCATTATTAATCATGTTTAAGTTCATTGTATTTAGTGGGAAGAGAACCATGGTAGACCCGAGAAATAACCACGGTTGCCAGTCTACCCCGTGACCCGGGAAATAACCACTGTTGCCAGTCACGTATCATCAAAATTAGTCATCATCAAAATATCAAATCCTAGTGTGCACACCTCTTCCCAAAGTTGCTACTAGTACCCCGGGAAATAACCACTGTTGCCATATACCACTTTGGGAAGAACGGAAACATCATTGTCACATCAAATAAATATCAAAGGCATAAAGCCCAAAAAGTTGTGTTCATCACTTTGGGAGGTATCATCCCAAAGCTATCCTCCCACTATTATTTATTACAATCACACACAATCAATTCAATCTTGTCACGATTCTCATAATTGTCAAATAGTTTTCATGATTTCCACATCAATTTAATCAAGAGTATATTTCCAAATTCAATCTTTCAATGATATCATAATTTCCAAATCTGTTATCCAACAATATCATAATTTTCACATTTAACATCTACTAGAGTAAAACACAAATCCAATCATCATATCATAATTTTTCAAATCAAAATTCAAAGGGTAAAACCCAAATCCAATCGTCATATCATAATTTTTCCAAATCATAATTCAAATATTCACATCTATTAGAGTAAAGCCAAAATCTAATAATTAATCCAATTAATTTCTAGAGGTTAAAATAATTTAATTTAAATACCCTAAGGGTTACATATAATATATGAAAACATCCTAAAATTTTCTAAGGATTAGGATTACATATATCAAACATATAACTACCTAAAGAATAGGACACACCCAATAAAAATTCATACACAACAAATCCTCAACCACCTAGAGATTAGGATTACCTGGTCTCTGTTTTCGCTAACTTCTAGAAGAAAAGAGTAATCTGAGGCAGAGAACCGGTTGGTAATCAGAAGAATATAAAATAAATTAAACTAAGTTTTTGAACTAAGAAGAGAGAATAGTAGAGGAGAAATGTTGAAGAGTGAATTGGTTTCGTTAGGCTAGACCTCTATTTATAGTTGAAGTTTAGGGCTTACACATTACTGACTCAATGCTGACTCATCATATCTAAACAATTTATGTTTGTTGACTCATTATATCTAAACAAATTACTAATTAATCATTACTAATCAAACATAAATACATAAATCACCAATCAATTAATAAATCAATTAATCATAATTTATCATCTAATATATATATATACATATATATTAATATTATTTTATTATTAATAACCTAGAGTATTACAAAGTATCAAAATTATTTTTCCAATAAATATATATATATATATATTATTACTACTAATTTATAGTTTATTATTATTATTATATTATTATTATTATTATTTTATTAATAAAAATATGGGGTATTACAGGTAGTAACATTGATAGTAACATTAGTTGATTGTTACAATATCCTTTATCTATAAATTCTTATAAATTATATTATGTATTACGGGTAATATATACTCAAGCAACATGGGGTAATATATATTTGGGCTTAACATTTCTGCAGCTGCCGTAGACAGTGTTATCTGCAGCTGACACAGAAAAGTGGATCCCACAACTCTAAAAAAATAAAATAGGATCCGGACGCGGATCTTGGCTTGCAGTAGGTGCAGCAGCTGCAGAAATCATTTTGTCTATATATTCAAGTAATATGTACTACCTAAAGTATATAATGTAGTTTATAAACAAAAAATTTATGGGAAAAGTGTTTGTCATTTTAAATGATATAAAGTCATGTCATTTTAAGAGAGAGATAGACACAAAATAATTTTTTTATTTAAAATTTAAATTTTGAAAAAAAACCACCCACTTTCTTTCCCATGATTTTCATTTATTGTGTCTATCTCTCTCTTGAAATGACATAACTTATGTCATTTAAAATGACAAACACCAAACCCAAAATTTATAAATATAAATTTTTCTCATTTTTTATTGATCCAATTTGTTTTAATATTTAAACTAATAATTAATAACATTTCTTAATTAAAAATGATCAAAAAAATTTGATGATGAAAATATAATTACAAACTCAGAAAAATATTTCTTATATTATGTAAGGAATGTCTTCTTATATTGTGACTATTTAATTTACTTGTAAATTTTTTTTTATAATAAATATAGGACCCACCTCTTATTAAGTCACAATATAAGAAAATATTTCTCATAATATATTGCTAGCATGCTACTCTACCAAAAAAAATAATATAAAAATCGAGTAGAAAAGTATTCAGATGAATCAGATCAAATAACGGGGGAGTGCCGCACAAAGCATATATTGATTTTCGTTGAAGCTGAAATGTATAAAAAGTATATATAACAATTCGCCTTTTTTTAAATACATAAATAAAGTTATTTTGTATTAACTCTCTTTCTATATGCTTTAAACTTTATTAAGTACCAGCACATACACAAATTATTAAAGAGAAATCAGTATCTCAATTTTATCCAAAAGAGTTATCTTATATCATTTTCATATTGAAAATAGTGCCACCATTTTTTTTAATGGGTGGTAAATTTCACTACATCAAATGTCTATAGTACGAGATATTTATGTTATGTCTAGTAACATGAGAAAATTGAATTCCATTATTAAATATGATTTTTATTTTCAGCTGCTTTTTTAAAAAGAAGAAGAAGGAAAAGTCGAGTAAAACTCTTTTTAAAATAATTTTATTCAATGAAGAAAAAATAGATAATGAATTGCTTCTTATCAACTCGGATGTCTAAGGGTCCCTCAAACCCATCACCATCATCTCCAATATTGTTGTTGATGTTTTGATCCTGTGCCACGGAATCCATTAAGGCCTTGGGAAAGCGACGGAGAATGACCGCTGGTGATCAATGACATGGCAGCGTGCGAGAGAAAATTCAACAAATTGGAAAATATGGCATTGGTCACAACCACAAATAGAAAATACCTTGATGAGAGATTGTAGTTTCCCCTCCCCAGTCATCTTATTTCATTGAAGAATCTATACCTAATTAGCCACTTTGCCATTGGTCACTACCACAATTAGAAAAAAGGAGTCCGTGTTGTGAACTCAGAAAAGGAAATAGAGAAGGAAAGTAAATTTTGAGAATTAAATCATATAATCACCAAACAATTTTAACATTATTTTTAATTTTTTTTTTTGGTAATCTTATTTTTTAATTTTTTAACTTTAACTTTAAAATAACTATTAAACTTTAATGAAAATAATAATAAAACCAAGCATTCTCGGAGTTTTCAAATACTTCAGTCCTTAATATTAAATTAAAGTTATAGCCCATGGGCTCAAGGTTGGGAATGCTGAATGCACAATAATTAAACCCATTAAACAAAATGGAGATGAAACCAGTTTTCAAAATTTCTTTCAGGTACAATCCAAGTTTCAAATTACAACACTATCACAATATAACATTTATATATAAAAAAAATAAAAATAAAAATGCCGAAATTGCCGTAACTCAAACAATACATGTAATCTATATGTATCACAAATCACAAGATGTATCCCAAGCATTTCAGCACTCTTCCTGATGCAAAGCCAACCAAGGAATACAATTGCAAAGTTCCTCCCCTTTATGTCAGTCCGTGCCCTAAACAAGGGGCAAGACATATCATCCCAAAGAAAGGCTGCCCTTTTGATCATCTTTCTCCTCCAAACTAGCCATTTCTGATACTTCCTCAATCTCATCATCTTTCTCCTCCAAACTAGCCATTTCTGATACTTCCTCAATCTCAGGGGTAGCATTTACGGGACTATTACTTGTGATTATGCTCTCAGCTGCGGTGGCATTTATGGGACTATTACTTGTGATTATGCTCTCAGCTGCGGTAGCATTTACGGGACTATCACTTGTGATTATGCTCTCAGCTGCAGAAGTGCTAGCATTTTTATCTGCCTCATCATCGTCTGTTTTTGGAGGTTCCATGTTTAGGGGAGTAAGACCAGAGATATGCTCATCCAATTGCTTCGGTTTGTTCAGGGCATGACAGTGCGGGCAGTAGTAAGTGACAAATGGGAAATCCTCCTTCCGAGCTAGACCTGAACGTAAATAAGCAGATAAAAATATATTTTTTCTTGCCATTGTACTCGTCTATTAACATTGATGAATACAGAAAACTAGCACTAGTATAAGTATAATCGTCTCCTTTTTTTTCCAATAAACGCAGAAGGACAAAAGCAGAAAACATCAAATCCAGCCCCCTTACCATTATGCATATGGCAGTTGCCACATATGAGAGCGTAAGACTGCGTTGGATCCTCACCCACAAGCAACGCTGCAATTCGTGCAATCCATCCTCCATCTTGTGTGGTTGAACTTTGAGGTTGGTGATGTTCAACAACAAGAAGCTGATTATACTCAGAAGTCTGAGTTTGATCATTTCCTGCTGAACCAACTAATTGTTGATCAGCAAAATTTGGTGCGTTTGTCCCTGGACTAGTGGATCTAGAGTTAACTTGTTTCCGGTTTCGGAGTCCAGTGGACTGCACAAGTTCAACATCATTGCTCTTCCCCATTGGAGCACTGGGATTGGATTCATCTCCAACGTACACTTTCAAACCAGAATCCGCACCCAACTTAGATGCCAAAACAGTTGCAGCAGCTGCCTTTGCAGCTGGGTCTGGGTCATATCTCTGAGTAGATCATAACATAATACACAATAACATTAAAGTCGGGCAACAAATACCATCAAATGCCGCTCTCAGTAATGCAGTATAAAGCACAGACCTGGGCTTATATCATAATGAAATAAAGGAACTTTGATTCCAGTAGTATGTGATTTAATTCATATGTTCACATTTTTTGCTCTTCCAAAAAAACAAAGAACTGGAATATGAATGTCATGTATAAAAAATTTCAACATAATTGAGAATTAGGAGCTATGTCATCAAACTCTGATAGGATTCCGAAAAATTAAATAATGCACTGTGTCTTTCAACTCAAGATTTTGATATTACTGAAAATTAGCAGTCAGCGTCCCCAAAATGATTTTGTCTGCTCCAAGCAGCATCAAATAAAGGTGTATTGAAAACCATGTAAAAAGCCTGGCTTCAAACAATCACCTGAATGAGCTGTTGAGTAGTGTAATAATTTGTCTTTTCTTTGAGTTCATCAATTTTTGCTTGCCTTTCAGCTCGAAGATTTTCAAGAATTTTCTGGTCCCTGCGATCGCCTATAAAATCACACATTATAAATTAAAATTCCAACAAATATGGGAGTTTTATTTTCATTTGGTATATCAAATTCTAAACTCTAGTTGCCTGTTCAAAAACTGCATTTGGAATCCAATATTGCTCCTTCAAGCATTTTTCTCTACATACAAGTTTCAATTCAGGTGTTTGAACATGAATGCATGAAATTAGGAACTTTAAATGAATTTTACAACCTACAATTCAGCATGTGCAGAATACACCGGAGCTATCAATTTGACAGCATGGAGAAATTATTTCATAAAAATCATTCATCCAGGAGAGTACTAAACCATAGACTTTTCCGCTGGCTCTAACAATTATTGAAGGCATTAGCTCAGAGAAGTTGATATGCAGTTATTGGCAGAAAAACTCACTTTTGAAGCTTTTCCATCCTAACTTGTTGGGAAAAAAAACATAAAGAAAATGGCAGCAATTCTAATGAGACCGATGAACTCAGAACTCTTTCCAATTGTAAACTGTATCATAAATAGGACTTGTATCATAAATAGGACTATGTTATAATCCAATTGCAAGGTATGGGACATGGAGTCCCAAATCAGAAATAAAGGGTTCTGGTGTGGGGTTTATATATCTCTCACAAGGTTCGTATAAATTGGTATACGAGCCTTCCACTATGTCTCCTACCTTACAAGCTAGCTTTTGGAGTGAGGCTCTCCCAAGGTTCATATCAACTGGTATCATAGTTTCCATTATGTCTCCCAATTGCAATCGAGCGGCGCAACTGGTGACGCTGACATTGCAATGTTCACCCTAGTAAAAAACTAGCGCCATGCTAGCCCGAGTGGGCACCGGGGCTGTGGAATGTGTTGGGATGTTACGATCCAGTTGCAAGATATGGGACTTGGAATCCCACATCGAAAATAAAGGGTTCTGGTGTGGGGTTTATATAGATTTTGGGCTTTCCTACTTCACAAGCTACTTTTGGGGAGAAGCTCTCCCAAGGTTCGTATCAGACCACAAGGCGGCATCGGTCGAGAGAATTACAAAATAAAAGTTAGGATTACATTGTTATAGATGACAATTGTCGGTTAAGTAACACTTGTTGAGATATATAGTCCCACATTGGTTGTATGGGCAACTAATGTGAAGTTTATAAGGCCTTGGGCACTCCCACCCTTTGAGCTAACTTTTGGGGTGGTGTATCCCAAGGTTCTTTACATGGTATCAGAGCCTCGTGTCTTGGGTTCAAATCTCGCCGCCCCCCACTTTCTTTCTAGTGGAATTTCTTTCTTTGCACAGGTAGGTGGGCCTGTGCATTGTCCACTCTTCAAGTCCAATGGGCTCTCGTGTGAGGGGGCGTGTTGAGATATATAGTCCCACATTGGTTGTATAGGCAACTAATGCGAAGTTTATAAGACCTTGGGCACTCCCACCCTTTGAGCTAGCTTTTGGAGTGGTGTATCCCAAGGTTCTTTACAACACTTAAGTAAACTAAGTAAACTCAATGACAGTAGAAAAAACTATACATCTGAAGCCTTGATTGTTAAAGAAAGAAATAAAATGTACTCTTGCTTCTGCAAAATATGTATGTAAAGGGTTAAGCTCATGACACTTACACATTCTTGTGAAGCTGATAAATGTTGAATAACCAGCGGATGCTAATGCAGGCAAAAGAAACATTGGCAAAACCCGGATTGCCCTCATTTTCCAATTCATATCCATTGATCTTGTCGTCAGAATAGCATAAACTACAGCAATGACCTGAAAGTTGAAACCATTTTAAGAAAAAATGGAAAAATTTATTAAAATTAAAAAAAGGGAGTTACAGTTTAGTAACTTATTTATGGATAGAGACCAAATAACCGCTTAATTGGTTATTCAGTCAAAGCGAATAACCAAAATGAACTAATAAATTGAATTGAATAACCACTGTGATTGATTATTGGGTCCCTACACCCGTGAAAGTGTAAATAAGTAGCTCTTATGGTCCTAAACAGTAACCCAAAAAAACTCACAGTAAGATAATATTAATTTGCCGGTAGTGGAGTTTAAAATGTTAATTCCTTTAAATATTCACATTGGCAAAGGAAAAACTGAAAGCTTCTCCAGAAACCACTAAAATATCAAGTCTAAAGGACAAAATATGATAAACTGAAATACATGTCAATCTAACAATGAAATGTAGAACGGAATGAATTATTAACAACAAAATGTTCAGTGGGAGTATAATTGACCATTATATTAAAAATATACCTCACCTCAAACATAACAGCAAGTACAATAACATTCCGGGATATCCGCCTACAGGATCGGGATCTCCTGCTCATTCTAGCAATAACTGCAGCTTCCTCTTTAGAAATGTATTGGAGTCTCTTCTCAAAATCATCACCGTGTAACCTAAATATTCCATTCCAAATTCGGGAAATAAATCCCTTGCGCTTCTTCTTCCCATTACCAGCAGCAGCAGTAGGACTTGTCTCTTTCTTTTCACCTTCCACAACTGCCTTTTCATCAGCCATCCCCCTTTGTTTCCTGGCAAAGCAAGTGTAAGTCATGAAATAGCAGATCAATCACACTCGCAAGAAAACAAAATCTCCATGTGGTATGCATACATACATACATACATACATACACACATATGTTACAATTAGGGCATTCAATAACTATTAACCACAGTATACACAGATTGCTGTAAGTGCACAAATTTCACATTTGGCTAGAACAATTCAGTAACTAATCCACTCAACTAACAGGTAACACGTGCAATTGAGGGCATGAAGATTGAACAAGAGCAATAATATTCGGAGAATTCATGGTATATAATGTCAATTAAGAAATTTCTTCCGTAAATTGAATAATCAGAAAAAAGTCAAGAATATTGCGAAAAAAAGGTTATGAGGCTGAATAAAAGAAAATGAAAGTATGAGATCAACGAAGGAAGAACGTGAATCCGAGAAATATACCTCCTCCTCTGCTTGATCTTATGTGTTACTTAAGATCTCACAAGTATCAGAGACGATTGGATTGGATTGGAGGAGAAGGAAGCAACGGGATTCAAAATTAGGGAATTGTAGAGTTTTCACACACGATCGATGTAAACACGCAGCACGAGGGTTGTAAATTGCAATCTTAGAACAAATACTTCAATGCCACTCAATCCCCGTACCAATTTTTCACCGCCCAAAGAAATGGTATCAGAAAACCATATATGACAGGCGAGGTTTATAAATTATAAGTTTATAACCAATGAAACCGAGAAATCCCACGATACCTTAATCATTGTTGTAGCATGGTATAATGTTTTTTTTTTTTTTGATAACATAGCATGGTATAATGTTACATATAAAAAAAGGGTTTATCATCTATATGACCACAAAAATTTTCCTACACACACAACATTTTGTGGGGCCCACAGTAAAAAAAAAAAAAACTTCGGCACGCAAAACGAATCTCTATAAAATAACACAATCACTTTTCCTACAACATAACTCTTATAAAACCCATAAAAAAAAACTTTATTAATCTCATGTTGGAGATAATAGACACAATTACGTGTGAGACTTATTTACTATAGAAAAATAAAATAAAAAAGTAATACCAAAATCAATGTATGTGAAGAGAAAAATACTCTCCTATAAGATAAGAATATATTTTCTCATAAAAAAATAATACAGGTTTTCTTTTTCTACAAATTTTCCTTACATGTTCGATCAATTTAATTTTTTTTTTTTGCTGCTATTGATTTGATGGTAACCAAATAAATATTAAGAGCGAGAAGCCTAAATGATTATAAGTATGTATCACATTTCCCATTTTATAATCACATTGTCGCTTCAATTTTAAAAGAGTAAATACATCTTTTGGTCCTCAGCAAATTTTACGATGCCGCTTTAGTCCCTAGCAAATAAAAAGGCCGATCGTGGTCCCTAAAAAATTTAAAATGGATCCATTTTAGTCCTTTTAGGGACTAATACGAGTCTTTTTTGAATTTGTGAAGAACCACGATTTCAACTAAATAGATCTATTTTGAATTTTTTAGGAACCACGATGGACATTTTTATTTGCTAGGGACTGAAACGGGCATAATAAAATTTACTGAGGACCAAAAAAGGTATTTACTCATTTTAAAATTTTCACATTTACATGTGTTTTTTCTTACAGATTTTAACTACGTCCCTAAATAAAATTTTATTTCAGTTAAGCCTCCTTAAAATTTGCAGGTCAAAATATTTTCAACAGATTAGTAAAAATAAGAAATCTTATAAGAAATCTCAGTCATTAATTTATTTACATCTAAACTCAATTATATAGAATTATAATTATTAAAATTAAAAGTATAACTTATATATGTATAAAATGATCTTGAAGTTTTTAGGACAACTAACAACAACTAACACAAACAAGTTTTTTATTCATTCTAACACAAAAGTTTTTTATTTTTTATATGTACAATAATTGTAATGTCATTTCCATTATTTAATTATTGTCGTTATTAGGAATATTCATAAATCTTTCCAATTTAATGAAAACTGAAAAATTCAAATAAATTTTAAAAAAGTAAAGTTTAAAATTTTTTATTGAATTGAATCAATTTTAAAACCAATCTAAACTATACTGAATATAAAAAAGAAAACAATGTAACCAGAAACAAGTATCAATGAGAATGAATTTAAATATGAAAGGCTAAATTTCAACAGGATCAAACTTCATCTTTATGACACACTGAAGGGGCAAAGCCTCTAAGACCAAGGGAACAGAACGAGGGAGTGACAACAACCCTATGCTATCATTCAAGGACATTTCTCTTTTCCAAATTTATCTCCTGTTCCATCTTTCACTTCCTCTATAATTGGCTTTTCTTGCACCAAGGGACTTGTCCTCCTTATTGTGTCTAGTAGCTGTTCCAAATTTGAGAGGCACAATTTGACGAATGTATAAATTTCCAGGAAAGTTCCTTTTATCTTTTGGGAGTGTTCGTAACTGTGGCAACCAGTATGCAACATATTCACCTTCTGGGTCATATGTTTGTGCCTAAAAAAAAGAAAGATACCGTCCCATCAATATCAAATTTTAAATTCACACTACTAAAGCCATGTTTCACTTGGATTTTTTCTTTTCTTTTTTTAATATGTACTATGTGACACCATATCAAGTATCCCTCCATTGCGGGCCTTTCAAATTTGAAGATCGTACACTCAACCTGAAAGAAGCAACCTTAAAGCTACAAGTGTTTGTTATGATTGTGTTATATAAGTAAAACCATTCATAAACATTCACTAAGATTTTAGGAGAATTAGTATATGACATGGTATTAAAGTCTTTATGACCAAGTGATCACAATTTCTATATTTAAGTTAAATATCACCTAAAGAGCTCTAGTTTGAAGAGGTGTATTAGATATTAAATCATTCATAAGCCACCATCTAACAACATTAACAAGATAAAATTTAAGAGAAGTTAGTCTACGTAAGATTATAATGACACTATAACTCCTTAAACCCGACAAAGCACCCAGATCAGACGCCTTTCAGGAATCAACAACACCCAGTACACACTACTTTTAGAGTTATATCATTTGCTAGTGAAGGTGAGGATCACTTTGGTTAAATCTTGCGTTCTGAAACATTGAAATTCGTTATAGCCACTTACTTGTTTTGGGATGCTGAAATAACGGTCTTCTCTGGGATCATTCCCAACACCTAACAGAAAAACAGCAAGGATTATAGTCTTCATTTGTTTAGAAATTTATGAACTGAACAGTAATGTGGGCATGGCATATTATGAAATGTGTGTTTTCTTTTCAGTAATCATCAGGTAGCTACCTACATTTGACAGCAGTCTAATGTATCCGTTTCTTCTATTTTCTCTGTGGCAATCATAACTCCTTAATTAATAATATACACAAATACAAACAACAAATCTCCAACTAGCAACAGAATCTGAGTGGCCCAAACAAGGAACAGTGACCAAAATGCCACAGTTCACCAAGTTTTTTACCTAAATACCACACGAACAGTGTTATTTCCCAATCTGACACGGAGGCAAGTTCGCTACCCGGTGTAGCGAACTCGGTTTGCTGACGTATCACGTTTCTAGTGGACACAAAGTTCGCTACACGGGGTAGCGAACTCCCGACTTTTTTTTTTTTTTTTTAACTTGGTACTTGTTATCCACTAGAAATGTGACACGTCAGCAAACTGAGTTCGCTGTACCTGGTAGCGAACTTACCCCCGTGGCAGATTGAAAAATAACACTGTTTGCGTGGCATTTAGGTAAAAAACTTGGTGAACAGTGACATTTTGGTCGGTGTTCCCCCAAATAATACTATTGATGAACTTGGCCATGTTAACAAATTATGCAATGCCTGAATTAGTTATTTCACATTGCAGTACTACTACAGCCTGGTAGTTTCCAGGGCACACACTGGCTTACAGGATTACACTGGATATCAAAATAAAAAATTTTAAATTAAAAAATAAAGATAAATAATTTGGAAAATGCAGGCTTACTTCTCCATGCACTCTTGCACAGTCATGCATTAGTTGATTAGCATAGTTATCCAAATATATTTACCTGATCCATAAGTCCAGTTTCCATAATTAGAACATGGATCATAATCCAAAAGACATGTCTCAAACCATTCTGCTCCCATACGCCAATCTATGCCCATATCACGAACGAGAAAAGAACACACAATCTGTCAAAAAAGGTAATCAAGGATCCTGCTTCAGTTACAAAAGGTGTGTTCTAAATCTCAGAAAAATATAATACTATCTAATTTGATTCATGAATCATATTGTATCACTTTCTAAAAATTATTATACTGTAGAAATACAATCATGAACTCTGGTTCACCTGTCGTCCCCGGTTCGACATAAACCCTGTAGTTGATAGTTCTATCATGTTGGCATCTATCAAAGGATACCTAAAGATTTGTGCCAAAAAAAAAAAAAAAGAGTTGAAGAAAATGTCAATTTACTTTGGAAATACACATGTAGATGGTCTGACTTTTCAGTACATGAATGAATAGCCTATGTCTCGACAGAGAAGTGGAGGGATGAAAAAAGGTTTAAAATTATGTATAGCTCTTTTATCATATTAAACTTTTTTTCTTAAATATTTTCTTTTATAACTTCTTTTTATATTTTACTTGAATTTAAAAATACTCATAATCATAATTTATGAAGAAGTACTTGAAAGTTGTATTAAAACAAATTAAACGAGAAAATTCTGTAACACACTGATAGAATCTGTACCCTGTACGACCATCCCTCCAGGATTCAAACAAATTCTTGTCTTGGCTCCAATTGTGCTGAACTTTCCTTGGGCCACCTGAAAAGAAAAACTGATTATAAGAATGTAATCTGAACAAATTGATTTTAACAAAAAAAAGTTCTGTAGAGATGCATTTTCTGACTTGCACTTCACAACTGCTATCTATGGATAACACACCATAATAAAAACAGCAGAAGTTATAAACCATAACTCTATAAAATACCAGAGGCATCAAAGACTTCAACCAATCCATACCTAAATGGAAAATTGAATTCCCATATTTCATTGATAAAAACCTAAAGTAATCCCTCCATATCAACTCGAACAAAACCCTGAAAAAATTAAGATGGGTTCAAGAGAAAAACCAAAAAGAGAGTAAGTAAGACGTCAAACCTGTTCTCTTTTAACTCTGTCTAATATTACTGAAATTTCATGAAGATATAAAAGTTGTCATAGATCACAGGACTAAGCTTTTCTCCTTGTATTTCTTTTTCTTCCTTAAGCTATGCCATCAAAAAATATGATATAGATACATATAAATAAGAAAGATGAAGTATTACCAGTAGGTAGAATTATTTGCTAGTCTTTCATTCTCATATCTCTTCACCTATAAAGATCAATCTGAGCTTTGTCAAAGCAGTCTCATTTTTAAGATATCATGTAATGCACAAAACAGAAACCATTGCCAACTTTAACCTCTTCATGTATGAAACGAGGAGACAAGCTTCCCGAGGCAAGCCATGGTGAGAATTTAGTAGAATAATCAGGCCCTAACATCCCATTTCTGGTCTCTTTGTATACCTTTAGCAAATCCTACATATGTTCAATCTAAAGAGTGCATTAGATAACCAAACAAAGGCTGCCATTATTTTTTCGAAAATGCTATATTTTAGGTCTTAAAAATCTTACTAGAGTCCTGAATGTAATGAATTTATTCTTAATTTGAACCTCTTCTATTGCAAACCCATCACATCAAGTTATATATATGGTAAGTTGGTAACACTTTCATTTCATGATGCATGTGATATACACTCAATTCATAAATAGAAGATTTTTCATTATCAAAGATCACTTCTGAACCTTCAGTTCCCCCAACAAATAAAAGATCAATCTCCAACTAACCAATTATTTACAGAATAGCCAAATGCAGCAACATTGACCTGACATAAATTGGATCTACATTGTCAATTTGAGATAACCTCTGAGTCTGACCTTTTTCCAAAAGTATTCATATACTCTGCTCAATGCTGCAGTTTCACCCCCCACAAATTTCATCCCCTTGCTAACCTACATCAAGAGGAAGAAAATAAAGGAAAGAACAACATATATTATCTTTTCATAGTTGAGTTCAAAAGAGTCAAGTTTCTTGTAAAAGCATGTAGAAATCTTGAAGAATGTCTACAAATAGTTATGATAAAACCTACATTCTGTGAACAAAGTCCCAGCTGCTCCAACGAAGGAAGGCAACCCCAATCCTCAATTTGGGGAGGAGGTCCAAGAGATGCTGGAAGTTTGATGCACGGGCGTATGGTACATTTGGCTTCAACAATCTGCAAGTTTAGATCCCATTTGCAATTGCATGTATAAGTAGCATTGAAAACCACTTCTAATCAGATATATCTACATACAAATGTCAATTGAAAATATCATACCTTACGAAATTGAGTATACACATCTGGCAAACAAGTAGCATCAAAAGAGAGGTCATCAAGGTGGTACATGGTGGTACCCCAAATAAATTGTAACTTGGGGACATTGTTTGAAATTGTCACACCATTGGATTCCTTAGGTGGTATTACCACTTGTTGAAGACCTCTCATAACTGACCTTTCAACATTCAGCTCCTCGCTGCAAGTTTCTTTCTGCGCGTACACCTGACGAAGTCATATTCATTAATAAACCTTATAGCTTCAATTGTCAGAAAAGCTTGAAATTCCATCAATTAGAACTCGTTTATCAAACAGGTTTTCAATTCAAAGACTTACTGTATGAGCTTCAAAAGCTTTTGCCAGAGAAGGAAGAACATCTTCAGGTTTCCCATGTTGAATAAGCAAATTAAGTCCCCGTTTCATCAAATTCTTCCTCAAATCAGCCAAGCATTCAAGCAGAAATTGTGCTCTCAATGCTGCCAAATAAACCATACCACAATGAAGACAGAAGAGGTAGTGAAGTTATACAATATAAAACCAAAAAGACTTTTTAAAATCCAAATGCTAATTAAACATTCACTAAATAACTAATTCATCCAAAAGCTCAAGCGATTAAGTGAAGAACAATGTTGAGATATATAAAGCCATTAATGTAGCCTCACCCAACAGCTTAAGCTTTTGGATTGAATTGGTTCTTTACATGGTATCAGAGCCTCGGTGTACCGGGTTCGATCCTCATCGTCCCCCACTTTCTTTCTAATGGAATTTCTTTCTTCGCACAGGTAAGTGGGTCTGTGCATCGTCCACCCTTCAAGCCCAGTGGGCTCTCGTGTAATATATATAAAATCATTAATATAGCCTTACCCAACAGCTTAAGCTTTTGGGTTGAATTGGTTCTTTACAAATTATCAATGATTTTATATTATATTTCTCTAACAAACTACTCATGCAAGAGCAGGCGGCCATTTCTTTTAGTTTTACATTTTGCTGATTTAATTTCACTAGAAAATGAAGCTGTGAGGATCAAACTCACTCGACAAGTAAAGAGCCAATTCACCAAAAGTTTAAGCCATTAAGTGAAGGCTCATAATCTTATATTATATCTCTCTAACAACTCCCTTCTTATATTCTAAGAGCTACCACTTTATTTAAACTCCCCAAAAAATGCACTGAAGTTATGTGGGGGATGCATAACACCAACAATATCAGGAAGCTCAAAAAGGACATAAAAGAGAAAGGTGAATATGAATTCAAACAATACCACCGGTTTTTGGAAATCCAAAATGATAAGTGGTCGCAAAGAGTCGAGGATCAACACAGTAGACAGGCAATACAGTTTCGGAGGAAAGCCATGCCTTATAGAGAGCCTCATTATCCAATACTCTGAGATCGTTCCTAAACCAGACAATGGCTGTTCCTTTGCCACTCCTCTTGTTGTTGGACATGTACCTTCGAAATGTCTGGTCAGCCACAAGGTTCATGTCGTTAGCATCTTGTTCTGGCACCCGGTATATTGATGAAGAGGACGAGACAGATACGGGTTGGGATTTGGCGCACAAGTTCATGGCTCGGAAGCGATTTGGGAGCAGAATTCTTGTTGTTGAGTTTGATAAGATTAACGTTAATGTGAACTTGGATGAATTAATGGTGGCTTTTGGAGAAAGGAATGGAAGTGTCGTGTTAAGGAAAACGGCCATGTACAATGTTAGATAGATTTTGCATAGGGTGAAAGGAAAAGACAGATAAAGACACATCATGCAGTTAGAAGTATGACACGTGGACAACAAAACTAGGTTCGACGTGGCAAATTGCTATCCTATCCTATTGATGTACTTATTCCTACATCAAATTGGTAGCTTATTTTGTTTTGGTCAGGAAAGTGGTAATTTCATTTTTCAACTTTGTATACTTTATTTTCAATATACGTGTAATTCTGTTGATGAAAAAGGAAAAAAAAAAAAAAGATGGAAAAAAAATCTTTCATAACAGAAAAGCAAAAAATAGTAATATAAAACAGTTAAATATAAGAATAACAGCTAGAATAATATCGTTTGATGGAGTGCATGTCTTGAGTACCTACTCTTATCAGGTGATTTGGTAAAGGAAAAAATATATTTTACGAGGGAATCATAATTATTGAAAATATTATGGGAAAGTAGATTTTCTGAAAAAATTAAAATATATATATATATATATATATATATATATATATATATATATATATATTTATATTTGATAGGCCAAAATATTATCAGAAAAAATGGTTTAAGTTTCATGAGTCTATTTTTGGTTGGTGATAAAATATGATTGAAAAAATGGATTGTGTAACACCCCAAATTCTAACAATTTATAATAGCATAAATAATTTCAATAATTTTTGTAAATAACAACGGAAGTTCAAAATAATCAAATTTGGAAAGTGTTACCGCCGCACTTGTACTATGGACAGGTGCAAGGCTAAATTTATTACATTAAAAATAAAACCAAAGACTAAAGTTTAAATAAAGGAAATATGTCTTATGCATTTATTTAAATCTCATAAAATTTCTAAACTTAGAAACTAGCTAGAAATATAATATCCGAGTCGTGATCCTCGCTGCCCACAGCTAGCCCCATCCTTTGCAACATGCTTCACTGAAAATCTGCTCCCCCGTGAAGGATCATTGCAGTTAAACAAACACAAAAGTCAGCAAAGCTGGTAATCCAAATCCGATGTACAAAAATAAATAAATAAATAAATAAACAAAAAGAATGTAACTCATGATAATCCAATAAAATAATATAACTCAAAAATTCGAATCAAATGTCAACTTGTTATTAATTATATTAATATTTATTTAATCCATTTAGTCTATTTAGTGAGAAGAGAACCATGGTAGACCCGGGGAACCCTGCCAGTCTACCTTGTGACCCGGGAAACCCTGCCAGTCACAAACAAATCACTTTGGCCATAATCAATTCACATCTTCCTAGTGTGCACACCTCTTCCCAAAGTTGCTACTAGTATCCCGGGGAACCCTGCCAGACACCACTTTGGGAAGAACGGATATAATCATTTTCACATCAGTTTCACATCGGAGGCATAAAGCCCAAAAGTTGTGTTCATCACTTTGGGAGGTACCATCCCAAAGCTATCCTCCCACTATTAATTTTTTTTTTATACAAACATAACAAAATTCCTCAATTTATTTCAAATATATGTAATATCTATTTTCTGCAACTAACAATTAATTTCTAATTTATCAAAACATATATATATTTTAGTGCCTCAATTTATAAAATAAAGCACAGGATTCAAAAGAAACAATTGTAACTAACAACATATACTGAAAGCATGTATTTGAAATAGGTTGATCACGTAAACCGAGAAAAATATCATTGCAAATATATGCATATAAGCAAAAGTGAAGGACATATTAATTTGCAAATTGAAAGAAACCAATCAGGCATCTAATTTAATGGAAAGTGACGCACAAAAATCGAGAAGGAGAGTTTTGTTTTGTGAACAATGTTTACATATATAAAAGCAACGACAATTTGAATTCAATTTAAAGAATTGCACAGAAACCGAAAAAAATTTGCAGCGAGGTGTACACATGCAGTTCCGAGTTCGGCAGAAGCAAATTGAGAAAACATTTAGCAGATAGTAATTATTAACAAAATCGAATTTATAAGGAACGTAATTATATATACAGGTCAACACAATTATCTGGGATTAGGATTACATGCAATATATTTCATATAAGATAGCCCTATGATATATTTAGGATCATAATTATCCTATCAAAATTCATATAAAATTAACATAACACTTCTAAGGATTAGGATTACACATACCAAATTTGACATAAAATATAATCTAAAAATACCTAGGGATTAGGATTACCTGGTCTCCGTTTTCGCTAACTTTTAGAAGAAAAGAGTAATTTGGGGCAGAGAACCGGTTGATAAAAAAATATAAAGATTGAAAATAATTAAAATAAACTTTTTGGAGTGAGAAGAGAAAAAGAGTAGTAGAGGAGAGTGAATTGGTTTGGTTAGGCTAGGTCTCTATTCATAGTTGAAGTTTAGGACTTATACATTACTGACTCAATGCTGACTCATCATATCTAAACAATTTATGTTTGTTGAGTCATCATATCTAAACAATTTATGTTTGTTGACTCATCCTAATCCAATCAAACATTACCAATCAAATAATCAAACATTAAAGCATAATGATCAATTAAATAATAACAATTTATCACCCATTATTATTATTACTAATTTATAATTTATTACTATTATTAATTTATTGTATTATAAATTACTATTATTTTTCTGGGATATTACAGATTGAAAGTACAAAAATAACCTTGGAGGGATTTTTTATCCACAATTTCGCACCCAATTTGAGAAATATTTTTGTTCACATTTTTACACCCAAATTTTTGGTTTGCTGGCAAAATCAGAATATCACCCTCTAAGTCGTATTCTGCCTTCAATTTTACACACAAATCACATTCTCATGTGAATAAATTTCCTAGGCAATTTTTGTTCAAATCCCTATCAAACATAGTCTCTTTTGAATCCCATCCCCACTTCTTAGGCAACAAAAAAAGAATTCCTACCAAATACCCCTTATATTAAAAATAGGAAAAAATGGGATAAAGTGAGAATAAGTGAATATCGATAAAAAAAATGGGTAAAGTGATAAAATATTGCTGGAAAATGAATTGAAAATACAAAAATAACCCTTGAGGGATATTTTTGTCCACAATTTCGCACCCAATTTGAGGGATATTTTTTTCTATATTTTTGCACTCAAATTTTTGATTGCCGGCAAAATCAGAATATAACTCTCAAAGTGGTATTCTGCCTTCGATTTTACACACAAATCACATTTTCATGGAAACAAATTTCGTAGGCAAATTTTTTTCAAATCCCTACCAAACATGGTCTCTCTTGAATCCCATCTCCACTTCCCTAAGCAACAAAATAAAATTTTCCTACCAAATATCCTTTATATTAAAACTAGGGGAAAATGGGATAAAGAGTGAATATCGATAAAAAAAAATTGGTAAAGTGGTAAAAGTTATTTATACTACTTTTTCTAAATTTAATTAAAAATGTATTGAACTTTCAGTAACGCAGGATTATAGAAGAAATTTTCCATGGACAAATGCTAATAGCTAGAAATTATAAGTAAATAAGCTTTATGTACGAGACCGTATTTTTAAGTAAATACCTTATTAATAATTATCTTGATAGATTTATGGATCCGATTAATGTATTAAAAAAATAATATGTAGCATAATAAAAACAAAATTGAACTTTTATTTAAATCTTAAAATAATATAAATGCTGAATACAAAATAAATCAAGAAACAACACAATTTTTTAAAAAATTTGTTATCCATTACTAAGTCACAAATTATTGCCTATAATATAAAAAAATTACCAATTTAATATCAACAAATCCCAATTCTAGAGACAAAATCTGGTATAATGGTTTCATCAATTATATGAGTTATTATTATTAATTTTAAAAATCCATAAAATTAGCACTAGAATATTAAATAGGATGATTAAAATTAAAGACAATAATAACACCGACGCAGACATAACTATACATTACAAGCGTTAGTTAATATCTTGCGTTACGGACACATGGCACAACTATATACGACATGCATTAATTAATGTCTTGTTTTAAGAATGAGGTCTCCAGAAAGACCAATCACTTATCACGGACTACGGAATAGTGTGTTAGGTTTAGATTTTGATAAAATTAATTCTAAAAATAGTGAACTGAGTTTTAAAAACTATGGGAAAAGTATTTATGATTTTAAATGATATAAAATTATGTTATTTGTAATGAAATTATATCGTTTTGATATATTTTTATATTTTTTCCATCATTTTTTTTTAATTTTATAAAAAGAAAAAATGACAAAATACATTAAAATAATGTAGTTTTATTAAAAATAACACAAAATTATATTATTTAGAATGATAAACACTTCTCCAACAGAAAATATCTTAAAAAATGGTGTAAAAGAATGAAAAAGTGTTTGTCATTTAAAATGACATAAAATTATGTCATTTTAAGAGAGAGATAGACATAAAATAATATTTTCTATTTAAAATTTAAATTAAAAAAAAACAGTTTTTTCTCTATAATTTTCATTCCTTGTGTCTATCTCTATCCTAAAATGATATAATTTATGTCATTTAAAATAACAAACATCAATCTCGTAAAAGAATTAATATTTTTGTTCACGAGTCATTTTTTCGCTGTACAAATAATCTATAATAAAAAAAATGGCGTTGGGCCTATTTGGGTAGGAAATAGATCCTCTAATCTGTGAAAAAACATGATATGGTCATATGGGAAGATCATAATCATACAAAGATAAATCAACAGTTATAATTTCGTAACTACCTATTTTATCATTTTTTTCTCTCTTCCTTTTTTACCATTAATCTACCTTTGTATGGTTATGATTCTTCAGATTACATGATCACTTGAATTTTCACGATCCAGATCCATTTGGGTCATAGCCCAGTCATGTAAGGAAATATTAATATTGGCGCGGCTTCAGTTACATGTCCCTGTCCCTGAAGAGAAGACGGTTCCATTTGTTTCTAGAATATATACGCCAACCGTCTTCTCCTTCTACCGGACATTATTTACAATTATCACAGGGACAACGCTTTCTGATCGTCGATTTGATTGAATTCCTGACACTCTTGATTGTTGATCGTTGATTTATGTTCTGAATCTGATCGTGAATAATAAGATGTCGGCGTACGACGGCGTTGTGGTTGGGAAATTGAAGCTGAAGGGGGAAACCATTGGATGTGAAAGATGGTGGGATTAAGAAGAAGAAGAAAATGAAGAAACACCATAATAAAAGTTACCATCACTTGTCTGAGGCCAATTCAGGTGAACATAATACTCCTTTTTTTTTCTTTTTTTTGAGATGATATGCTTAATTAAGAATAATATGCTTAATAACAAGTATAATATGCTTAATTATACTTGTAATTATACTCGTTATTACATTTTGCACACATTCCATTCTTTTTGATCATATTACTGTAGAAACCTAGGGTTTATGACAGTTGAAAACTATGCAGTAGCGTGGCTGTTGATTGTTCTGACTTCTATATAAACTTTCAAAGTTAGGCATGCATGAGATTCCTGCCAAGCTTGTTTTGGGTTTTCTTTAGGAGTGTTCTGGTTAAATTTTGTATGCAAAACGTGTGAGTGGATTCATCATCTTAAATGTTGCAATTGAATAGTGATATGTACTTTGGAAGGATTTATCTGATTCCAATGAGAAGCTCAATAATTGTGGTTTTTTTTTTTTTTTGTCGTCATACTGATTTGATGATTCAAATCTTATGATGTAACAAAAACTTTAGCAGAGATGGTTTGCTCTAAGCATGTCAAACTGTTCATCATGTTCATCTGCAGCAGCTCACCTTGCTCTCTTTTTACAATTTCTGTTGTTAATGGTATTTTCTTCACTTTGGAGATGTTAGGTGGAAACATGTTGTCAACGGACCACCAAGAAGATAGCATAATGAGGCTGACAAGTACGATGGCAGAGGAAACGGTGAATCATATTTTGACATTCTAAATATCTTACAATAAGATCTACGTCCTAAACTATTTCCCATCAGTACAATACATATATTACATTCCTAACTACTTAAAGTTACAGATTCATACAATACATAAGTCTCATTTAGTCTAGTTTATATGTTAAGTTTCCACATTTTCTAAATAAAATATAGCTACTACTCCTTGATTTCCCATTACTATATAGAATTCTAAGCGGTTATCGTAGAGGTAAATAGTAATTGTTCATCCCTCACCAGTTAAGCATAAGCTAGGGATGATGTTTCTCTAGAAAGCTTAGCATAAACATCATGCCTAGTTTATGCTTAACTGGTGAAGGATGAGCAATTACTATTTACCTCTATCATCGCTCAGAATTCTATATAGTAATGGAAAATTAAGGAGTAGTAGCTATATTTTAGTTAGATAGTGTGGAAACTTATATATATAGATTAGACTAAATGAGACTCATGTAGTGTATAAATTTTTAACTGTTAAGTAGTTAGGAAACACCAGCTGAGAGGCGATCTCTCCTGCAGACACAGAAACTTGAGCTTAAAAGGCTAGCAAAGATGGCGAGCAGGTCTTATCGAGATAGGATTCAGGAATTCAATCAATATATGGCCAATCTTAGTGAGCATTATTATGATATTCCGAAAGTGGGGCCTGGCTAACCCAAGCACTCTGCCCTACTTATTTTGATTCTATTTGGTGATGTATTGTAATGTTACACTGGCACAACCTTTATTTGAAAAATCTGATTGGTTTTTGAGAATGCGAAAATACATGGATTTGGAATAATGACTTCAAAATAAAGGTTGTCAATTTGCTTCCTTAACCCTTCTCACAAAATTTTTGGTTCGGCCATTCTGGCTGACTATTCTTAAAGGAAAGAAGTTGATTTCTTATTACATTACGACTGTCATTTATTCTATATTAAACAAATTTAAAGGAGAAAAAAAAAATTGTTTATGGTTATAAAAAGAGGTTTTAAAAATTCTGTTTGGAAAATTAGGGCCATTTAAACTCTGTAAGCCGTGACTGGTTCACACATTTTAACTGATTCGTGACCATTTTAATTTTGCAATTTTGATTTGTGATTATTTTTTGTAAGTTAAGTACTTTTGGTTATTATTAATGTTAATCCATTAAGTGTTAATTTCTACTTAAGTCAGTGTTAAGTAACATGTTAGTATTTAACAGGTAATAGATCTATGATAACATAAGAAACTAAAAATATTATTTTAAAAAGGGGACTGTTATATTTATTATTATTTTAGGTTTATTATCGTTATTATCTGATTAATTATCGTTGGATTAATTAAAAATCAATAACACTTATTTTTATTTTATTTTTTAACCGTTAATTTTAAATTAATTTAATGTGTTAATCAAACAGTAAGGGTAATAAAAATGATCATAAGAGATTGTAAGAAAAGAAAAAAATTAATATAACTTTTCTCTATTTATAAAATCTAAAATCATATTTATGCTAAGAATTAAGATTTTAACTACTATGCATGGTTCATTGGAATTTTATTGTACAATGGCAATTGCTTACATCTAGATTAATTTCGTAGCAGACAAGACATGTACGAGAATATTAGGTGATCTAAAAAAATAATAAAAATGCAAAAAGAGAAATTATCATGCTATTTATTAAGACAGTTCCACTAAAATTGTGAGAAAGAAAGAGAATAGTTTGGGGGAGTGAGTGAGGTGTCAAGAACACCGGAGTTTGCTGAACTCTCTTCAATTCTGTTGGCAGTCCTGAGACTGAGACATGCGTATCAG
Source organism: Gastrolobium bilobum (assembly GCF_033153095.1). NCBI lineage: Eukaryota > Viridiplantae > Streptophyta > Magnoliopsida > Fabales > Fabaceae > Gastrolobium > Gastrolobium bilobum. The sequence continues at coordinate 176,143 of NW_026899605.1, read as the reverse complement.
ATATCACTTTCCAATGAATCTACACTCTGCTTTTTCATTCTTTCCAAATCTCTACTCATACACACTGCATTGCTTTTTTCAAAACCAATATATCATTCTATATTCAAGTCTGAATATTTTATTTATTTATCTTTCTGGGATCTTGGGGCCTTTCTTCATTGGATCACAGGCATTGCCACTACCCCTCTTAAGTAATTGGAATATTTAGATGTGTATTTTAACGCCTAGTGTTTATCTTTCTAGTCTTGTTGTTTATTCATGTTCTCGGAGGAGGCATTGTATAAGATCCAAGTCATGTTTATTAATTTATTGTTGATAAGAATAAATTATGTTAACATGTTCCTTAAGTTTTTATTCATGCACGAATCACTTATGTCTTATGTTTTGTTCTTTCCCATGTACAATGACAGTGAGACAGCATTGAATATAAACAAGTTCATACATGTCTGTCTTGGGAAGCTGCTTAAATGAAGAGAGTAAAGCTTGCACGGCCACAAGGCATTAGAAATCTTCTGATGATGGTAGTGCCAAGAAAGCAATTACTAAAGAGGCCTACTTGGATCATTGTATTGGTTTCTGTGGTGTTCCTTATTATGATTGCTTCATATGTTTATCGACCAACAAGCCCGGCAAGATGCTATTTCTTTTCCTCTCGAGGTTGTCACGCATATGATTTGCATCCAAGTGATGATTTTTCCAGGGAACTAACTGATGAAGAAATTGAATCTCGGGTTGTTATTAAGGAGTTGCTCAAGTTTCATGATGTTCAAACAAAGACCCCCAAAGTTGCATTTTTGTTTATGACTCCAGGTTCACTGCCTTTCGAGAGACTCTGGCACATGTTCTTTCAAGTATGGTATTACCTATTCTATAAACTTTCTTTTTTTATGTTCTTTTACTAGTATGAATGCTATCTTTTATTTTTTATTTTTTATTTTATTTTTTCAAGTTTATAGTATACGTTGTGTTTATGGGGTTCTTCACAGTAATATTTATGCAGATATAGCTGCTGATATGCTATGGTTTAAGTCATTGTCATCCTTTCTCAGTAAGAGTATTAGATTTGTTACTTTAGAAATGAGAGATAAGTGAGCTACAAAAGGGTGGAATTGGAGTAGTAAAGGATTGTTTCATGTTATAACTGTTATTTTCTTAGTTATGAATATGTGTAAGAAAACGAGTGCCTTATACAGATAAGAGGATATGTTAGTGGACAAGACTGATGGATGGAATCTGATTATATTTCCAATCATCCTTTGGCGGAGATTTTCTTAATTTTCAAGGAAAAAGGATACTATGAACTATGAAGGAATGAACAATGGCTGTGAAAGAATAGTGGGGGGAAATATGCGGTAGATCATATTGAACCATTTATTAGATAACCATTTGGAAAAGTAAACTCCATTTTACTATCAAGGAGTAAGAATTTGTCACTATTGTACTTCTGTCCAAGGGGATGTGGAGTCAGAGGTTGCTCATTCAGCCATATGCTCATGATGCTATGTGAAATTCTCAGTTCATGCATATTAAACATCTAGTGAATTTTATACATGAAAGGAGAAGTAGTAGAAGAGGTCTAAAAGATTGTGACATAATTATGGACTAAAAATCTTTTTTAATTTGATCAGTTTTCTAACGCTTATATTGGGTGAAGACTTTTCCATCAAGGAGGGTTGGTAATTTAAGTTAACACTACAGTTCCTACTGAAAAGGCAGTGTTTATTTACTCTCTTGAAGCATTTGATGTATCTGGTTTGAAGAGTGAGGAAGGATGAGAATAGATGTATTGTGATTTTGTTTGATTAAAAGATAAGTGCATATTTCATATATTTGATGAATATACCGTTCATGTTGTATTATAAAGGAAATTGATTGCAATTAACTGCTCTTTTTGCAGTCATATTCCACATCTTTTAAAATGTTTGACAACTCATGTGTTGTTAAACTCATTAAATAATGTGACAATACATAATTAGATTATAGTGTAAGTAAAACTTTATAATAAAATTTCTGTTTACCACCCGCTCTGTCATCATAGAGAAAGTCTGTAGGTATTTAATATCAAATGATAAAATCTGTTTGCAAGAATACTTTTTTTGCAAGTGGATGACAAATTATGCATGGAACTTATATACAATGACTACTTATTAAGTACATTTACTTTGAGAAGATGTTTAAGAGCCATATTTATGTAACAGAAATTTAGTTCCCTTTTATTTGATCTTTACTTATAACAAAACAAAATGCAGGGGCACGAGGGCAAATTCTCTATTTATGTACATGCATCGAGGGAAAAACCAGTGCATGTTAGCCGTTATTTTGTTGGTCGAGACATTCACAGTGAACCGGTATGGGGCATAAGGCTATTTTCAAATGACATTTTATATTTGTAACCCATGGTGTTATATGTATTAAATTTACTCTCAGAGAACTTTCATAGGTTAACACTGAATAGCTCACAGTTTTTTGAAATTGTGTATTTAGATTCATATTGCATGAATTTATTGCTTCTGAAAGCAGTTTAAAGAAGGATAACTGCACATTATCCTTAAGCAAGAGGGTGTTGTAAAATGCCCTCAATTAATAAGAAAAGAATTAGATGTTGTAAAAGCATAATGGCTATCATTTATTAAAATTCATATCTTTTTTTTTTTTTATCTTGTAGAAATTATAGGGATCTAGGTAGAGAAAGAGGCAAAGAGAGACAAAAGAGAATATGGATTATATTCTCCATGGGATACAAAAGACAAAGCATTATCCCCAATTTATATTACTATTGGACTCTTCATCAAATGAGAAAAAAAATTAGGAAATATAATTAAATATGAAAACTACTCTTAAGAGATCATTCAATATAATTTAAGATACTCTAAAATACAATAATGACATTTTTCTACATATTCTAACACATTAATGCATCATTTTTCTTCAATTCTTATAATTTTTCTCAAATGTAGGATTACATATTACTTAGCATCCATTCATTTTGCAAACGGTATGCCATTTTTCTTAATATAATATTAACTGATCTGAAATATTCTTACAGGTGAGTTGGGGAAATTTTTCTATGGTTGAGGCAGAAAAGAGACTTTTGGCAAACGCACTTATAGACCCTGATAACCAACATTTTGTCTTGCTGTCTGAAAGGTCAATTTTGTTTTATGGTTTTTCTTTTTATGTAAAGTCATGCTTGGCTTGTGGATTTCATCTAGTCAATAACATCTTCAAATTTTGTTTCAGTTGTATTCCTGTGCGCCACTTTGATTTTGTGTACAACTACTTATTGTTTACAAATGTCAGCTTCATTGAATGGTAAGACATTATACTACAAAAACTACTAATTAGTTGAGGAAATTTTAGAAACTTTTTCCTTTCATTAAACTTTCCTTGCTGCAGATTTGTTAGATGGAAATTAACTAATTTCTCTGTTTTCCCCCCCTTCACTCAAAAAAATAAAAATAAAGCTACTTTGATCCTGGTCCTCATGGAAACGGCAGGTATATAAAGTATATGTTACCTGAAGTAGAAGAGAAGGATTTCCGAAAGGGTTCACAGGTACAGTATAATTTCCTAAAAAGGAAATTTCAGTCTAAGTTTCTCATATTTCAACCAGGCAAAAGTTTTTTTTATTCAGGGTTAACTTTAATAACAATATTCTTTCTTTTGCTCATTCCTCTCCCCTCTAAAATGCAGAATCATTCATTACAGTCAAGATTTGGTTCAAAAATTGGTTTATGTAATAACAATGAAGACATTTAGGAAATCAATGGAAACTTTTTTGGCATGCGGCTGATTTGTGTCATGTTTGTACTGCAGTGGTTCTCAATGAAGCGGCAGCATGCTATTATAGTTATGGCAGACAGTCTCTATTACACAAAATTCAAGCATCACTGCAATGTACTGTGTTACTTATAATTATTTGCTTGATGCCTTTGTTAATTAATGGATTGTACTTTGTTCCTTTCTGTATTCTTCTTATCACCTCTCTTAAGAATGTTAAGAGTTTATAAATGTATGCATTAGTTAATGAAATATGAGGTGTAGGTGATTTCTGGACAAATCTAATCCACTATTTATATTCAAATTCTTTGTCCTCTTTCTTAGAAACTACATTTTTATTCACTAAAAAGAAAAAACAGCAGGACATAACAAGTTTGTAACCAACCCACACATGAGGAAGTTTGCTGGAAATTTATAAAGATTCAATTTGACAAAGATTTCTTGGACTTAATTCTCAGTTGTCAGTAGCATGCATATATCTCTTATCTAGACTCCAGGTTCTTTTGTCATTCTGTTTGTTCAATTTTCTAGCTTTGGTTTTTTACTTTTGCATAATAGTTGATATTTTATCCTCTTAGTCAGTTCTGTACTTGCTGCATCCTGCATCAGTTTTTTAACAAATTTCTGAAAGTAAATGAGAATTTCCTGATAACATGAGTTGAATCTTGTTTGCTGACCAAGTTACAAGAGCATCACTCAATAATATTTTTCCTTCTTTCCTTCTTATCACAGACATAATATGTTTACTGTGTTTGCTGTTAACTCTATTCTTTTAGAAGTTATTGGGAAGAATGGAATCTGTAAAGAAAGCTTCACTAACAAACATCATGCTGTTCATGTTTTAAACTTCTACAGCCAAGAATGGAGGGAGGACGCAACTGCTACTCCGATGAGCATTACTTACCAACCTTTTTTAACGTCAGTGCATCAATCTGACTTCTTCTAGGTGCAAATGATATCGGTCTTTTTCGTTGCTAACTCATTTGGTGTATGTTTAGATGATTGATCCAGGTGGAATTTCAAATTGGTCGGTAACATATGTTGATTGGTCTGAAGGAAAATGGCATCCTAGATCATTCAGTGCTCAGGATATAACTTATGAACTTCTGAAAACCTTAACAGTATGTGACATAAACTTCACTTTCTCTTCCTTCAGTTAGACTATTTTTTAGCAGAAAAGATGTTTCTGTGTTCTTCATGTTTAATCATCAAAGGAACTAGGATGTTCAATGAACTATAAAAGCAATTAGTGACTTGTTCCTTTATGTAGTTTTTTCTTTTGGCATAAATTCAATCCACCCTTGCTGATCACCTAGAAGGGCTATCATATACATTCTTTATCAGATTTCTTTTTTCCCAAGAAAATTATTTTTACATCTAACGCTAACAATTTGTTTGGATGTTCAGTTGTTCACTACAGAAAATATTACACCATGAACCTTAATAGATTGGAAGAGTTACAAAAACAAGAGAGTAAACAAAATGAAAACACAAAATTCACTTACTTTGTGACATTCCTTGTTTAATAATGGGGCAAAATCATCTTACACACGTATAAGAATAATAAGTCTCATATCAAATCTTAATCATTGATTTTCATGCATCTAACTGTTGAGATTTATTAGGTCTCACTCATTAATTAATTTTTAATTTTCAATAAATCTCAACTGTTAGATACACGGAAATCAACGGTTAAGATTTATTATTCTTACACTGGTGTAAGTTGATCCTATCCCTTTAATAATTTCACTTTATTCCCTGTTTTTAACCTTATTACTTCTTAATGTTCAATGAGAGCATTTTTCTACAATTTTAGTTAGTGACATAATTTCATTCACTGCAGTCCATTGATGAAAGTCCACGTATTACAAGTGATGCACAGGTATAAATGGTTCAAACTTCAAAGGGTCCTCCATATTGTGACATTATATCTGTTTCTATTGAAGGAATGAATTATTATTGGTTTTTCACTTTTCAATTCGCAGAGAACAGTGTTGATTACACCTTGCATGTGGAATGGTTCAAAACGACCTTGTTATTTATTTGCCAGGAAGTTTTACCCTGAAACCTTGGATAAATTGATGCTACTTTTCTCTAATTCTACTTCATTTTAAAATATCTCATGTTCATTATCATTCTTTGGAAATCAACAATCCAGAGGCACACCTTCGCTCTTGCACATAACATTTGGTTTTGCGAAGTGCCACAATCCGGAGGCAACTAGATAAAATTCTATAGGAAAAAGACACACGAGCTGATTCTATGGGGCTTGACAAAACTGCTGAGCTTGTCTTGAAGGATATAATTTGCAGTTACTATGTTACCTTTTTTATGATTGTTTATTTTTTATACCATTATAGATTTTCCTCATAGATGAGAATTTTTGGTGTCCTTGATATATAGGCAGGGAAAATGCATTAAATATTACTTGGTGAATTGTTTGTTACTGATGGATCTTTACAATAATTTACAGAAGAAAATTGAATTGATGAGTCAGTATTTTGTTAAAATTATTTGGACAGTGCTAGGAACAGACCGAATGTTTCTGCAGTGTTTAAGTTTTTTTTTTTTTTTTTTGACTAATTTAATGACAGTGGTTAATGGTTCTAATTCTAAGTATGGAGGGGTGAATTTGGATTTGGATTTGGTTAATGTTTGATTTCATGTTATCAAAGAGAAAAGAGAAAGACACAAAAACAAGTTTAATAAGCTCTATACAAACAATGGTGGATTCTATTGTAATCATTTTTTTTAACTTTTAAAAAACATTATTTATGATCTAACTTTTTCTAATTTTTTTTATAGAAACTATATATTTTTTTTTAGTTTCTGAGAGAAGCACTAAAATATTTTTTTTGATATTTTTGAATTTATCTAATCATTACAAAAAAAATTACGCATGGTTTTTTTAAAAAAAAAAATTAAACAAGCACAAACAATTGGACCCTTTGTTTCTTTTTTTTTCTCAGAACATGAGAAGGAACCTGAGAGAATCTAAATTTATTGTAAGACACTTACCAAAAAAAATAAAAAATTATTGTAAGACAATCATTAAATAATCAACTTAATATATTATTTCGATAAAGTAACAAAGAATATACATTTAATAATAATAATAATAGTCTTTTAGCTATGCATTATCACTTTGACAATAATTATCATATATTTATATTTTTAATAATGGAAAACAATAGCGGATGATGGCATAAATTTTTTTGAGTTTCTTGATTCGGTTTGTCCTTTAATATTTTCTCGCTTCTAACAAACAAACGAACCATATATAATAATAATAATATTAATCCTTCATTTTTGTTTTCACCTTCCACCGTTAATATTCTGAAAACATTCTAAGTTGTCCTCTATTTTTATTTTTGCCAATTTTCTAGCTCGAGAACTTTTCTCCGCTCAAACTCGTAAACGCTCAGGTTTTTTAAATCGCGGTAATCAAATCGTAAAATTGATAACCGAATTAACCAAAAATTAAAGAATCAAAAGATCGATAACTGAAAAGTGAAAAAACGAAAAAAAAAAATCACAAAATTTAATTGCATTGAATTGATTTTCGATTTGGTTAGTGAAAATCGACCCAATCCAAACCGATCCAATGATTCACTAATCTTACCATCTACAAACTTAGGACTTTCCTCAATCATAGTCCAAAAATCATATAGCAAAATTCTAATCTCAAGACTCATTAACCCACCCATCATGTTAGAGAAAGTGAGTTGTGTTTGATCTATGTTATGCTTTTTTTGTAAGATACATCATATATTTTTTATTGCATGAGTTATTATTGTACAACAGCTCCTATATAAAATGAAACCTTGGATTACTCCATATTTGCGACAATCACATTGTAAATTTTTTGTTGGAGGTAAAAGATAGAAATTCAACTTTTTGTTGTACTATATTAAAAATTAGATTATCATTTACTTATGTTTCTAAATTGCACAATAATCATCATACAAACTTTACAAAGTCAAGGTATACAAAAGATATGTTATTTACAGAATAATTATCATACAAATTTTAGGCTTTTCAAAAAATCAAAAACTAATACAATCCAAACTGAATAAAATTAGATTCGATTGGATCAGATTTGAAAAAAATCCAAACCAAATGAATGATCAAATCGAAAGAATTGGATTGCATGATTTTTGCTTTCAAAACCGATCCAATCTAGATTGCGAATTCTCCTAAATTTTACCAATGATAGTTAATATGGGATTAATGTCTTGAAGAAATTAAGTTTTCAATTATATTAAATGCACATCTTATAGTCAAATAGCTCAAGCTCAGCTTTATTTAAAACTTAACTTTTCGTTGGGGAAGATCTGAAGATTATGCTTTATTCAATAAAAATATGGTCTTACCAACCATGGCATAATTAATGTCCATTTGAATAAATAAATTCTACGAGTGAATATATGTTAAATATTCTCTCTTAGTAATTGAGCGACTATACAAATATGTTTCTTTTAATAGTTTTTAAAAGAGATGCTAATTTTCTCCTGTATTTCCTTATGCATGAATTATAAACAATGTTAATAAACGCGGCATGTTCATTGAGTGGATCACTGGTTTAACCACAATAAGTATATGCAAATCTATAATTTATATTAAAAATTTGTAAACATACTTAAATATCTTTTAAAAAATTATACCAATTTCAAATATTTTAATATGAAAAATAATAAATCACACGTTACTACTCAACAAAGGATCAAAAAATATATAATGCTTGTGATACTGGTATTTCATGTTCAGTAGACAATATCTCTAGCTATAAATTAAATCGAAATTCCTTGCATAGTACATAACCAAGTCCAAAATAATATTAGTGTTATAGGTACATAACATATGTAAGTCAATAAAAAAGAAATCACTCAAATATTTCAAAAGAAAACAAATCATTTGTGAATTTTAAAATAGGGAAATATTTTTCTTATGTTGTAGAAAAATAATTATCTCATGTTGTAGAAATAAAATTACAAGTGGGACCCACATATAAGAGAAGAGAGAAAAAAAGAGTGGTGGGACCCACTTCTCTTTTGTATGTGTAGGAAAATTATTTTTTTCATGTAAAATGAGATAAATATAACCCTTTTAAAAAAATGATATTCTTTATGATTTTTTATTTTATTTTATGAATTGGGTCGAGTCACTGGTTGAACCGATCGAGTCATCGGTTTTCACCAAAATCGGTCAGGTTGCATCGGTTCCAATGTTTGGCCAATCCGCTACTTCACCTGGACTGGTTATATGACCGGTTTTTCGGTTATGGACCCTCCGGACTGAGCCCATTTTACTACCTCTAACTATCAGCATTTTATATCAACATGTAATAGGTTTTTATATTTATCCACAAAAAAATGGTTCTTATAGTTGCGTGTAGATTATTTTTTTAAAAAAAATTATATGTGCCTCTAATTCGACTTTCAAAGGTGTGTGTATTTGTGACATATATATTAGATTAAGAGTTATTGAATAATTAATAATAATAAATAATTTTTTTTTACAAGGATTCATGTTAGTGCGCTTTATATTCTAACAAACACTTCATAGTTGAAGTTGAATGTGATAATATCAAAATATCATTCATTAGCTTAATGCATAAGTATAAATAATTATTCACAAAATTAATATATATATATAACCATATATTTAACGCATCTTATTTAGTTATTTTTTTGCAAGGATTTATGGCCTTAGTATTTGGAATTTTACAAAATAGTATTTACAAAATTGAAATCAGATTTAGGAAATTAATTATAAAAGATGAAGGGTGAAATTTTAATATGATTATAAAAACGTGTTGGCGGGCGGGACAGGGCAGCCCTCCTGGCCGAACTCATTTTTCTACCTCTAACTGTCAGCATTTTATATCATCATGCAATATATTTTTATATTTATCCATAATAAAAATGTTCTTATAGTTGCGTCTAGATTACTATCCATCTATGTTATCTGTAGTTGTCTCTAAATAGATTTTATGAGGTGTGTGTATTGTGACATATATATTACATGAATAGTGGGCAAATATTTGAGTTAATACGTTTAATATTATAACAAACACTTCATAGAGTTGAAGTTAAATGTGGTAATATCAAAAGACCATTCATTAACTTAATTCTATATATATAAATAATTATTCACAAAATTAATATATATAACACTATAATTTTAATGCATCATATTTAATTATCTTTTGCAAGGATTTGTGGCCTTAGTATTTAAAATTTTACAAATTAGTATTTACAAATTAGTATTTACAAATTTGAAATTAGATTTAGGAATTTTATTATAAAAGAAGAAGGGTGAAATTTTAATTTAATAATAAAGATGTGTTGGCGGGCTAACCCGCCCACCAAACCGGTGGGGCGGGGCTGACCCGTCAGGCCGAGCTCATTTTTGCTACCTCTAACTGTCAACATTTTTTTTTTTTTGATAACATAACTGTCAACATTTTATATCAGTATGTAATAAGATTTTACATTTATCCACCCAAAAAAAGGTTCTTATAATGAAAAGCCAACTACTCATAGTCACTGGGTTGGAAATAACTAATCATAAATAGCATTAAAATAATGATATACTACAAAATATTGAATGGCCATTCCTTTTATATGAGTAATTATTAAGAATAAATAATATTTTTTTGCAAGGAGGTTTTTTGAACTTATTTTTTAAGCTTCTAACAAAATAATCACTTGTTCGCAGTGTTTTAAAAATCGGTTCAGACCAGCCGGGTCGACCCGGGTCTCGATGACCCGGTGGATTCCCCGGTCCGAGTGGTCATTTGGATCGGTTCCGCAGTCGACCCGGTTTGGACCGGTTGACTCGACCGAGACCCGACGACTCGGTGACCCGATTGACCCTCTTTTTTTTTTTTGGTTTTTTTTTTTTGTAGTTGATGAGAACTCTTGAATTAAATCATGTTCATATTTTGTGGTAAATATGATTAATAAGTAAGGTGCAAATAATAAGGTATTTTGAATTAGTGCAATTCGTTTATGTAATTTAGTTGCATCTTATAATGATCTTAATAAGTTTAGTGGGGATAAACACCGATGGTCTCATATCAACGGTTGACACTTTCTCCTTAATGTATATTTCACGCCTACTATTTATTATCATGATTTAATTTATCCGTGTTATGTCAAGACACAAAAGACGCATTTGGCTTACATTGCAATTTTAAAATTTTAATCCAATATTAGGATATGGTCTAGAGCTAGAAGCTTAGAAGTATATAATATTTTTTATCATTGAGAACCAATTTATTTTTTGAAGCTCATTGATAGTTTTCATATGTGAATTTTTAATAAAAGTAATGTCTATATTTTTTTAATATGTAAACAGTAAAATCGGTTGATCCCGTTTGAACCAATGACCCAGTGACCCAGTACCTCGACCGAGTCGATGACCGGTCTGAGTTTTAAAACCTTCTTGTTCGTTTGTAGACCCAAAAAATCAATTGATCCTAATAGACATAATAATAAATATTATTAACTGGCTTAACAATTTTCGATGCAGAAATTAGTGATATCATTAATAAACTTAACAATTACCATTTAAAAAGTAGTATGATATTAATACAGTTGTTTGTCACCAAAGAATACATATTTTAGAAAATTGTAAGTCAAATTAAATGATAAAATACATACTTTAGAAAATTTAAAGACTAATTGTATTTTCAATAAAAAATGAGGAGATAGACTTTAAGTTAAAAAGGACGCAAAATTTTAAGTTAAACTTCATTCTCTTAACTATTTTGTTTTCTTTTTATGAAGTTTTTAAATTATTGTCTCTGTCTTTTATTTTATGGGTTCTAAAGTTTTCAGTTCATTAATTTTGAAAAAAATAATAAAAAAAAAACTTTTCAATTTCACGCTTCATTATTTTTGAACCTTTTCCACTTCTCAAATAGTTCCAAGTTAAAAAGCAAGAAAGCTGAAAAAAAAAAAACATAAACGCTTTCTCTTTATTTACATTAATTACATTTATTTTCCTATTTCTTTTTTTAATTGCATATTTATTCACCTAATTACGATTAGAAGTTAAAAATAATATTTTTTAAAGTTTTTGATAAAATAATGTTTGGTTTTTTTTTTGCTGCAATGAAATTAATTAACTCTAATAGGTATAATAATTAAGCTCAATAGACATATTAAAAAATATTATCAATATGCTTAACAATTTCCTATATAGAAAGTAGTGGGAAACATTAAATGCTGAATTCTTTTCCACCTATCAAGTTCAAAATTCAAATTTACAATGTTTAAATTTTAAATATTAAATGGTTTCTCATCCAATAGACATAATAATAAATATTATTAATAGGTTTAACAATTTCCTTAGACAGAAAGTAGTTGAAAACATGCATAGAAAATTGCACTCGTTCTCCAAGTAATAGCTTCTAGTTATTCATTCACGATATGAGAAATTATGTTAATTACACTCGTACATCAAAAGAATAAAAATTAATTTATTTCTTATATATTAAATTAAAATTTATATTTTTATAATTTATTATTTACAGAATGATGGATCTCATTTTTTTTAAATTTAAATTTAAATTCACTTATCTCTATTTAAAAAAAATACTTATAGGGAAAATTTTCCACTTTTTGTATTATTTTTTTAAGGTAAATTTTTAATTTATTTTCTTTTAAAATATAAATATGTCATTTCTTTTTTTTTCATTTAAATTTCAAATTTAAATTGTTTTTTATCAACTATACATAGTTTTTTATAATTTAAATTTAATATAAAATGCATTTAATCTACAATTTTATATTAAATTTAAATTTATTATATAAATTTTTTCCTGTTTTATATATTTTTCTTTTAATTTTTTATTGTTTATATTATATATTTAAAAATATTGCTCTTCTCGCTAATCTAAGAAAAAATAATTGTTAAAAGACTTTCAAAGTCAAAGAACGTAAATTAAAGACATTCTTTTAAAAAACAAAATAAATATGAATTAATACATTTTTACAAGATGCTACTTTTTATTCTTTCATGTATTAATAGTGATAGGTTATTTTACCTATTTATTTTTTCGCCTATCACTTTAAAATATCATTAGATCAGAATCTCAACTAATCTTTACCTTTGTCTCTCCTCCTGAGATTCTGATCTAATGGTATTGGTCAGTGATAAGTAAAGATAGGCAGAAAAAATAGTAGGTACAATAACCTATCCCGTATCAATATCTCATTTAATCTATTATTAATTATTTGTTTCGGAGTATACTTTCCCCCCTTAAAAGATGACTTGTTTTTAAAAATTCAAAATTAAAAAGGAATAACTACGTGTTGGAAACATGTAACCATAAATAGCATTAAAACATTATTTCAGTAAATGCAAAGATGCAAAATAGTTTATAAAATACTTAATGACAAATATCTTTTTACGATGCGGAAGTTGGATAGTCACTGGTCACTGAATGATCATTTTTTTTTGGAGTTACCCAACCCTAATTACCTCTTTGAGGCGAGTTGGCTCCCTCCGGTATCCCCACGAGCTTCGACTCTTTGAGCCGGCTATGGGACTAATCCGGAGTGCGGGGGATCAGTGATGGCTAAAGGTTCAGCCCCCTCCCCAAGAATGCATTCAGCAGGAATCGAACACATGTCCAACCCCACTAACTCAGCGCCAAGTTACCAATTGAGCTGCACCCATTGGGTTCGTCACTGAATGATCATTCATTTTAATTGAGTAATTAATAATAATAAATAATTATTTGTTGTAAAGATTTGTGATTTTTTTAACTTATCTAAATTATCTATGTTTCTTAAAAGGGATAAGTTATTCTACTTATCTTTACCTACCACTTTCCACACCGTTAGATCAGAATCTCAACTACATTTATTATTTCTCTCTTCTATTTAGATTCTAATCTAACCGTGCTGCATAATGGTAGGCAAAAATAGACAAAAAAATAATAGGTAGAATAACTTATCCCTTCTTAAAATTATATATTCCTTGTTTTTTCAAACAATTAGAAGTTCAAAAATTAAAATTTATTCTTAAATTTTTTAGAAAATATTAAAGCTACTTTTTTTAGGTTTTAGTTTTTATGAAAAATTATTTAATTATTACAAGATTCAAAACATATTTTTTAATTAAAAAACACCTTTTTAAAGTCAACTACTCATTGGGCTAGAATTGAAAACATATAATCATAAATAGCACTAAAATATTATTTCGATAAAATGCAAGGATGCAGAAGAGTCTTTAAAATATTTAATGGCAAATATCTTATTGAGAGACAGAAGTTGAACAGTCACTGATCACTGAATGGTCATTCATTTTAATTGAGTAATTAATAATAATAAATAATTATTTGCTGCAAATATTTGTTACTTTTTACAACAATCTAAATTATTTATGTTTCTTAAAATTAAATATTACTCATTTTTTTCAAATAATTAGAGGTTCAAAAATTAGAAGTTATTTTTTAAAAATTTTAGAAAATATTAAAGCTACTTTTTTAGGTTTTAGATTTTTTTAAAAATTATTTAATTATTATAAGCTTTTAAACATATTTTTTAATTAAACAAATACATTTTTAAAGCCAACTACTCGGCTTTTTGACCACTATAGACTTTATTTAATAATTAATTACCAAATTGACCTTGATTATAAACTATTTCAAAAATTTAACCTCTCCAAAAAACATAACACCAATCTGTCCATGTTTGACCGTTGACCATCAAACCTACCAGAGTATTTTTTGAAAATTTTAAAATACCTGAGTAGAGAGGGGTATACCCGGGTATATTTAAAAATACTGAAAAATGTTTGAATTATTTACCCGGATAGGAAGACAGCTACCCGAGTAAATATGCATGGTTCTTGAAGAAATTAAGAACAAAGTCTAGTCAATTAATAACAATTAATGGCTCATGGGAGGGATTACGAGTCCCAACAAGTAATTAACAACAATTAATGGTGATTACCAAAAAAAATAACAATTTGTTGAACTTGTACTTCTGACAGAGTTGGAGTAGTTGTTCCGGCCATTGTAGCAACTGCAGCCAGAACCCCAATGCCTCCTTTCAGTTCCCAGGGAAGGGTCTATTTAAAAGGATCTCTACGAATTTCAATTTTCAACGTGCCGTTTGGGTATACACGTCGAGTCAAGGAAGAGCACATTAAACATTTCAAAATTAGTGGGAAATATTTATGATCCATCAGTATCAATAATGCATTGGAAACTAAACAAAATTATAGACCCAAGTCAATTAATGTTGAAATTAAAAATTGGGCCATTAATTGTTTTTTGGTTGTTGATAATCACCATTAATTGTTGTTAATTACTTGTTGGGACTCATAGTCCCTTCCATGAGCTATTAATTGTTATTAATTGACTTGACTTTGTTCTTAATTTCTTCAAGAACCATGCATATTCACCCGGGTAGCCGCCTCCCTGCCTGGGTAAATAATTCAAGCATTTCACAGTTTTTTGAAATATACCCGGGTATCCCCCTCCCTACCCGGGTATTTTAAAATTTTCAAAAAATATCCGGGTAGGGAGGGGGATACCCGGGAAGGTTTGATGGTCAACGGTCAAACAGGGATAAATTGGTGTTATATTTTCTGGAGAGGTTAAATTTTTGAAATAGTTTATAATCAAGGTCAATTTAGTAATTAATTATTAAATAAAGGCTATAATGGTTAAAAAGCCCAACTACTCACTAGTTTGAAACATGTAATCACTGGGTTGGAAACAATAATTGAAGAATTAATAAGTGGTAAAATAACAAAAAAGAGATGTGTTTTTCAACCGGGAAGTCAAATATCGGAGTGACATTAGATAGTCTAATATTTTTGGGCACCAAGTAATTGTTTAGAAATCAAGATGAATGGAACAGTGACTATTTTGCCACACTTCAGCAAATTATTTACCAGACTGTCACGCCAACAGTAAAAATTCCCAGAATGTCACGCAATATAATTCAATCCATTGTGCAGCAAAATATGTTTGCAAATAATTTGCTCCACAATGTAGCGAATTATGCCATGTCAGGCTGCACAGTCAACAAAAATAACACGTGTCAAGCAGACAGTAATTCGCTACACTCTGTAGCGAATTATGCTTGTATTACTGCCTGCTTGACACGTGTCATTACGGCTGACTGTGTAACCTGACATGGCATAATTCGCTACACTGTGTAGCGAATTATTTGCAAACATATTTCGCTGCACAATGGAGCGAATTATGCCACATGGCATTCTGAATTTTTTAGCGAATTATTTGCAAACATATTTCGCTGCACAGTGGAGCGAATTATGCCACATGGCATTCTGAATTTTTTTACTGTTGGCGTGGCAGTTTGGTAAATAATTTGGCCAGGCGTGACAAAATGGTCACTGTTCCCAAGATGAATAAATCATTTCTGGTGTTTGACAAATAAAGCTAGAAATACATAATGGGACAAAAAAAAACCTGAATCACTATAAAGATGATAAGATGCTCGTACACACTGAGGATAAAACAATTGTCTAGACAAAAAAAAAAGTCGCTCAAACATAACAATACTAAAATTCTTTGCATGCAAAACATCATTTTAAAAGGATTATTGTCAGATGTTCTCTAGATGTAGCCCATGTTTGAGTTAGTGTCTGCAATATAAAAAATTCACTCTCAAATTGAAGATCGAAGTAATATGTTATTCTTATCATAAAACTTGTATATCAAACATCAAATTGATTTATACATAACAAAATTAATCTTGCGAAAATGTAAGTTAGAAAATAACTATTTATGGTCCTCAAACGTAATAGAAGTTTGAGGAGTAATCTAGCATATAGTAAAGAGTGAAAATACATCACTGCAGAAACTAAACAGAAAGAGTGTTGCATTACCTGCTCAAGCATAGAAGAGAATAGTAATGTCTTCCAAGGCTTCTACAATTGTGCTAGTAATTCTAGCACATTTTACCTTCTTTGCATTACAACTGCTGCTTGAACAATTGTCACCGCAATTGCATTCATTCACAAGACTATTACTCGCTCTTATTTTTGCAAGACACTTGCCAGTTAAAATGTTGCTCACATTGATGGATCTCACCGCATTAAAAGCAAAACTTGTGAGTGTTAAGGAAGGAGGAAAAGAAAGACTTTTGGTGAAATCAATGTGAGTAAACTACGCAACAAAGATTAGACTATATAAAAAAACTGCACTAAATAAAAATATCACGGAGTATTTTTATAATTTGCTATCTGCTTTACATTTCAGCTTATCATATCGTACATGTAAAACACTAACATAAAATATAGAACAATGAACATGGAAAATCAACAAATATGAAATAGAAAAC
Source organism: Gastrolobium bilobum (assembly GCF_033153095.1). Classification (NCBI taxonomy): domain Eukaryota; kingdom Viridiplantae; phylum Streptophyta; class Magnoliopsida; order Fabales; family Fabaceae; genus Gastrolobium; species Gastrolobium bilobum. The sequence goes on along the minus strand of NW_026899605.1, from coordinate 159,029 downwards.
TATAAACTCACAAATAATGGATAAGATTATGTAGAAGAACGACTTGAGAATATGAAGAAGATAAACAAATAAAAATATAAGAAATATGTGCACATAAGCGGGTTATCAATGGAAAATATGCAGTAACACATATCATATTTGGGTTTTGTTTTTATCATGTTATATAACAACAAACCATTTTCCTACACACTTATGATATATGTAGGGTCCATTAAATAGTGGAGTGAGAAAAAAATCAAAGGTGGGACCCAGCTTAAATTGTGTGTGAAGGAAAATTGATTTGTTGTCATGTAACATGACAAACCATTTCCCCATCGTATTTATACATAAACTAAAGAGGTTTTTATCAAAAAAAAGAAAAAAAAAAGAAGAGGTTTTTTAACTTATTTTTATATTAAAATAACCTTTGGTTCATTTGTAGACCCAAAAAATCAATTAATTCTAATAGTCATAATGATAAATATTATTAATAGGCTTAACAATTTTCGATACAGAAATTAATGGTATTATTAATAGGCTTAACAATTACCATTCAAAAAGTTGTGTGATATTAATATAGTTGTCTGCCACTAAACAATGTTGAACTTTTTTTCCACCTATATAATATTTAAAATTTGAATTTTTATTATAAAAAAATTAAAAACATTAAATTTTGAAAAAGTAGTGAGATATAAATGTTATTAAAATCGGCCCGGTCATTGACCCGGTCGAGGTATCAGGTCACTGGTTCAACTGCATGACCCAGTAATTATATATAATTTTATAATTTATATTAAAAAATTATAAACATACTCAAATATCTAAAAAAATGATAAAAATTTCAAATAGTTTACAAAAAATAATAAATCACATATTATTATAAAAAAAATCAAAAAAAAAATAATGATCGTGATACGAGACTTTAGGTTCATAAAACGACATCTCTAACTATAAATTTATTCAAAATTTTATGCATAGTACATAATTGAGATAATATTAGTATTATAGGTACATAACTTATATAAGTCAATAAACAAAAAAATATTCAAATATGGCTATTATGATTTTTTTTTAAAACAAAAATTTAAATTTTTTTTTTGGACCGTGCCGGGTCACCGGTTAACCGATCGATAGAGGATTTTAGGCATTGAGATTAAAATGAATGATAGAAAAAAGTACAAGGGTAAAAGCGAAAAAATATGGGAATGAATCTGAGGTTATCCAGCCGAAAAATAATTTTGCTTTTGATATAGATATAGATAAGATTTCACCCCTTCGTAAACTTACCTTAAATTTGATTTTTCCTAAAATTTTAGACACAAATCCCTCAAGATACCACCTAAAAGTAAATATGGTTATTCTTTAACAAGTATGTCAAATTTTGGAACAAAACTGAAAGTAAGTTAATAGTTATGTTCATAAATGATATATTTTTCCCTTTCTAGAATTACGAAATCTTTCGAAAGCAATTATAACCATAATGGGTATTACCTACATTAATAAAAGGAGTTTGGTATTTATTTCACCAAAAAAAACAAAAAAGGAGTTTGGTATTTCAATGTATATATACTCATTTAAAAAATAATGTATTTAGAATGACGTGCAAATATATCTGTGGGTTTGGTCTGAAAGAAAAGAGAGCGTTTTTGTATCAAAAAGAAAGAGAGAGAGAGCGCATTTTCTTGCTTAAAAGTTATTGTCTGCAACCATTTCGATGTACGGTCAAATAGGATGAAATTCAAAAAAGTTAAGTAATCGGAAAACTGAACCGTCCCTTCACAATTCACATCCCATTACATCAACACAACAACCAAAGAAACTCAGCACAGTGATTATTGGTTATTGTCTTACGAAACAAGCTTTCTATTCTCTTCTCACTCTGAGTAAACGTAAACGGCAACGGCAATGCCTCCAAGGAAACGCAAGGCTTCGGAGCCAAACCCACCTGAAACCCAAGCCCCCGCCAGGGTAACCCGGTCCACTGCTCTCTCTTCCGTCAGGCTGACCCGGTCCGCGGCTAAACGACCCGGTCCACCTCCGGTTTTTGCTGAGTTGCCGAAGAATAATAAGAAGAAGGGCAAGAAGCCTAAGCAAGAAGAAGGGCAAGAACCTGCTTCCTCCAACTCCAGAACCACCATCGTCATTGAACATTGGTATTTTTCTTTATCTCATTATATTATTTTTTTTTTCTTCAAATTAAATGAAGAAATGAGAAGAAAATGTAAATGTGTATTTTTCTTTTGCTTAAAAGATTCATTCTTTGACAAAAATGAATGTTGGGTTTTAAATTTATGTTACTCCGTTCTTTTCCATGAAACTTTCTCGTTAGTTTCTAGAATCAAAGAAATGAAAAATGAGGCACTTTATTTGCTGCTCTTGATTACGTTGCGTTTTCTAAAATTCCCTATTTCGTTTTTTATTTTGATATCACTGAATTGAACTCTTTTCACTTTTTGTTGCTTGTACTTGTTCCATTTCCTATGCCTAGTTGCTTATATTTTCTGAAGCGTAGCTGAAACTCCTCTCTCTCTCTCTCTCTCTCTCTCTCTCTCTATCTCTGTATATATCTTATATAGTTGCAATTGCTTGTTTTCTTTGCCTTAGTACACAATGCGATTCATTCAAGACGAGAGCCACTGAGTTGAAAGAAGGTCTAGAGGCCAAAGTTCCTGACATCACTGTCATAGTGAACCCTAAAAAGGTAGCTCTGTTCTTTTGGGCCTTTGGTCATCATGAGATATATTTTTTATATACCCATGAGAAATCAAATGTAACTTCTTTTTTTAACAAACGGGGCATTCGCATCAGAAATCAAATGTTAGAAGATTATTTATCCAAAATTTTGATTCAAGAGAACTTATAGTAGTGATGTCAACAGAGTGATTAATCCAGCTTTGGCATCCTTTTTTTTTTTTTGTTTCTTATGTGAACAGCCAAGAAAGGGTTGCTTTGAAATACGGGAAGAAGGAGGCCAGAAGTTCGTCAGTCTCTTGGTAAATCCTACACTAGAATTATGAAACTTGAATAATCGGAAGTTTCGTTATGTTAAACATTTAAACTATTAATAATCAAACAGTTCTCTATTTTTGCAAAGTTAGATTTCATATTATGGATTTATTTTAACTATTGACTTCCCACATCAGTTTTTAGGATATCGCTCTCTTTAAAAGAAGGGAAAAGATCATCCGGAGTTGAAAAATAACTGCATTGGTGTATGGAACATGGGAGGAAGGTACTCTTGGGAATTCGAGTGAGGGATAGAATCCCGTATTGGGAATGAATGGGCTAAGCATGAAACATATAAATGAAAGGATCCATAAACTTAATGTCTTAAAATTTTGAGTTGAGATGTAGTGTTGGATTCACTTATTGTAGGACTCACACTTGAGGTGGAGATTGTTAGGAACTCAAGTGCGAGAGATGAAGTTCCGGAAATGAATGGGCTAAGCATAGGACATAACGCCTTGTTGTTAGTTTATCACTTAGGCCTATTAATGCATGAATGGTGGTCTTCCTGCGTTAACAAGTGGAATGACCCCTGTATTCAGAGGAAAGGGAAGCTGTGAGATCCATACATATGAATCTATTCGAGAAGACTTGACATAGGTGGCTAGAAGTGGCTTGTTGGAGAAGCCTTGCTGTAGAGATGAGGCACGTGCCCATTCAGGCATACTACCGGAGTGTCAGTTTGTAGGACTGATAGTGAAATTCGGTGGTTAGCAACTGGGCGATGCATGTGATCAAAAGGTGTTTTAGATCATACATATGGATTAACCCAATTTCAAGCTCCATTTATAATAGGAGTTTATTTTTATTCAAACTTCTCTGCTTGTAGGACTAATGCTACGTATATCTACCCTAGATTTCACAATAACAGGAGTCGCGTATACTAGGCATAACATCTGTGTAAAGAACCTTGGGATACACCACCACCCCAAAAGCTAGCTCAAAGGGTGGGAGGGTGGGAGTGCCCAAGGCCTTATAAAGGCTACATTAGTTGCACATACAACCAATGTTGGACTATATATCTCAACACGCCCCCTCACACGAGAGCCCATACGAGAGCCCATTGGACTTGAAGAGTGGATGATGCAACAGGCTCAGCCTACCTGTGCTAAGAAATTCCACAAGAGAAAGTGGGGAGCGGCGAGGCTCTGATACCATGTAAAGAACCTTGGGATACACCACCCCAAAAGCTAGCTCAAAGGGTGAGAGTGCCCAAGGCCTTATAAACTCCACATTAGTTGCACATACAACTAATGTGGGACTATATATCTCAACAGTGGTCTTCTATATTGTTTTTACTAGAGGCTGGTTGGTTGCTATGTTTCTGATATATAATGTTTCTAATCTATTTTTTTTCCTCACTTGGTGGGTGCAATCATCATGTACTCAGCTCAGTATATTTTAATGCCTTAATCCCTTTTTGTTTTTATTTCAGAAAATGGAGCGTCCGTTTAAACCAATGATGGATCTAGACATGGACAAGACCATCTCAGATATCGTTGACAAGATATCTAGCGCTAGTTTATCAGGCATGACTTTGGATGAAGCTAGGTGAATTGTTGTGCTAGTAGAAATCAAATCGAGATTTGCTGATAATTTCTTTGTTATTTGTCTTTCTTCTGGATTTTAGTTACCCTGCATGAGATTTGAGACAGTCATTTTGGATTAGTTAACTGACTGGGATGTACCAATATATTTGGCTTATCTGACTGAACTAGACTCGTTTTATTGATCAAATTCCAAAATATATTGTTAGCCGTTTTTAGTGCTTTCTTCAGTGTTTTTCAATTTTACTCGTCAATATTAATCTATTTGTCTTTATTGAAAGTTTTGTTGCTATTTTTGTGCGTTATCTATTGGACCATCAGTTGAGGTGGCATGATGCTATATTTCATCGATGTAGATTCATTGTTATTTTTTTTTCCCGGGAGGGGTAATATTACGTGTATTTTAAAATTCATGTATAAAATTTGGTTTGCATAAAATCCTTACTTAGTGTCAGTGATATGAGATAACCAGAGTCACTGTTTTAGGAACTAAATAAGAACTAGTTGATTATCGTGCGATGCACGGAGAAAAAAATCGGTTTGTTTCGTAAATGTTAGCGTAAAATTTAGATTAAATTGTTAGTTGGAATTTTATAGCGCACAATAATTCAAAAAATAATTTACCGGGTAGATAAAATATGTAAGAGAGTCGTAAGTTAATTTTGATAGTAGTCTGGAAAAGACTTTAGAATGTTACATCAATGACATAGAATATGGAAATAATAGTTTATTGCATGTGTTGCACAAAGAAAAGAGCAATTCTGATAAACTGATTTCAGTGTAATGTCAAATGATGTCTATAATAGATTCAAATCGTGCAACATACGAAGAACAAAAAAATTGACATATTGTGCTTGACATCAAGGTAAATTAAAGATAGTCCAACCTACGCTTGCAATTCTGATAAATTCAGAATAAAATAAATTATATCTATCAGCATTTTATATAAGCATGTAATAGGTTTTTATATCTATCAACAACAAAAAATTCTTATAGTTATTACAAAAAAAAAAAAAAAATTCTTATAGTTGCATCTAGATTCTTATCTATCTATATTTTCTATATTTAGACAGTAAACATAAGGAAAAACATGTTGGCGGGCGGGGTGGTCCGGCCCTCCGGGCCGAACCCATTTTGTCACATATATATGTCAGCATTTTATACCGGCATGCAATATGTTTTTATATTTATCCACAAGAAAAAGTTTCTTATAGTTACCTCTAGATTACTATCTATCTATGTTTTATATAATTAGACAATAAACATAAGAATAAAAAAAAAACTGTTGGTGCGCTGGGTGGGCCGAGCCCAATTTGCCAACTCTAACTGTCAGCATTTTATATCAGCATGTAATATAATTTTATATTTATCCACAAAAATGATTCTTATAGTTGCGTCTAGATTATTATCTATCTATGTTTTCTGTAGTTGGACAATAAACATAATAATAGATATAAAAAAGTGTTGGTGAGCATGGGCGGGTCGGCCCTCCGGGCCGAGCCTATTTTGTCACCTCTAACTGTCAGTATTTTATATAAGCATGTAATACGTTTTTATATCCGTCAACAACAAAAAATTCTTATAGTTGCATCTAGATTACTATCTATCTATATTTTCTATATTTATACAGCAAACATAAGGGGAAAAAAGTGTTAGCAGGCGGGATGGGCCGGCCCTCCGGGCCGAACCCATTTTACCACCTTAACTATCAGCATTTCATATAAGCATTTAATAGATTTTTATATCTCCACAAAAAAGATTCTTACAGTTGCATCTAGATTACCATCTATATATGTTTTCTATAGTTAGACAGTATACATAACAAAAAAAATATGTTGGCCGGGCTAACTCGCCTGTTTGGCGGGCGGGGAGGGCCGGCCTGTCGGGCCGAACCCATTTTGCCACATATATATGTCAGCATTTTATACCGACATGTAATAGGTTTTTATATTTAACCACAAGAAAAAGTTTCTTATAGTTACCTCTAGATTACTATCTATCTATGTTTTATATAATTAGACAATAAACTTAAAAATAAAAAAAAATTATTGCTGCACTGGGGGCCGAGCCCAATTTGCCAACTCTAACTGTCATTAATATATCTTTTTCCAGTTTTATAATTAATTATAGGGTTCGCTTTTTCTGAAGTTACTGCCGATAAGTTATCTGCAGTAAACCAATACGACGTCGTTTTGGAATGGAAATCATGGTATTTTTGTAAATTTAATTTAATTCAGGGTTATAATAGTCTTAATATTTATAATTTTTTAAGATTTCAATACCAAAACGACGTCGTTTTGGGAATAAATGCAGATAACTTATCTGCATTAACTGCAGAAATATTTTTCCCTTAATTCTAATAGGTATAAAAATTAAGCTCAATAGACATAATAATAACTATCATTAATATGCTTAATAATTTCCCATGCAGAAAGTAGTGGGCAATATTAAATACTGAATTTTTTCCCACCTATCAAGTTCAAAATTCAAATTTAAAAAGTTTAAATTTTAAGTATTAAATATTTTCCCACCGAATAGACATAATAATAAATTAATAAGCTTAACAATTTTTTATGCAAAAAATAAAGGGAAACGTGCTTAGAAGTCTGTGCAGATTCTCCAAGTAATAGCTTCTAGGTAATCATTCACGATATAAAAAATTGTGTTAATTATACTCTTACATCAAAAGAATGAAAGTTTGATTTCTTTTTAATATATTTTATTTTAAAATTTAAAATTCAACATGATAATAGAATTAATTATACATACTTTTAAAAAATAATTTTTTTCTCTTTTAATTTATATTATATACATATATATATATATATATATACATTTAAAATATTTATCTTAATTATTTTTTAAAAAGTTTCTTGTACGAATTCTTTTTGCTTTTTGTATCATTATTTAAAGTTAAGATTTTAATTTACTTTATTGTAAAGTTTATTTTTATAATTTTAAATATTTTTTTCGTTTAATTAATATTTTTTATTAAAATTAAATTTATTTTATACATATCTTTTTTCCAGTTTTATAATTAATTCTCATAGGTATAATAATTAAGCCCAATAGAAATAATAATAACTATCATTAGTATGCTTAATATTTTCCCATGCAGAAAGTATTGGGCAATATTAAATGCTGAATCTTTTCCCACCTCTCAAGTTCAAAATTCAAATTTAGAAAATTTAAATTTTAAGTATTAAATATTTTTCCTCCGAATAGATATAATAATAAATTAATAGGCTTAACAATTTTCTATGCAAAAAATATAGGAAAACATGCATAGAAGTCTATGCACATTCTTCAAGTAATAGCTTCTAGGTAATCATTCACGACATAGGAAATTGTGTTAATTATACTCTTACATCAAAAGAATAAATGTTTGATTTCTTTCTAATATATTTAATTTTAAAATTTAAAATTCAACATGATAAAATAATTAATTATACATTCTTTTAAAAAATAATTTTTTTCTCTTTTAACTTATATTATATACATATAAATATAGGGGTTTAATTTTCTCATGTTGAATGAGAATTCAATTCTCGTGTTGTAGAGATAAAAATCATGTGGGACCCGTGTGTTAGAAAAAATTATATGTAGGACCCATGATAGCACAAAAATCGAAGGGTGTGTAGGAAAATTTGAATTCTCATGTTGAATGAGAATTATAAAACCCATAATTATATATATAATTATATATATATATGTATACATTTAAAATATTTATCTTAAGTATTTTTTAAAAAGTTTCTTGCACGAATTCTTTTTTCTTTTCGTATAATTATTTTAAGTTAAGATTTTAATTTACTTTATTTTAAAGTTTATTTTTATAATTTTAAATATATTTTTCGTTTAATTAATATTTTTTATTAAAATTAATTTTATTTTATACATATCTTTTTTTCAATTTTATAATTAATTCTAATAGGTATAATAATTAAGCCCAATAGATATAATAATAACTATTATTAATATGCTTAATAATTTTCCGTGCAGAAAGTAGTGGGCAATATTAAATGCTAAATCTTTTCTCACCTTTCAAGTTCAAAATTTAAAATTTAAAAAGTTTAAATCTTAGGTATTAAATATTTTTCCTCCGTATAGACATAATAATAAATTAATAAACTTAACATTTTTCTATGCAAAAAATAAAGGGAAACATGCATAGAAGTCTGTACATAATAAATATTGTGCAATAAGTAATAGTAATAGTTTTGCATTATTTTTATTTAATTTTTTTATTTTTAAATTTTGGATATTCTAGGAAAACGTAACCGTTTTACGTTATTTTTAAAATTAATTCAATCTACCCTTGTATATATCTACATTTTAATTCAAGCCTAACTGCCAATAAAGAAGATATAAAATTTATTATTGTGCAATAAGTATTATATATATAAGTTTTATTATTGTGCAATAAGTATTATTTATAATCATATACCACTTTAACGTGCACCAAGTGGCGTGTCAAAAGTGTCTTCCAAAATTAATATTAAATGTCTATTTTGGTTGTTGTAGCCATATGCGCGCGTTTTCCCAACACACCCACTCGTATTTGATTATCCTTCTTGGAACTTCCAATGTAATAATGAAGTCAATATCTGATAATAACTTCTAAATCTTCTCAAGAACAAAAACATTAAAAACAAATTTATTACTTTATATTATTTTTGTAAAAAAAATTAATTAATCATAATAGGTATAATAATGAATTATAATACACATAATAATAAATATTATTAATAAGTTTAATAATTTTCCATGCAAAAAATAGTAGAATAATACAGTTGTTTGCCAACTATATTTTTAATAGATTTAACAATTTTTGATATAAAAAATAATGGAAGAAAATAGCTGTTTGTCTAACCGAATAATGTTGAATTTTTTTTCACACCTATCTAGTTACTTTAATTTTGAATTTGAAAAGTTTACTAATAGGTATAATAATTAAGTCCAATAGACATAATAATAATTATTCTTTTTGGTAAATATAAATATTATTATTTTTAGACCCAAAAAATTAATTAATCCTAATAGGTATAATAATTAGTGGTTTTGTTTTTTTTAACAACTTTTAAAATTCCACTGTTGTTTCTATAATGAACTGACTTAAACATTATGGTGTATCAGCTCAATGGTCAATTTAGTCATTGAATGGTCATTCATTTTAATATATTTATGTTTCTTAAACTTAAATATTACTCTTACGCTATGTTTAATAAATTGTCTCCATTGTGAATGTTCAACATCATCTTCCTCCAAGTACATAGTTGTAGCAAACACCACTTATCTTTTTTATAGTTAGGATTTTTTTCACATAATATTTGAATGGCTCCTCATTTTTGTTGAGTTAAATTTGGAGGATTTCAATAATTAATAGAGTAATATATGTAACAACTATAATAATTATTGGTTTAAGGAATATTAAAAGATATGTAGCTTATTCAAGACAAACATGTGAGAACAAAATTCTAGCAACAAAAGTATAGAATTAAAGCAACATTCTAGCTTATTCTATCTTGTCTTCTTCTAAATCACCATTTGAAACTATGTTGCTGGGTTGCACTGGTCTAGCATCGGACACACTTCGAATATCCTTTAAAGAAATAGATGATGGTTTATGAGGTCAAAGTAGTATCATTCATATCAAACTCATCATTTTCACCACCACGGTAAACATATCTGTCAAGAACAAAAATAAATTAAAGAGCAACAACAACAATGAGAAACAAATTATGTATGGACATAAAAAATAAAATAAAAAACTCATCTTGCTCTTGTAGGTATTACAAATAGAAAAAATAAGGACTTTAAGATAAAAGAGAAATTTTTACCGTGTTGAATTATGAGATGGTGCCCACAAAACACAGACAATGAAGGCTAAACATAAATATTTAATCATTTAAAAGTAAGGACATTTTATTATATCGTCTCGTTCATGATATTGTGTTATGGAAAAAATACTTGTAGAAGAAAAAAAGATAGAGAATTGTATCAAAAAAAAAAGATAGAGAAGAATGTCATACCTTCCTATGAGGAAGTAAATAAATTCATATTCTAGTGATTCCAAATCATCCTGTCAGCTTTACTCTACAATAGTGCTACAAAAAAAATAAAAAATATTATATGTTCATCAAATAGAAGAACAACTTAAGAAGAAGAAGATAAATAGGCAGAGAAGAGAAGAAACATATGCACAAAAGCTAATTACCAAATGAAAAGACCCAGTAACACATATCCTATTTATACACAAAATAATTTTGTTTTTTAATAATTACCTATTCAGATATTAACGATGAACTCTTTTATCACCTTTAAGTTTAAATTTTGAATTTGAATACTTTTCCACCTACCAATGCAAAAAGTAATGGGATATTATTACTTTTTCACTTATCCATGCAAAAAATAGTGGATCATTAATACAGCTGTCTTCCACCACATAAAATTGAATTATTTTCCCATCCATGAATTTAAAAATTCGAATTTTGAAAGTTGCCAAAAGAAGAAACATTTCAAAATCTGTCAAGTGTGAACACAAACCTGAGAAGCAAGAACAGATTGACACGTCAGCAAAGTTTCTAAAGTTTGGATGAAGATTTTATATATTAAGATTTGGTTTGTTTGTATAAAATTCTTAGTTGAGGCAAAAAAATCATATAATTGCGATTAAAAAAATAAATTATGTAATTATATTATTTTAAAGTATTTTATTCTATTAATGCAATCAATTATGTATATAATTAGTGTGAATTAATTGTGCATGTGGTACATGTGCAACCATGGTAGTTAAAAACTTGTTTTAAAAGTGTACTTTTATATTTTTACGATTTTTTTTTCATCAAAAAGTTTTTATCAACATTCCAAGCATTTTTATTTTCTTGTGATTTTTTATAAAAAAAATTATTATGATTTTATATTTTATGATTTTTTATCCCATTTCTGTGTTTAAGTAAAAACTTGATTTTAAAATTCTTGTCTGCAATTGCCACATGGCATTATAATGGCCATCTGTGCAGTTCTTTATCATAATTACCATAATTTTAAGATAATGATTCGGATATTATGGTAGAGATCATGATGCATAAAAAAATTATTATTATCTTTAATTTAAAAATCATAAATCTTAACTTATGATAATATTGGGCTGCACTAAAACAATGGAGGGCCCAAATTTGACTTGAAATTCACATGCTTAATTTGTAGAATCCGAACTCAACCTAGTTATTTTTCAGGCTGAGTTATGTCATTGGACCGGCTTTTAAGTCTTGAGCGTCCCAATTTTATTGAGGCATTTGTGTTATTGTGCAAAATAATCAAAAAATTGAACTGAATTGTGAACCAAACTGAATTGTATTTAAAACAATCGATTTTTAAAAATTAATTCATGAACCAAACCGGTTTTTAAAGAATCAGTTCATGAATCAAATTTATTTTTAAAATCAGTTCAAGAACCAAACTATTTTCGAATCAAATCGAACCGAATTGATTTTTATTACTTTATTTCTTTAAATTTAATTTTTTTCTTTTCAGAATAGGGTCAACCTGAATCGGTTTCGAACCAAACTAAACCATTTTCCAATCGAACCGATTTTGAATCGAATTGAGCCGTTTACGAATTGAACCTTTTTCGAACAGAATCGAATTGATTTTTATTATTTTATTTCTTTAATTTATTAATTTTTTTCTTTTCAGAATAGAGTCGACCCGAACTTAAATGAACCATTTTTAATAGAACTGAACTATTTTCGAATCTAACCGATTTTGAACCGAACTGAACCATTTTTGAACTGGATCATTTAAACCAATTCAATTCGTTTTTTCTAAAAATTCGGTTCAATTCGAAGGATGACACCCCTATTTACCATCAATGGCTCACAAAAAAGAAATGCTAAACAATCAAGACAATTCCAATCCAAATTTTTGGGAGTCTACTTGATGTTCGAACTATTTGGTGGATACTGTGTGAATTTTATTTTATTTTTTTCACGTAAATGAATCTAATCTTCATATGTAAATAGCAATTTAACTATGCTTGTATAATATGAGGACTGATAATTTTACATAATCTTAGCGATTGATCTCATGTGATTAATAGATTAAAATAATTAGATAGAAGTAGATTAATGATAAAAAAATTGATATAAAACTTATTACTCTTTTTTTCTCACTAATTCTGAGTCAGGTTTAGTATAGTTCAAACTTATTACTCTTACAACATACAAATTCATCATTCTCCTTACACAATATTATATATGACGAGTTATTTACATATCCAAATGTAAAGATACAGCGAGCAAAAAGATTATACTATTTTTGTTTTTGTCTCCCTAATGATTTAAATAAACCAGTTACAGATATAGTAGGCAGTTTTCTTGAGCCAACAAAATTCCGATATTTATAAGCTTTTGCACCTAAGTTTAGATCGGAATCTGTTCTTGTCAATTAATAAGCTCTCTATAAAAAGCTTATGGGGATAACCTTCTCTTTAATTTTTTTATCAAAAAAAAAAAAAAACTTTACTCCTACAAGTTGTTAATTGCTCTAAATTAAACTCGGCCAGATTATAGAAAGTTGACCATATATCATCACAAAACCCTCTACTCCTAATTTTAAAGAAAGTAGACCATGGCATCACAAATCACCATCAATCATAATCACCACAATATATATATATATATATATATATATATATATATATATGGGGTTTACATTTCTGCAGCTGATGTACGTGCAACAATCAAATACTTGCAATTTATATATTTGAAAGCATTAAATACAGGGAATCATAACCATACAAAAGATAAAAGCATTAAATATGGGAAATCATAACTATACACATATCATTGTTGTACGTAAAACGGCTGCAAAAATAATCTTACCTATATATATACATTGAAAAATGTTATATTTACAAACTTTTTATTTACAAACTATACTATATCTGACCGATCATACTTCAATAAAAAATATATAACCGGTCAAATTTAGTGTCATTTATAAAAATAATTGTAAACGGATTCTTCTAGTATATTTTACTTATTCTCCGAATGCTTCATTACACAAACCATGCTTAGCCATCCAAAATCTCCATCAAATAGTAAAGGCTAACATTGGTGATCATTCGTACGCCACTAGATCCCAATAAATTCGGTTACGAACACAATTTGACTCTAAATAAAGTTGACCCAAAAATTCCACATACCACATACACACACACTATCTATATATATATACACACACACATATCAACCTCACCATTCCCTACACCAGCTTGGTTTCGGATTAATCAAAAAATTAAAGAGAAAAAAATAAATAAAAAATAAAAGATGGGTTTGAGGAACTCTTGGGTATTGTGCTTGGCACTTATGCTAACATTCTCTTCAGCCATTCATGGCTTGGACATCACAAAACTGCTAAGCCAATACCCAGAATTTTCACAGTTCAACAAATACCTAACCGAAACCAAGCTGGCAGAACAAATCAACAGTGGTAAAAAAGTCACAATCCTTGCCCTTGATAACAAAGCACTCTCTTCCCTCTCTGGTAAATCCCAAGAAACCATCAAAGCAATCATCGGAACACACGTTCTCCCTGATTACTACGATGAGAAAAAACTCGTTGAAGCTCAAGGTAGCCACACCAAATTGCAAACCCTATTTGGAGCCTCTGGTGCAGCCAAGAACGATCAGGGTTACATCTATGTTAACCTCATTAACGAGGGTGAAGTTGCATTTGCTTCCGCTGTTGAGGGTTCTCCTTATAAAACCTTGCTTGTGAACACTGTCACCAACCAACCTGAAACCGTTGCGGTTCTTCAGGTCACAGAACCCATTGTTGCACCTGGTGTTGAATCATCATCATCATCATCATCACCAGTTGTTGAAAACGAAGAGAGTCTTATTGCTGAGTCACCTGCAGAGGCACCAGCTCCTAGCAGCTCTTCTCGCACCCAGGTCATGGGCTTCGTTGGTGTAGTTATGGCTTTGGCTTCATTTTTTGTCTCTTTTTAAAATGTTTATTAATTCTAGAACAAAAAAAAACAAAGTGGAAGAGGATGAGAATAGATATCGTTTGAGGAATTGAAACGATATATATTGACAGGATTTATAATAATAATGAAGATTTTGTTCTTACGGGGAAATTGATAACTTCGTCAATGATATTATTACACCGTTGATTTGTGTTTATGGGATTCGTTCATTTTGATTTTTGAATGAACTCGTTTTTGTGTTGTTCATTTTATTGTTTGTTTACTTTTGTGTAATTCTTTACTCGAATTTAAGTAAATGGTGATATGTTAAAGTATTTTTTTTTTTCCGATAACTCAATTCTAATTATCTCTTGAGACGAGTTGGCTCTCTTTTTTCACTAAGTTTTGATTTTTTGAGCCGACTAATTCGGAATACAAGGCGGATATAAGGATAAAAATATTTAAACCTTCCAAAAATGACATGTGGGGATCGAAACTTTCTTTTTCAGTTACTCAACTTTATTACTACCAACAAACTCGCCCTGTATTCCAGATTAGTTTCATACCCAGATTAAAGAATCGAAACTTATGAAAATATCAAAAGGTCGCTAACTCGCTTCCATGGTTGGGTTAACTCAAAAAAAAAAAGGGTATTATTGTCATACATGATAATTCCTTGCACGAGACACAAATATTGTCCGTTGTGCTCCTAAATGACCATGCGTTTAATTCAATAATTGTATTTAAGATCAATATGGTTTAACTGGTTTTATAGCAATTGATGCAGTTAATTAATAACAGCCGAGGTAAATTAGTTTTAACTTGCGTTTAATTTTATGGCTTGTAAATGTGTTTTAAGTGAGGAATTATTCTTAACGGACAGAACTGTAATAGATCGATTATCTTGTTAGCCTATTAAGTGTAGGTTACACTCATGTGAAATATGTAATGACAAGTATGTGCAAAATAGAATTATGAAAGAGAAGCAATAATGAGCTCTTCTGTACCCCAAAAAGAAACCGGAAAAAAAAAACGCCAATTTACAATTTTTACGATCATTGTGATGATATATATGCTGCTAAAAAAAAAGATAATTGCGAGGCTCTGGCCTAAAAGACTAGCTAACCCAAACCGTCTTCATATTTTTTAATAAAATATAACATAATTATGTGGCACACAAATTCATTTCAGAACTTGAAGTATTAGATCCATTATTAGAAAAGGTTATTTTATCGACGGGATTTTTTCGCTGTAAATAATTTTGTTGAAAATAAACTTTCTAATGGAAATTTTATGACCATCCAATATTCCATTGAAAGTCAAATAATTTTGTCAAAATTTTTGATGAAAAATTCCTTCTTACAATGGAATTTAACTAGAAATAAAATTTCAACGTCGAAAATAAAATACATTTTTTTTGAAAAATTATTGAAATTTTACGTTGCTTCTAAATGACTATTTCTTTCTTTATTTTGTGTGCTCATTTTCTTAACTATGTCTCCCCACTATAATTGGATTAAATTGATGCGGGGGGACCAATGTCATCTTCACTAGTATTTTCTTCCCAAGATCGAGGATTTTGCACGTATCTGCACGAGCATGGGTGTGCCTTGTGTCTGGAGCTCGTTTTTAGTGATCCGGAAGCTTGTGTTTCTTTTTAAAAAATAAGAGGAAAAAAAAAAATTGGGAGAGAATTTAAAAAAAGAAGAAGAATATAAATAAAAGAAAATATATTATTTTTTGATAAAGAACCATCAAATAGAATTGTGGTGCAAGTACATATTAAAGAAATTCTCTGTGCCTGTTGTATTTGAGTGTCTTTATGCATATTTACAATAGCTTTATTTTTTTGGGTACATATAATAACTTTATTTTTGTGCAAACTGGTTTTTCTTTACTATAAATTTATCAAATTTGTCAAGTACTCTAGCTGCCTAGGAGTCTAGGACCACCTTAGCATCAGTCAAGTCTAGCTTTATTTGATTGTGATCGGGCATTTATATTTATGAAGAGAAAGTTGTATACGTGGATAAATCCAACATTATCACCATGAATTAATGACAGATTTGACAATAGGATGCTCAAAGATTTCCTCGTTGTTGGGGAGGACCATGAACCCTACAAAGCCCACGTGATGCCATGTGGGCATGCAACTCAACATTCTTATCGAATAAAGAATTTTTCTGCCTGTCGAGTAAAACAATGGGTTTTCGTTTTATCCTTTAACATAACATAACAAACTTTTCTACACTCACAATATTTTGTAGGGCCCACACTTTTTAAAACAAAAAAATAAATAAAAAATTAAGACACCCAAAACGAATCTCTATAACATTACACAATCACTTTTCCTACAACATAACTATTATAAAACCCTAAAACAATATGAGGCACGTTCGGAGGACAAATGATGATTTATTACTGAAATTGTGGTCGTTTGAAAATTGAGGGGTGCTTTAAAGACTCAACATTTCTGAAGGCGCTATTGATGATGAGGTTTGAACGGTGATGCAAAATTATAGGAAGAATAACCCAATAATTGTACTAGATCTCTTTATTATTTTAAAAAATACAAAAAAAAAAAATCTAATATGATCAGAAAGGACACTATAACATTTAAAATCCTAAAAGTCAATCCGAGGTCCACCTACGTACATAGAACAAAAGACTTTTAATAAATTATATATAACCTTTTTTTTGAAATATTTTAAAAAATCATATGATGTATTTAGTTTATAAATTGAAGAATCAATTCAAATGAATATATATACACACGAATATATATATATATATATATATATATATATATATGAAAAAAATGCAGATAAGTTATCTGCATTTATTTCTAAAACGACATAGTTTTGGTATGAAAGTCTTAAAAAACTATAAGTATAAAGACTATTATAACCCTGAAATAAATTAAAATTACAAAAAATATCATGATTTTTGTCCCAAAACGACGTCATATTGGGCTTACTGCAGATAACTTATCTGCAATAACTGTAGAAAAAACGAACCCTATATATATAGGGAGAATATTTTCTCTTTTTAAAGGAGAAATTTTTTCTCCTACTAGTGACTCATAGCATAAGTTGATCTCATCTTTATTTTTTTTTTCTCTCCACTATTTTGTAGGCCTCACTTATACTATGAGTCACTAGTAAGAGAAAAACTTTCTCCTTTGAAAGTAGAAATTTGTTTCCCATATATATATATATATATATATATATATATATAGAGAGAGAGAGAGAGAAAGTGTTTGTCATTTTAAATGACAGAAAGTTATGTCATTTTAAGAGAGATACAGACACAGAAAATTGGAATTTTAAATTAAAAAAAAACCACTCACTTTCTCTCTCCCATGATTTCTATTTTTCTGTGTCTATCTCTCTCCTAAAATGACAAACACCAAACTCTATATATATAGGGGAGAGATCATTTGACTATAAGTCTTACTCCTCATCGCAGTCGTTGATTTTCGTTCATTTAACGGTTATCATTTATTTGAAATTAATAAATAATTAATTGTTATAATTTATTAAATTATAACCGTTAGATGAACGGAAATCAACGGCTGCGATGAGGAGTAAGACTTTTAAGTCTGGAGTCAAATGATCCCTCCCCATATATATATATATATATATATATATATATATATATATATATATATATATATGTTTGTTACATTATATAACATTACTTCACTTTTCTACACACACGTCAAAGAGGTGAGGTCCACATATTTTTCTATTTCTTTCATAAAACCTATATATATATATATATATATCTCAAACTGCTTAAGATATATTTATCTCCGGTCACCCCTAAACTATGTCGTTTTGTTTATTTATTTCTTTATATTAATTGATTCACCTTTGAATGGTTGTGATTTCCTTTTTCTCTTCCTTTATCAGCGACAATTCATCTTTGTACGGTTATGATTTAGTAGTCGGAGAAAAAAGGAGTCATAACCATTTAAAGGTAAATCAATTAATATAAGGAAATAAATAAATAAAACGACGTAGCTTGAGATAAACTTATCTCAAGCGGCTTGAGATAAACTTATCTTCAGCCACCCCAAAACTACGTCGTTTTATTTATTTATTTCCTTATATTAATTGATTCCCCTTTGAATGGTTATGATTCCATTTTTCTCTCTCTTTCTTTATCACCATTGATCACAATGGCGGACCTAAAAAATTTTATTTATGTCTGCACACTTAGAATAAAAGAACAAAGGAATTTTTTTTAAATATATTAAAATACAAAAGAATATAAACAGAAAAAAAAACTTTAACTTAACATAAAAAAAGTAATCAAGAGTCAACTAAACTGTTACAATAGAACATTTTGGGTCCTCAACAAAAATGACGAGCCTTAATTTAATCCCTTAGGAAAAAAAAGTCGACTCGTGGTCTCTCAGAATTCAAAAATAGATCCAGATATCTTCTGACATTAAAAAATTAGGTTTCGTAATTTTTATTGATGACTCAAAATATATTTTATTCTTTTTTAAAAAAAAAAATTTGTGTGTGCACTTGCACATATACAGGTCCGCCGTTTATTGATCCATCTTTGTACGGTTATGATTTAATAGTCGGAGATAAAATTATCTCAAACAGCTTGAGAAACGATAAGCCATATATATATATTAATAGTTAAAATTTAATTTAATTATTTATTGTCAGCTAAAACAGAGACCATTTTTTCTGAGCCGTAAAATCCAAATGACTAGACAAAGGGGGCAAATATTGCCTTTACGGTGTCCAATTATTCCCAATGATGAGTAAACATCTAAGGAAGATTAATACAATCACTCCCACTGTCATCACGTGGTCATCTCGTGATGTATGACGGAACAACTCTTGCATTGAACGGAAATCGAATCGCATGAAGTTGTTCTCCTAAATGAGAAACCCCATTAGGCCCCACAATATCCAGATTCTATGCCAAAGCCAATAATGCCTTATCCTAACCAAAGAGGACCTAAACCCCGAAAGAGACATATAAATCTTCCACTTCCAAGAGTATAGTATTTTCCTCTTTTGAAACATATATATATATACCCTTCCCCACCCAACCTTTGCTTTCCTCAAACAAAACAGAACAGAACCCCTTCTAATTAATTTTCTCTCCCCTGTTCCTCTGAGCAACGCATCATAAATAACCACATATATCCTACTACCCTGTAGAAAACTCAAATTAATGTCTGGGGTATGGATATTCAAGGATCGTGGGTTTCGTTTGGTGGAAAACCCTCAAGCGGCGGAGGGGAAGACAGGTAGTTCAAAGAAAAAGGTTTTGGTTCATTTACAAACTGGGGAAGTGGTATCTTCCTATAGTTCGCTTGAGCAAATCTTGATTGGTTTAGGATGGGAAAGGTACTATGGTGGAGACGCTGAACTGTACCAATTCCACAAGCATTGTTCCAGTGACCTCATTTCTCTTCCATGGGATTTCACCAAATTCACCTCTGTCTATATGTACGATGTAGTCATCAAGAACCGCAATGTCTTCCACGTGCGCGACATTTGAGTTTTTATTTTTTTTTGCTCTATATATATATATATAGAGTGTGAAAAATCTTGCAAGACTTTAAGGTTGATTCATTTTGCTTTCTGTTTTAAGCAATAAGCTATTATGGCATGGGTGAATAACAAGTACTCATGCCATTCATGAATTTCCCGTTTGTTAATTTCCACTCTATACATACGTTCTTGGGTTGGGCGTTTGAGTAGGTTTTTTTTTTTTTTTTTTTTTTTGGGCATTTGTTTTTTACTTTTTGTCGTGTAAGCGTACTAGGATTAGTTTCCATGATTAAGGAAAGGTCAACTCAACAGAAATATACAGTGGCTTGTAATGAT
This sequence comes from Gastrolobium bilobum, assembly GCF_033153095.1. Classification (NCBI taxonomy): domain Eukaryota; kingdom Viridiplantae; phylum Streptophyta; class Magnoliopsida; order Fabales; family Fabaceae; genus Gastrolobium; species Gastrolobium bilobum. The sequence goes on along the minus strand of NW_026899605.1, from coordinate 138,657 downwards.
TGGCTCAGAGAAATCGACATTAAGAGTAAACTAAAAAAACGGTATTTATGGATCTTTAATGTGTTAAATAACATCATCATATATTAAAAAAAAGAAAAAAAAAAAGGGTATTTTATTACTTTGTTTGCCAGTTAAAAGGAGAAGATTTATTGTGACCCAGGACCACCATTTTTTAGGTGGTCCCCTAGTATAAATGAAAAGATAAAATTAAAAAAGAAGAAAAATAACAAAGGTTAAAAAAAAAATAATTAATGTTATAAGAAAGAGTACCAAATCATTGAGTGGTCCTAGAGCATAAAAAATATTTCCTGTTAAAAGATAGAGAAGAGGGGGTTTGATGGAACTTCACGTGAAGTGGATTGCAACCCAAGGTCGCTATAACATACTAGCTGGGTCGCGCCACGTCTGCATGTGTCATTTATGAAAATGAAATATTAGTTATTTTGACTTCTAGTTATGATTCTGATCCACGACTGCTTGTGTCATATAATTCTATATCAATTGATCGATTACATATTTTTAGTAGGAAAATATTACTCTCATGTGATATGAGAGAATTTTTCTCTCATACACTCACAAATTAAGGGTGGGATCCACTATTTATTTTTCTCCCATGAACCCATATTTAATATTTAATATTTATTTTTACCTTTGCATAATTATGATTTCACATATTTAATGATTTCACATTAAATATGAGAAATCCTAACCATACAAAAATAAAAATAAATATAATTATTGGATCAACATAATCAATCTAAAGGTAAAATTGATTGATAATAATATTAGTAGTAACACTAATTGGTGATTACAATTATATCTTACCCCTTATTAATAATGGCTATTGACTTTTTTTCCTTTACGTCCACAAAATACAATACACTCCATTATTTTATTTTTGATAAATAAGGAAAATAAAAGACAATAAATAATCAATAATTAATAATAATAACAAGATCTTCATCAATAATTGTAATACGATTATATAATGATATTTCGAAATTCTTTCAAAATGTATTAAATTTCAATTTTTGTGGCTTATAAAAATATTAAGTGTATTATTTGAATTTCTTTATCATTAACAAATGATTATTAATTTTTTTTATTTATTAAATTAATTTGGTTAGTTTATTGTCCTTCACTTTCAAATAAAGTCACATCACGTGTAAAATTTGATTTTAAAAGTAAATGTAAAATTTTGTATTCTTATAATGATGTAACTCTTAGGAAGGAGAAATCATTTAGTGCTCGTGGAGCACTTTTCAATAATTGGGGCATAAGAGAGAGAGAAAAAAACTCCTCTTATGTGGCACCCCTAAAATGGAAGGATCACGGTTATCTCGGATCATTTTAAATTTTTCCCTTGGTACAGGAGAAATTTTTATTTGTCCGGGAATCTCGATTTTCAAAAATATGATTTTTGCATTCAGTTTACGATAATATCTGAAAATTTAAAATTTAGAAAAATTCAGTTTCCCGGGAATCTCTCAAAATCCAGCATACCAAACGCCCAAGAGTCAAGAGGTTAATACTTGCAATCGAATTAGTCATTTTTCCCTTACGAAGAGTCAAGAGGTTAACACTTGCAATCGAATTAGTCAGCTTAGGACATCAGTTGGTATCTGACAAAAAAAGAGGAAAAAAAAATGATAAATACAAGTTCCATCCCTCAATATATATATATATATATATATATATATATATATATATATATATGGAGAGAGATCATTTGACTCAAGAGTAAGACTTATAAGTCTTACTCTCCATCCTAACCGTTGATTTTCGTTCATCAAACAGTTATAATTTAGGAAGTTATATTAATTAATTAATTATTAATTAAACTATTAATGACAACCGTTGATTTCCGTCCATCAACGGCTAAGATTTGGAGTAAGACTTAAAAGTCTTACTCTGGAGTCAAAAGAACCCTCCCATATATATATATATATATATATATATGAGAGAGAACATTTGACTCAAGTCTTACTCTCCATCCTAACCGTTGATTTCTGTCTATCCAACAGTTATAATTTAGGAAGTTATATTAATTAATTAATTATTAATTACACTATTAATGACAACCGTTGATTTCCGTCCATCAACAGCTGGGATTGGGAATAAGACTTAAAAGTCTTACTCTGGAGTCAAAAGAACCCTCCACACACACACACATATATATATATATATATATATATATATAGGAAAATATTATCTTATGCTGTAGGAGAGTATTTTTCTCTCCTACACATACATCGACTTCCGTGTTGCTTTTTTTTCTTTTTTTCTTTTTCTTTAAGTGAGTGGGTCACACTCATAACTATCTCTATGACATAAGAGAGCTTCTCTTATGTCACATGAGATTAATAAAGCCCTATATATATATATATATATATATATATATATATATATATATATATGGGGAAAGTATTTCTTATGTGACTGCAGAAGGGAAAAAGTGCAGCAACACAGGATACACGTCTGAATCCTGGTTTTTTTTTTTTGATAGAATCCGCACGTGTATCCTAATGTTAAAAATTTGTTGCAACTTTTCTCATCAGCAGTCACATGAGAAGCGACGGACCCTATATATATATATGACAAAATGATTTGTAAAGTGATTGCATCTAAGAATTGGTACGATTCTCTATGTACTCCCGGAACTAAACCAGAGTACACCGTTCCCGAATGTACACTAGAGAAGAACGGTGTACTCTGGTATACTTCCGGAGTAAGTAATGAACCACTATTCTTAGGTGCAGTCACTGTACATCCACTAAACCCAATGGCGGACCCAGAAAAAAAAAATTTATGTTTGCAAACTTAATGTGGAGGTTCGGGGGCAGCGCACCCGAAGATTTTTTTTTTTAAAGAAAATTTTAAATATATTAAAAAATATATAAACAAGAAAAGAAAATAATTATAGGGGTTGGTTGGGTTGGATCCATGATAGTTAAAATCCCGATTTAAATATGCGATTTTATGATTTTACAATTTTTTTTAATCAAAACAATTTCATCAAAATTTTAAACAGTTTTACGATTTTATGATTTTTTACGATTTTTTTATGTTAGGATTTTACGTTTTATGACTCTTTATCCTTCTTCCGATTTTAGGTAAGATATCGATTTTAACTACCATGGTTGGGCCTATGTTTATTTTTTTCAATCTTCCTAATTTTTTTTCTTTTTTTTACTTGACCTAAATCACCCACCCTTTAAAAAAAAATCTCAAACTTGTGTCTGCAAGTGCAGACAGCGGGAACTATGTGTGTCCGCCACTGACTAAACCCTATGTATATATATAAGCTTATTGTTTCTCAAGTTATTTGAGATAACTTTATCTCCGGCTACTAAATCATAACCTTACAAAAATGAATCAATGGTGATAAAGGAAGATGAAAAAAAATAACCATATAAAGGTGAATCAATTAATATAAGGAAATAAATAAACAATAATGATGTAGATTTTAGGTAGACAGAGATAAATATCTCAAGCTGCTTGAGAAATATTTTTCTCATATATATGGTAAAATCGTTTCTACAGCCGCTTTACATACAGCAACGACAGGTGTATGATTATGATTCCCCACATTTAATGCTTTCATCCTTTGTATGGTTATGATTTCTCGCATTTAATGCTTTCAAGTATATATATGGCAAGTATTTGATTGTTGCACGTATAGCAGTTGTAGAAATGTAAATCCCTATATATATATATATATATATATATATTTATATAGGTAAAATCATTTCTGCAGCCGCTTTACGTACAACAACGACATGTGTATGGTTATGATTCCCCACATTTAATGTTTTCATCCTTTGTATGGTTATGATTCCCCGCATTTAATGCTTTCAAGTATATATATGGCAAATATTTGATTGTTGCACGTACAACAGCTGCAGAAATATAAATCACAGATATATATATATATATATATATATATATAGGGTTCATCGTTTCTGCTGTCGCTGCAGATAGGAAAATTGCAGCAAACCTATTAACACTAGGATACGGAGCCGTATCCCGGAATAAAATAAAAAAAAATAAAATTCCAGGATACAGAACCTTATCCTGGTGGAATTAAGTGTGGCTGCAAATTTTCTGATCTGCAACTACAGAAGAGCTATTAAAGTTATATATAGGGAAATGTTATATTTACTACCATGTTAGCCTTGTTACTCCTAAAACCTGATTGATTACCACTAGTTTCCATTTTTTAACCGTTGATTTTAAATTGATCCAACGATTACCGATCAGGTAGTAAGAGTAATAAGCCTAAAAGAGTAATAAATATAACTGCTTCACACACACACACACACACACATATATAGAAAGTTATTTTTTGTAATGTCACTGGATGGTCAAGTCATGAATAAACTATGTTGTTTTTTTGTTTTTGTTTTATATTAATTGATCAACATTTGTACGATTATGATTTAGTGATTGGACAAAAACTTATATCCAGTGACTTGACACTCATAAAACCTATATATATATATATATAAGAAAGATTATATTTACAATCTCTTACAACTATATCTTAACTGTTGATTTCCGTCAATCAACAATTATCATTTATTGCAAATTAATAATTAAATAATAAGTTTGATTTGCGAAAATAATAACGTTGATTCACAGAAATCAACGGTTAAGATATAGTTGTAAAATGTTGTAAACGAAAGTAGGTTGTAAGTATAACATTTTTCTATATATATATATAATAGAGAGAGAAATATTTCTCAAGCTGCTTGAGATATGTTTATCTCTGGTCACCCCAAAACTAGTCATTTTATTTATTTATTTTATTATATTAATTGATTCACCTTTGAATGGTTATGATTCTCTTTTTCTCTCTCTTCCTTTATCACCATTGATCTATCTTTGTACGGTTATGATTTAGTGGCCATAGATAAAGTTATCTCAAGCAGCTGAGAAATGATAAGCCCATATACATACACACATACATAATGCTAAAATAATTTATGCAGCCGCTTTACGTACAACAACGACAGGTGTATGATTATGATTATATTTGATTGCTGCACGTACAGCAGCTGTAGAAATGTAAACCCCTAGACACATACACACACACACATATATATATATATGGGAAAAACATTTTTCCGGCAACTTGAGATAAGTTTATCTCCAGCTACCCCAAAACTACGTCGTTTAGTTTATTTATTTCCTTATATTAATTGATTAACCTTTGAATGATTATGATTTTCTTTTTCTCTCTCTTTCTTCATTACCATTGATCCATCTTTCTACGGTTATGATTTAGTAGCCGGAGATAAAATTATCTCCGGCAGCTTGAGAAACGATAAGCCATATATATATATGTGTGTGTGTGTGTGTGTGAATTTACATGATATAAGAATTATAAGTTTTATACTTAATTTTAACCATTGATTTCTACGAATCAGACGATTATAGTTTATTGGGTTACACTAATTAATTTATCATTAATTCCCAAAAAATTACCATCATCAAATGTATGAAAATTTGATGTAAGATTTATGATTCTTATGCTGGTGTAAAGAAATTTTGACCTTATGTATATCATTTATCTTGTAACTCATTACCTTATTAAATCGAGTAAATATCAAGCATAATGCATTAAATTAATTAAATTGATCAAACTGATATTAAATTATGATTGGTTATTAAATTTATTAAGTCAAATAATATTTAAAATCATTAATAATTGTCAATTACCTGATGCAATCTTTTAAATCTTTGAAAATTCAAAAATGACAAATTTATCATTAATAATAAAATTTGACTATTGAATTCATTGTTATTAAAACCGGCTCGCTGGTTTAACCGCATGGCCGGTAAATATATGTAAATCTATAATTTATATTAAAAAATTATAAACATACTCAAATATCTGTAAAAAAATGATATCAATTTCAAATGTTTTAATAAGAAAAACAATAAATTACATATCATTGTCCAGCAAAAGATCTATCAAACATATAATATTTGTGATACTGGTGCTTCAGTATCAGTAGACGACATTTCTAACTATGTAATTCAATAAGCAACAGATTACTCAAATATTTCAAAAAAAAACAAAAACAAATCATTTGTGTGTGAGAGTGAAAAAAAGAAAGACATCAATTGATGAGAGGAAACTAATTTTTTTTTATAAATGGGCTGGGTCATCGATTTTTACAAAAATCGACCGAGTCACGTAGGTTCCATTACATGGTCGGTCCAATACGAAAACAGACCAATTATATAACCGGTTCATCAAATTTTGGGTCAACGTGGCCGAGTTGGTCTGGTTTTTATAAAATTGATTTGAATTTTTCCTATTTGTAAAAAAATTGAATCAACTCGATTTGTTTTTCAAAAAATAAGAAACAAAAGAGAAAATAAGTTATCATATCATTATTTTTGAATTTGTAGGTGTTCGATCCTGGAAAGACCGTATTGCTATACCGTATAGTATGCGCTCAGAGATACTGTATAATCAGATGTATACTTGGCTTATAGCCGATGTCCCAATCACTGCGCACAAGCAATGGGCTTATAGCCAAGACGTGAGTGTGCACAGTGTTGGCAACAATAGTAAATAGGTTAAAAAGTATGTACTTGGGATCTTTAGGCTCTTATTTATAAGGATTACCTTCCTAGGCTTGGGCCTTTTGAGATCTCCCAGGTTGCATTAGTATTCCTCCCCTTTCTGTTGGGATGAGGTCCTTATCTTGAGTATTTTTGTTTTTTAATATTGTTAGGATTATAGAGAATCTATCCTTTGATGGGAAAATTTTTATATGATCCCGACCATGTTATTTTTTCTTGCTCCCACTCACTATCAAAACTTTTTTGACTATTTTACCCCTGCTTTTTCTTTTGTTTTCCTTTTTTTCCCTTTACATGTGAGAAAGAGTATTTGTAAATTCTATGGGACTGGTCCATGGAATAACTTCTCCCTTTGATGATCTCTTGAGCAGGTAGTTAGGATATGATGAATATATCCATAACAGTAGGGATTTGGAAATATTATTATTAATAATGGCTCTTGTTTTTTTCCTTTTCGTCCAAAATATACAATACACTCCATTCTTTTATTTTTGATAAATAAGGAAAAGAAAAGACAATAAATAATCAATAATTAATAATAATAATAACAAGATCTTCATCAATAATTGTAATACGATTTTATAATGATATTTCGAAATCCTTTCAAATTTAAATATATCAAATTCAGTATTAACAATGCTTTTCAAATATTTTTTCCTTATATAAAAAAATTCAATGCTAATTTCAAATATTTTTTCCTTATGTAAAAAAAAAATTAAGTGTATTGAATTATTTGAATTCTTTTTTTATCATTACTAATTTTTTCTTTCCTTATTTAGTTAATGAGAAAAGTGTTTGTCATTTTAAATAACAGAAAATTATGTCATTTTAAGAGAGATACAGATACAGAAAATTTGAATTTTAAATTAAAAAAAAACCATCGACTTTCTCTCTCCCATGATTTTCGTTTTTCTGTGTCTATCTCTCCTAAAATGACATAACTTATGTCATTTAAAATGACAAACACCAAACCCTTAATTAATTTGGTTAATTTATTGTCCTTCACCCTCAAATAAAGTCACATCACGTGTAAAAAAAAAAGTGAAACAAATCGATAATTGTTTTTAACAGAAAGGCAATTTTGTAAAAAAAAAAAATCCCAAATCGCCAGACTTTTCAGGAAAACGAATATTAAAAGGAAAAAAAAAAAAAAAGGACCAAAAGAAGAAGAGGAAGGGAAAGAAAAAAGCGCAATAAACCGAAGATAACCGCTATAACAATCAACCTCTGCTTCTGTTTCTGGGAGTAGAAGAGGTTTTGAAGAGAAGAGAAGAGAAGAGAAGGAGTAGAACTGAAAAAGTGGAACCTCTTCATTCTGCAAGCGTTGAAGCTTTGTTTCCCTTGTGTGTCTGTGTGCTTCACTCCAATGGCTTCCATTCCCGGATCTCGATCGGGTGGCAAAATGGTCCGAACCCGCCGAACCGCCTCTGCCAGGACTCGGACCCCCTACGACCGACCCGATCCCTCTCAGAGCCCTAATTGGCTCTCGCGTTTCGTTGTCTCCCCAACCCGTTTCATTGCTTCTGGTGCCGGAAAGCTCTTTTCCTCTGTTTTGGATCTCAATTCTTCTCCAACTTCCTCCTCCTCCGCTACTTCTTCTCCTTCCTCTTCTGCTAACGATTCCAGTGATGGTAATGTCTATAATTTCATATATGCACTTCTCTTACCATGACACTGCTCTACTTGGAATACTAGGGTTTCTGTCCTTTTTGTTTTTCTGCTGTTAAAATAATTAAGTCAATTTTTTTATTTTTTTTTTATTTTTTTGCTATGTGGACTTGAGGGAACAGAAATTGTGTGTGCTGACTTTAGTTGTAGTTGATCTTAGTTTTGGTAGATCTAATATTCGAGGTAGGTGCATTGCAATTATGGCAGTTTTAAAGTTCCTAATTGGATATGAAAAAGACAAATTACACGAATATATGGTGTATTTTAAATATAACCGTATGCAGCGGTCATGCTTTGTTCAAATTTTTTTTTTTTTTTTTAAACGTGCTCGGTGTACAATTTTGCAGAGGAAGTTGGTACTTTCGATGATGAAAATGATAGCCCTTTTGAAGGTGATATTGCATTGAACAAGGTAATTGACTCTCTGATATGTTGTCTTGTGCTTGAGATGTAGCGCTTGTGTTGTTTATTGTAGAAACTAGTCCTTTTCAATAAGTCATTGTTCTTCATATTTCCTTTTTAGACACCTTTTTGTTCCACTTACTTATATAGGCCTTTGGTAGTTTTAGAATACTTCACCCCTTTAACCTATCCTCTCCAAAAAAAATAAAAAAATAAAATTGGTTGATGATTCCGAAGCTTTAAAATGTCATTTTTAGAAATGCATTGGATTGTGATTTAGAGGCAGTTTGTCGATGGTTTCTTGTCTTCATGAATCCCTTGGTTTCAGCTAAGAATATTGCACATTTGATATTGGATTCTGTGATGAAAGGGTGGGACACCAGAACTGATTGATTTCTCTGTGAAGGGATTCCAGCCATTAGTTTGGAATAGCAAAAGCAAGCATATCATCGAGCAGCTACTTATGCAAGAGTCATTCTCAAGGTACTGAATAATTTATATTGATTATAAATTTAACATGTGGATTTTTCCTTTGTTGCTTCTTAGTTTTTTTCACCCTTCTGTTTGTGTATAATAATGTGTTGGAAGTTTGCTTGATCTGCCTCTTTTGTAAACAATGTAATTTCATTAATACTTATCTTTAGTCAAATAAAAAGACACTAAAAGTGTGCATCCTGGTTTTAGGACTACCTATTGTATTTTCATAGAGTTGAATTTAAAATTAGTACTACTCTTTGTACAAGAAAAATTAGCAGTACTCTTAGCCTCTAGCATAATTCTATTTCATATTTATCTAGTAGTATACCATACAGAATCGTAGATGCTAGTGATCAAATCATAGAAGACATTTCTGCCATTTGCCAATTTTTAAATTCATAGCAAGACTTGACAGCATCCTTTGACTTCAAAATTTTCCTCCAAATTACGTACAATCTTGGTGACTTTAACTTGCCGAAAATTCGGAGCGATCAAAATATAAGAATCAACCCAGGCCAGGCATAAGGAGCATGATCATGAAAAGTGCATTATGCAGCATATATCAATGACCTGTACTAAAATTTGCAAACCTTGAGTGATATGTAGTTTATGAACTATATGTGGAGTAGAACTGTATTTATTATGTGGTTTAACAATGTGTAGAATTTTATGGATGCATTAGCTATTTCCTCAAGTTGTTCAGAAAAAGATTCTAAAATAACTTAATGTTTGATCAGGGAAGAATGTGATAGGTTGATAAAAATAATAAGATCAAGAGTTGTAGATTCTCCTGCAAATGATGATGATGGGGATAAGAGGCCAAGGGATATATTCAACATGACTTTTGGAAACGGTATTCTCTCCATACAAAACCCAATTTCAACTCCTTACTGTTACCTGACCATGGGTTTTTAATTATCTCATATACAGATTCACCCGATCTCTGTAGTGCTGCTGTTATGGAGGCAAAGAAATGGCTGCAGGAGAAGAAGTCAGGATTAGATTCAAATTCAGATTTAGGTTATGGAAGTCATAGTTTGATTTTGGCTACATCACCACAAGTTAGTGACTTTTTCTTTCTGTATCTGAGTTTGTGGAGATACTTATACTGATGTTTGTACATGCTATCTCCTTCCCCTTTCATCCAAAAATCATATAATATATATCATGGCAATATGATTTCCCATTAATTTTTGTTTTTACCTATATACCTCTGGGTGTTATGCAGGATCCCAAAGATGAAGGATCACCGGTGGATGTGGCTAAGTCATATATGCGCACACGCCCTCCGTGGGCATCTCCCTCCATAGACCATACTAAGCCTCCAACACCATCCGGAATTCAACTCTTTAAAGAAGAAACACCACATCTATTTGGTGGCAATTCTACATCGTCCTCCAAGGTGCCATTTGATGTGTTATTTATTTTTGGAAAAAATGTATTTATCATTTTATTATTAGCTAATTTTGTATTCAAACTGGGCTTTTTACCTTTATGTTATTGACTTCTTTACTGGAAATTTATTTAGAGAGTGGAGCCCTTCATTTTGAACAGACATTGCTGTCACAGGGTATAGTTAAACCAGAAAATTTATTATTAATGAAATTCATGAAGTTAAAATCTTGAAAACTAATAGAGATAGAGTACAGGACAATTGAATACGAAGTAGATAAAATAGTAGATAGAAGTTGTCTATTTTATTTTTGGGATATATTTGGCTGTCTTTAGAAAATGTGAAGACCGATAAAGATAATTATGTATGAGGGGGGTATTATGCATGCAAGTTGAATTTTAAGGGAAATAATTAAGTTTTAATTTCACAAGAGTTATTTATTTTGCATTATAATCCTGCTTAGTTTGCCAGGGATGGGAAGGGGGTGGATTTTATGTGCCCCGTCTCTCCTGCCAGTCATAATCTCACCTTTCTTACCCCCCCTCCTGCGGTTGGTAACAGTTGCAGCAGCTTGGGTATAGTTAGTTTGTTGAATTGAAGCTAAGAAGTTGATTCTGCAAAGTTCTTGATGTTTCTTAGAAAAGATAGTGAATGGCCATTGATGAGTATGTATCTTGTATCTGCACGATTTCTGTTTTTCATTATGAGAATAAGACGTAGTGGAAATGCCAATTTCATGCTTAGGTGGAGGCTTGTATAAGAAAAAGTTATGAAACAGTAAGATATATGGATGGGAAGGGGCTGTCCGAGGGTTCAGTAGGAGCTCAAAAGATCTCCTATACTAGCATTAAATCTCTAAAGTTGGCTTGCAAGTGAATGGTGAAATGGAAAAAGATGACCTAAAATAACGGAAGTATATGATAGTTAATTAATGATATGGGGCTTTAACCGTTCCTTGTACATACGTGATCAATCCAATCCATTGGCCTGCCTAAAAGTGGATGTAGAAATTTTGAAAAGTATTATTTTTGAAATTCACATGCTTCGACTTCATAAAACAACCTGAGTGAGAAGATTTGTTCTGGAAAATCTATGACTGTCACCTGGTAAAATCCAGAGGCTCTAAGTTTTCCTCTTTTAGCAGTTAGCTTCCTTAATTATTTTATTATACTACTACAAGATAAATTATGTGATATACTTGTACCTTAATAGAATTTCTCATGTTCTGGAGTATCAGTTGTCAAGGATTTACATGAATGCTGCTGTCAATCATAGCTGTTTTCATCTGTGTTGATTGAGTTACAGTATTCAAATGTTCTGTTTATGGATGTGCATTTGTGCTGATAATAAAAATGCAGTTGAAAAGGGATTCTCCTGCTACTGGATCATGGAGTATTCAGGATGAAATACGAAGAGTAAGATCCAGGGCAACAGAGGAGATGCTTAGGACTCTTCCCTCCTCAAAAATTGATTGGTCTGCATTTGCTGTTGAGCATAAAAATAATGTGAACTCTTCTGCTATTGAAATTATTGAAGCTAGTTTGCAAGAGAAAGAAAATAATTTTACAAATTTAGAATATGCATCTACAAACTTGGCCAGAGGATTAGGTTCTCAGGCCTCTCCAGGTATGATTCTACTGCTGTAGGAAGCCTGTTTGGTTATTCTGCTAATCAGTCATTTTAATAGTAAAAGCTATTTTTTCTTTATAACCATGTTTCATTTCTGCCTTTCAGATTTGGAGAGTAAACTGGATGGGTTCCAACCTGAATCTGTGCTGTGTGATCCAGCTAATAATAATTCTGAACAGAATCAGGTGCTCATCCGAAGTGGAGTTAATATAAATAGCACATCTTTAGGGTTCCCTGCCCCCTTCCTTGTAATACATTCAGGATTATTATAAGGATCAAGCTATTTTGTTTCTAACATGGTTACTTTTTTTTCCTTTCACTAGGGCTTTGTAGCTGTTCTGAAAACCAAAGGTAACACTGCTGCTAGTAATCTGTACTGCAACCCCCCCCCCCCCCCCCCCCCCCCCCCCCAACACCCCCCAAAAAAAAAACCAAAAAAAAACCAAAAATACTTTTAGGCCTTATATTGGTGTCTTAAAGAATGACAGTATACCTAACTTGTTATTCAAATATAGTTTAGAAGCAAATCCGTTTGCTAATTATCAATGCCTATCTAATACCGAGGATGATTATAATTGTGCAATTTGACATAGACATTGTTCATTGTTATTTTAGAGCTGATAAGTAGGAAAGTTTTTACTCCTTACAAGTATAAGTCCATTGTGCTTTCTGTTGGTGCGACCCGACCAGCAGATGAAATGCTTATTCATGAGTTTTATTCCCCTCTCCCACTAGAAGTTTTACTGTGCTTATGAAAAACCATGCTACATAGGCACTCAAGATGACTGCAGAGAAATAACTTCTTCAGGACTAAGAGATGGGTCCTCGGATGATATGCTCAGGTTAGAGTATTTCTATCTTGTTGACATTTATTTTCAATATACTTTTATAGGTAGATTTTTATCAGGTTAAGTGTGTCACTGTCACCATTTACTTTCTGATATTACCTGATTCTCCCTTCCCACCCCAACTTTACTTTTTCCTTGTTTCTTTTTACTTGTTTGATTGATGAAGTAAATGTACAATACATTTAATGTCCTTATAGTTGAACCCATTCATCACCTTTTTGACATTTTCTTTAGCTGATAAGTGGAAATTTTAACTTTCCTACACCACAAACATTTCGTTTTGCGCTACTGTGTTCGAAATTGACAACTCTTCTGAGTAAAGGTGTCCAAATTCCCAGTATTTGATTATTATCATGGTACTTTCTCTGGGTGACCAACCAATAAAGTTGTAACTCTAGACACAATGATGTGCAAGATTGATACAGTAACAGTTACAAATTGTGTTTTGAGTTTAATCCTATGACAATGTCTATGATTATCAAGAGTCACACGCACAAAGGTCTGGTCAGGCTTTTTGTGGAAAACTGGCCCTGTTTTGTTGTATTAATTAGCTTCTAATTTTAACATTTTTCTGAATGTAATAGGTATGGTGGTCTGGTTAAAGTCAATGGCAATAATGACACTAATGGGTCTAATCATCAGCGAGATTCAGTTGAAGAAACTAGAGAAGGTAGGAACTTTTAGTCCCTTTGGCAGCCTTATTAGAAAAAGCACTCGGTTAATATTACATACTATTAGGTAGCTAGCAACCTGTTGTAGATTATTTTCTTTGTATACTGTTGTAGCAGATTATTTCCCTTGTATCAGTTTGTTAGATGGTTTCAATTTTGTTGTGCTTTCAGTTTGTAATCTGTCAGTAATGCTGACTCATCACTGAGTCAGCTTCAGCTCTATAAATAGAGCTTGTTAGCACTATCTGTGTATCAATTCATTCATTACATTCAATATGCAATTTAAGTAGAAATAGTTAAGAGTGCTATTATGAGATGCTATAGTGTTTAGGGAGGCACCATGGGCCCCTGCACTATGCTATGTGTTTAGTTTTGCCACCTTGGAATCAGTGCTATCTTCTGATGGCAATAACATCTACCAGTGAAACTAAGAAAATTTGTGCAGTAAATAAATATAGCTTTTGTGTCGGGTCTGGCTAAAAAGAAAGTAAAAAAAAACCTAAACTCCCCCATAAGCTTTGGCACGCTATTGGAGGCCTTTGACATTGCCCACTGCTTTTGAATCGCTGGTGGAGGTCCGTTCAGGTGAAAGTAGCTTCTCAAATGTTTTGTTGCAATGAACAATGCATGCAAAGGAACTTCAGCTTTTTTATTTCTATGCTTCTAGAATTTATGATTTATGTTTGGTCAAAAAGAAAAGCCTCCAAATAGTGTCAGCTGCTTTGACTGGGAGGTCTCTTTTTGCCCTGATCATGCCACTTGAGGTTTAGTGGGTAGATATTATTTTTAGATATAATTTTTCTTCTGTGTTTTTATGCCAAGGCCCAGGAAATACTCATTATATACACAGAAACACGTGCGCACAGTACTTTGTTTCTATATTGTCATTTTAAATGGTTTTAGATATATTATTACTTTTTTATATAATATGCACCGTATTTCAAATAAGATGTGCTATTCAATTTTTGCTACAGTCCTACAAGCCATATATTGCTGCAAGTGCACTATTTGCTTTTAAAAACCATGTATGCAGTATATAATTCCTTCACTTTTATACTAGTTCTTCATGTTCGTATTCTTCTTTTAGACATTGTATTCAGTTAAACCTTTGTTCACTAATTGCAATTCAGTGTAGGTAGCGGGCTCACTTTAGCTTGTGTATGATTGTCGCATTTTATTGGGAATGTGATTGGATTCAATTTAATGTTTCTTGGTTAAATTATGTTATTCATTTTCTTGAGGATGTGTTTACATAGATTAGGGTAGTTATCTACAGGACCTAGCATGTGTAGGTAGATTTATGGTGTCTTCCCCTTGTTGTGTGGATTATTATAAATCTCTCCCTCTTTGTGCCTCTTTAATTTAGATATTTTTACTCAGAATTTTCAAATCTCAGTTTTCGTCTTAGATGCTGATCCTTCCTCTGAGTGCAGCTTTAAATTCTAGATTACAAGATGGAAAGTGCTTGGTATTCAAAGAGAAGGTTGGAGCAGATGATGCATGGTTAAATGGGTTCCCCTCTTCAGAAGAGCCCAGGTAAATTTATGGTTATCTGGCTCTTTTGTTTCTTTTTGGTTGAATGTTCTTAATGTAAAACCTTTTTTTTGTGTAAACTGGCTTTTACTTTTAGCTAATCAGTAGAGTGTAAAATTGTAAATCAAATTTTGTTTTTACTGTCATCACAATACGTGGGTCATTACTCATTACCCACAAGCCGTGATTCTTTCTTGGTAGCTTTACTTCCTGAATTGCAAAATTTGGAATGAATAATTTTTAATTGACGTGAAATTTCATAGTGGGAAAATCAACTGAGTTTCTCTCACGCCTGTCTGGGGAAAAAAATTATTTTTCCTGTCTTATCCCAATTATCAAAATAGTAAATTAATTCTACCACTTTCTTGTTTGCCAGTTTGTATGCAGAGAATGTTATTGAACAGGGCACAAGAACATTGGATAATGAATCCAGTGCAGTTGATTCAAGACAGGAGAGGACAGCTCAGGGTGTTCTTGAGCAAGAGACTTGTAAGCTGTTGCGTGAATCTATGGAGGTGCCTGATATGAATGTAGCCGACACTGTTGCTTTCAAAGAAGATGACGGTGTTGCAACTGGCTCGCAGAACAGTTCCAGTGTACAGGACGAGGTTCAGCCGAATAGTTCTCGGCTAGGTTCAGAATCAAGCTTGGCAGCCACACCAACTAGTATTGCTAAGCAAAAGGGTAAAAGAATTACCAGATACAACAGAAGGGGCAAGAGCAGGGGTGTCAAATGATGCCTGTTGTATCTAGTATGTTAAATTTTAAGTTACCCTTAGCTTAAAAAGTAGGGATCTGCAGGTCATTTGTGAGATTAATGATATTTACGAATGAGTCTACGTCAACTTGGGCAGTATTTTTCTTTCATCTGCTTCCTTTTCTGTATGGGGATTGCGTTCACGAAATCAGGCTCAGGAAATCGAATGCATTTTCTGTAAAATGATTAAATTAGCTACATGGAAGTTTTTCTTTTCCTCTTTAACTAGATTAATAGATTTTTTTATGGGACAGGTATGAACTCAGTAACCATTCGGGCTGTTCTATGCAAACTTTGCATTCTGGAACTAATAGTTGAAATTGTTAGACAAATTATGGCAGAATAATAGATGGAATGAATGTGTTTTGAAATTGCTTCAACCATGCACGCAATCACATGAATTAAAGCATGGAAAGGAAAAAACAATCCGTACGTTACAATAGTGATAAATATTCGAAGGTTGTCAACCAAGGTGTGAATTTGTTATTGCCGATTTAATTCCTTGATGTCAATCTGAAATAAGGCAAGTAACGACGTATACAAAAGAGTTGTGACTCTTAACACAAACCCAAAAAGTTTGGAGGATCTTCCAAGCACTTGGTAACAAGCCTTTGCCTACTCCTACTCAAGATCCTTTTAGAAATTCAGGTACAAATAAATTTTACTAAATCATGTGAGACTCAAGTCCCAACTCAAATGATGGTTATGTTACGAAACAGGAACACAGTCAAATCCTCTCCATCATAGGCAAAAACAATGAAGAAGGCTACTTTTATCAGTGTTTTAGTCACAACCCTTTTCTATATGTTCTGTGGTTGCTTTGGGTATCCTGTGCTTTCGGAAACTTAAAGCCATGGAAACCTTCTTACTCGTTTTGGCTTTTGTAATCAGTTTGAAGAGGGTGTAAGAGAGTATATGATTTACTCTGTGTTAGTTTACTTTCTGTTGTATTTTGTGATAGACAGCTTTCTGTTCTATGATTCAGTTTCATAACTGTAAGAAACTGTTAGTGCGAGCTCAGGTTCTGTTAGAAGTTAGTTTGCTGAGCTGGCTACTGTTACTTCTGCTGTAAGTAATTGCTAAATTTCAGCTTATAGAACAAGCTATCTTCTCTTCCCTATATATATATGAGTTCATTATAATCAGTTTAATTCTCAAGTCATTTACACAGATTTCACTCAACAAACTTTCTCTCCTCTCTCTCATACTTTTGTTGTTATTTTTTTTATCAATTGCTAAAGCAAGAGATGGGAAATTACTAAGTTTATTGGATGCAATTTATTATAATAAATTGTACATACAAAACAGAACTAGACATACTAGAACAGGTTGATACTTTAATTTCATTGGATGCAATTTATTATAATAACACGTACATATCAAACATAACTAGGCATCCTAGAACATTTTGAGGCCAGAAGGCCTGCAAATAGTTGATTCATTGAAGCAACGAGTTGCATATATATGGTTTGCAATCTGAGTAGGGTGGTCATCAAAGAAAAGATAAGCGTTTCTATTTGCACAAGGAACAGTGTTGGGACGGCATTTAAGATCACCATAAATGTTATTGGGGCAGCAAGGTTTCCATGTCTCTCGTATACCTGCAAAGAAAAGCAGTTATTCAAGTGTGCCACCACAAGCTTTTAAGTTACTGTTTTGAGTTACCATCTGGTTTTTTTAACTCACCATATCTACCTCCATTTTCCCTTAGCTCTATAAGGAACTTGTAGAGATCTGAATGTACAAAGACAGAGCCAGGAAGCTGAGATTGCAGCTCATGGAGTAAACTGGGTAACCTCCTATTGTAAAATGTGATCCCAATGTTTATCTTGTCAACACATTTTCCTCTTGGTCTTGTGTGGACAGCTCTTGATGGAAAGCAACCTGCTGGAGGAATATTGTTCACCAAAAATTTTCTTGCTCCTAGGTCATACATTTTCTGCCACAAACAAAAGATGAAACAAATGAAAGAATTCTCCCCCATTTGTGATATTATTGTTGATATATCTCTCTCAATGAAAGCTTGGTTGTTTGTGTTTTTGCAATTGCACTTACATATGGACAAAAGTGATAAAAATTGTCATAGAATGAAAAATAAGAACCAATTCTATATGTCATATACATACCTGCAAGCGTAGGGAGAATTCTTTTAGCAGGTTTGAAGCAAATTTGGTAGTGCCATGGAAAGTTCCATTATGGAACATGTCATTCACCCCCGTAGAGATAAAAAAGAAGGATTCAGATAGATACCTCTCTAGTTTTGCTTGCTCATTGAACTGATTTGGCAAATCATTCTTAATAGTCTTCTGGAGTAACTTTATTTGGCTGTCTAGTGTCAATGTAAACTGCAAAGAGGGAAAACAATATATGATTTCAGAGACAACCTATTCAAAGAACAGCAAAGCTCATGAACTTCTAAATACAAGTATGTTTTAACATTTACATTGTTGGTTTCTGGTAGAATGCCAGAACCAGCGGATGCATAATTTATGCCTGTGGTGATTTTTTCCCTTTGATGCTTTGACAGACCCATGTAGGGAGGGGCAAAGGGTAGTCCTAGATGTATAGCTGCATAAAGAATGAAGATTAATTTGTTTGAACATTAAAATTTTTGTATCAGAATGAAATATAAATTTATGGAGCATAGAAAGTTGAAAAACAAATGGCAATTGTATTTCTCACCTATGTAATCAACCACTGTTTTTCCGTTAGTGTTTCGACCTGTAGGTTTGCCACCAAAGTCTATACCATAAGGAAGAAAGGTTGGTCCGCCTATTGGAAGGTAGTTGTTGTTTCCACTATCAACCAAGGAATCACCAAAAACATACATAGCTGGAATCTGTTTTGGGTGATATGAGTTCATTGCTGATGCTAGGGGCAAGAACAAAGTTAACACAAAACCAAGTGTGAGATACTTGGTATTCATTTTTGAGACAATGTATGAGAAGCCAAGGTAGGTAGGTGTAAATATAATAAACTGGACTCTAAAGCTGTTTAAAAGAGGGACTGATGGACTTGCTTCTGCATTGTTGTGATTATTGAACAATAGCCTTAGTTTTATAGTGGCATTGCCTCACATAATGACAATTCCTGCATTATTTTACGTGTTGAAGCTATACACTGCTGATACTGAAATGAAAACAACCTACTCTATCTTAAAAGAAGAGTGACAACCATGATTTTACTTTCAAGCTATACACTACTGATTCTGAAATGAAAACAACCTACTCTAATGAATGTATTGAATCTTTATTACACAAATAGGACTTGTTGGTGGAACTAGGAAGACTTATTTTCAGTAAAAGTGTAAGTTTATCACTTTATTTTTTTTCTTAAATAAGTATGTCTATATCAATCCCCAAATACAATGGCAATGCTGAGCATTTAGCATGTCTGCTATAGTACCATCCTCTAAAACAAAAAAATATGTAACTTTCTTGTTTAAAGGCTAACATGATGTGAACTTTCGAAGTGAAACTTGACCATAAATAGACTTTGCCAACTGCAACTTTGTTTTGCTTTCTTATTGAATGTCTTTTTGTATGTTAAAGTTTAACTCGGGTTTTCAAACTTAGCTGGATTCATTATTTCGATGCAAAAGAAAAATAAAATAAAATCAAATCAAAATTTCCAACATGAGCAAATGATGATACTAGAAGAGAAATTGATCATACCACAATTCTTTGTGATCCATGTCATGATATTGCTGTTACTGTGCAGTATTAGTAAGTGCAGATTATCTTATTTGACGTGGAGAAATGAAATGCAGTGATAATGAAACATTTTCATCCACTAGAGTCAAAGAATCTGTCAGAGAAGAGTCATTTGAATTTTGTGACAATCAAAAGTCTATTTAATAAATGGGAATGATGTTAAAATGAGTTGGTATTCATAAAAGTTGAAGATTCAAAATGAGATGGACAAAACAAGTAGGAAACATTGGCAAATTGGTTGGTGAAATGTGAGTTTAATAGCACTCCTAATCAAATAAAGACACAAGTGGCGGTAGTTGAGAGTGTTTGTCTCAATGCAAGGTTTAATGGTCCATTGCATTCTTAACTATTGCTCCTATCCTATGCCTTTAAATCTGATATACATAAATGTAGGCTGTGGCCTGCATAGACACAGATATGCCATCCTTCTTTCTTTTTTGGTCATTCATTCGTTTATTTTTATTTATTTTTTTGAAATATACAGGGTTCTTTAAACAGATTGGTGCATGAAATGAAGAGACTCTTAGTATGACATGGTTGGTGGCTTCTATGGTACTTTTGTTTTGGTGACTCAAGATTCTTGACCATTGGATATTATATTGGGATTCGTTTAGCAACTTTAGGATCTGATTGGTTTAAAAATCTGTTTTCTATTTTTTTTTATTCTAACTAATCATTACAACCAATGTTATGAAAATTGTACAGAACGGATTGACTACTAGGTTAGTGGGTCATTGGCCTAATAAGTCAATATTGATTGAACCATTTGATTTGAATTTATATAAAAGTATGTAATAAATATAGGGAAATATAAGAATCATGTTGCAGGAATGGCACTGTTCATTCCTGCAACAAGGATACGGCGTCGTATCCTGATTTTGGTTTGATTTTTTTTTTAAGCGTGGGACCCACACTTAATTTGTGTGTAGGAAAGTGCTCTTGTCATGTCAAATGACAAAAAGGGAACCCATAAATATAATATAAGTTCGTTTTTTCTGAGCCAAAAACGAATGACGTCGTTTTAGACGGAAATCAAGATATTTTTGTAATTATAATTTATTTCAGGGTAATAATAGTCTTTCTTATTATAATTTTATAATCTTTCATTCTAAAACGACATTGTTTTGAGAATAAATGTAGATAACTTATCTACATTCACTGTAAAAACATTAAAACCATATAACGTTAGTGATAAAATTTCACAAAAGAATTAGTGGCATAGTGGTGCTTGTTGTCCGTTAAACCAAATAAAAGGCAAGTTGTCGGTTTGATACTCGTTCAAATGCACATATGATCCATTGGCAAAACGACCATACTACGATCAATTTTTAAATGTATCTCCAAATGAAGATATATTTGGAAAGTTTGCCCAATGTAGAGCAGTCAAAGACGTCATGTTGTCTGACAAGATCAGTCTCGTCATACAGCTTAGTATGTCTACATGCCACCTAGGCTTACTCTCCCAGTCGCGTCAACTTCAGTGACGAGTCCTACATGTTTCCCGCTATGCATTGTGACGCGAATGGCACCACGTGGCTTATGTCTCGTGACACTTGTTGACGGTTTCAATAGATCTGTTGCCTTTCTCTTCTTCTTCCTTCTCATTTCTGACTTCTGTCTCCTTCTCCTTCACGTTCCTTCTTCTTCCCTTCTCCTCTCTTGTGTTCGTTTCTCAGCTCTCCGGTGTGTCAAGCAAATTTTTCGCGTGGCCAACTTTCCTTCTCCAGTCTGTTTGCACCTCTGCAGTCACCCAACGCCGGAGCACCCCACACCATACCATACATTTGGGGCTAATTTTGTCACCCACCGGAACAAATAGTTCATATTCCCATCTTTCCACCTCTCCGTTTAGTCACCCACACGGGTATGGTGTTGTTTTAATTTACCTAGTACTTGTCTTTTTTTGTAACCTTAATTTTGTTTGTGTTGGGTATTTTTTTTTAGGGTTACTTTGTTGTTTATCTGGTGTGGTGTTGCATTTTTTACCTATCTCGATAATTTTTAGTCACCCACTACATGTATGTTGTTGCATTATTCATTTTCTTTGCATGTGTTTTGTAATTAGTGAATGTCATTGCATGTGTATTGTAATTAGTGAATGTAGTAGACAAGGTGTTTAAAAAAATCCAAATAATTGTAATTAGTAGATTCATTAATAACATTAAGCATATTTAATAATTAGTAAATTTGTTTTAATATATTTATGATTTTTAGAAGTGGTAAATATTAAAATGCTAATCACTGATTTAATTATTTTGTAATTAACAAATCTTCTCATAATAAATAAGAACCTAAGAAAAAACCTATTAAGTTAAATAAATAATTATTAATTAAATAATTAAATAGTAATTACTATTAGTGTTATAATTAAACATTAATCATGTTAGTAATTTACGGTTTTTATAAGTGGTAATTATTAAAACGGTAATAACTATTTTAATTATTTTGTAATTAATGATTTAATCATAATAAATAACACACTATGAAAAAACCTATTAAGTTAATTTAGTAATCATTAGTGTCATAATTAAATATTAATGATGTTATTAAATCACTTTTCAAATAATTAAATAATAAAAATATTTTTGGAAACCTTAGGCATAGAAAACTTTTTCTAAAACCTATTAGTGTTTTAATTAATTGTAATCATATTTTAATTTACAATGCCATAAAAACCCTGCTAGAAAAATAAGTAATTAATATTGAAAATTATAAACATTAATCTTAAATAGTAATTTTGATTTAATATATTTATAATAATTATAATTAGTAATTATTAAAATTGTAATAATTGTTTTAATTATTATATAATTACAGATTTCATGTTAATAAATAAAACCCTAACAATTTGACATATTAAGTTAAGTTATTAATTATTAATTAACTAATTAAATAGTCATTATAATTTATTGATTTAGTTGAATATTAATCATGTTATTAAATCCTTTATAAAAAATAATTTATTAATAATACAATTTTATGAAATCGTAGGCATAAAAAATGATTTTGTAAAATAATTAATACAACCCATTTACTGACTAACCTGATGATGGTGGAACAACCGCAATATTGAACATAGGGATAACAGTCTCGTGTGATATGGGATTCTCATCATGTTCATCATCACGTGGATCAATATCATTTTGATCATGGTCATTTGCCAATAGCGTCTTCGTCTTCGTCTTCCTCTTCCTCTTCATTTTCAGGTTCAACATCTACCATATAGTCGCTTTCTTCTCCATGTGCAATAGTTGATTGTGTGGGCTGGGGTACCGATGACGATGGATTTTGTGTCTGACTGTTATGGTCCAGCCCACGTATTGGTGTTGACAAATCCTTTGATGTCTCAATATTCACGTATAACTCAACAAATTGAGATGTAGTAGAGTTTGGACAAATGTTCCAAGAAAAATGTTAATGTCCTCATCATCATTTATTTCAAAACTTGCATATTTGCGATTTCCACATGGGACTCTATCCGTAACTGAAGATATTACCTGATTTTGTTGCAACTTCAACTTCTGACGAATCTTCTCAAGTAGATCTTCAATGGAAAACCCTCAGACAATATACATGGCTCTCTTTTTTCCTTCGAAGCTCAAACCGCCTACACTGTTAATTTTAGAACCATTATAATATTCAAATGAACGAAATTGTTCCATTGTAGTATTGTGTTTTTATGCAAATAAAACACAAAAAATTAGAGGATAGTTGAAATTCAAAATAAGTAAATAAACAACATATGTTTAAATACACATTGCAAGTGATGGAAAATAAAATATGGATGAAGAAGCGGTCAGTCAATATCTGATACAAAAATAGAAACACCAGACACTAACCAAATTGTCACATATTGAGCAACATCGGAAGATTCTATATTTAACCAAGTCAAGTATTCCAGTAAGTGTCGGTAACGAGATTAGTTGTGTATGTACTTCTTACGGGACACTACCCCACGCTATCCTCGTGGGGCACCGACAGCCATGTGCCGTCACGCTATCCTCGTGGGGCACCGACAACGTTGGCTGCCATTCACGTCACAATATATGGCAGGTGTAGGGCTGATTGGATCACGTCAGAATGCACGGCGAGACACTGTAGGACTCGCCAGTGGAGTTGACGTGACTGGGAGAGAAAGCCTACGTGGCATGCAGACACGTTAAGCTATTAGACTAAACTAATATCGTCAGTCAACATGACGTCTTTGACTGCTCTACATTGGGCAAACTTTCCAAATGTATCTTTATTTGGAAATACGTTTAAAAATTGATCGTAGTACGGTCGTTTTGCCATGATCCATTAGTTGGATTGGACTAGTTGGGGTCCAGTCTTTGGGTAAATTGGTTGGACCGGCCGGACTAGTCCGATTTTCATAACATTAATTACAATGGTTATTTTTATAATTTTTTTAAATTTTTATAAAAACAAAAAATAAAATAAAACTGATGTGGCAATTTTTAATTATTAGTGAAATTTTTAATGAAATTTAAAAAAAAAAAAAAATCCCTTAAATCAAACAGACGATATTTATGAACTATTCAATTTCAATTTGTTAATCTTTTGTGTTTGCATATAATGTCCCTGCTAGTTGTTCCATTCAAACTTTGCATTCTTGAAGGATGAGAAAATTCGAAGTTACGACACTTTACACATTACGCAACCCATGAAAAATTCACAATTTTGTTTAGCGAGTTATTAGAAAAAATAATAACAAGTGCAATGTGCTACCAGTACCACATGCCACAATCCAGAGCAAACTTGCTATTTCGTTTTGTGGGTTATTAAAAAAATAACAGGTGTTATTATAACCAAATTTTCAATGTTGTTGTTATTATCATGAAGTTTCGTATGGGTGAGAAGTTGTGTTCAGGGTGCGAGCTCATATATATGGTTTGGGAAGGTATCTAATGACACGTATGATGGCTCATAAATTATCGGCAAAAAAATTGATATATTGTTTTTTAAATAAAAAATTATGAATTTATGACAATTTTGAAATAATTACGTATTTATTGTACAATATTACGTCTAATTTATGCGTCACCAATCATGTCTAAATTAGGCATCACTAAAGAGGCAATCACGCCTAATTTAGGCGTCACTTATCAGTGTTGACACGTGTCACATTTTTTTTTCAAAAAAATAAAATAACAATTTAATCGTAAAACTTCTGAAAACCATAACTTTTGACTCAGGTATCCGAATCAGGTAATTTTTTTTTTGATTCCGCATAACTTTTCGAGATCTACATAATGACACCTCATTTGACATATTTTAGCTCTCACAAACACAATATGAATTTGCAACAATGAGACTTTATTTTAGAAGTCGTGGTCTGAAATTAATGATGATAATTTATACCGATACGAAAATAAGAAATCTTACCTTCATTATTATTCTATTTATATTTAATGATTCATACAAATTATATTACTTATCAATTTTACTGATCTTTTTACTATTTTTATTATGGTCTTTTATTTTTTTTAATAATTTAACACACTATTAGGATTTGGGAGTTTAATCAAATATAATTTACAAAGATTTGGGAGTTTAATCAAATATAATTTTTTTGTAAATTATATTATCGTATTGTTTGGGGGCATGTTATTGTCATGTTATTGTCATATTACTTTTCTTTTTATTTTATATTAAACTACATTGTCTCCCGCTGTTATAGAAATAAATAAGGAAAATGTTATAATTACTACCTTTTTTCTTATTACTTGTTACTACAAAATCTTAACCGTTAATTTTCGTCAATCTAACGATTATAAATTATTGGGTCACACTTATTAATTAATTATTAATTTATTGGGTCACAATCTAACGATTATAAGATAAAGTCTCATTGTTACAAATTCAAATTATGTTTGTGAGAGATAAAATATGTCAAATGAGGTGTCATTACGTAGATATCGAAAAGTTACGTGGAATCAAAAAAAATTACCTGATTCGCATACCCGAGTCAAAAGTTATGGCCCTTATAAGTTTTACGATTAAATTATTAATTTTTTTTTTGGAAAAAAAATGTGACACGTGTCAACACCTGATGAGTGACGCCTAAATAGGCGTAATTGGTGATGCCAAATTAAGCGTGATATTGTGCAATAAATATGTAATTATTTTCAAAACAGTCATAAATTCAAAAAAAATTATTTAAAAAACAATAAATCTATTTTTTGCCATAAATTATCACTTTAATATCGCCTTTCTTAATTCCTTTGTTTTTATTTCTATGTGAAAAATGCAGTTATTATTGTCATTACGTTTCTAGGAGTGAAGAGAAATTCCCACTGTGATCCCTATGCAAGCTCGTGAACATGGTTTGAAAAGGCAAATAATGACACGTGATATTTTTTTTTTTTTTTATTTTTGAAAATTGTTTCAAAGCTATCCCGTTGAAAACTAAGGACTAATTCCACGAGGCGGAGAGATCGCGATCATGGGTACAGATTTATAATATTTCAGCGGCACAAATTTGTCCCCCTTCTTATAAACTTAAAGATAATAATAACAGCATTGGAAACTGGGTATTAACGGCCACACTTTTTATTATTATTATTATTATTATTATTATTATTAACTATTAAAGGAAATAACGTGTTTGTCCTGGGTTGCGCCACATCACAGCACTTGTTAATTTATTATTTTTAATAACTCACTAAACAAAATAAAAAGGAGGATAAAAGCACTAATACCAAATGGGTAATTTGATTAAAACACTAATATCAAATGGGTAATTTGCTTTCAAAATACACTCAATATATATATATATATATATATATATATATATATATATATATTTTGCTAAGGGTAATCTCCAATTTTCACCACATAATATGATTTATATAATAATATTCATAGGCCGTTTGCCGATGTCATGTTTATTTAATGTCATCAATTTCAAATTTAATTAACTGAAAAATTGAAAGGACGATAAAAGCCTTGATTTTTTACGAGTTCTTGGAATTATGATTTTAAATATAATTTCGCATGTACATACAAAATATACAAAATGCAAAATGGTGACTATTACTCCTTATTGTCATTTTACATTCCCTACACCTTTGAAAGGGTGAGGTTTTTTTTTTTTTTTTTCAAAAGAAATTCTTGCCCTTCATGTATTTGTCACTGCATGAAAAGTTACATAAAATAAAAAAAGCATTCAATTCGGATAGCTAAGCAAAAAAATATACCTTTTTAAAAGATAAAAAAAGGACGAAATTAAGAAGGGAATTTGAGAAGGGAAGAATGGTATCATCACTAAAAAGTTTGCAAAATGTCTCCAATTTATATTTTTTTGGCAAAACATTGAAATAATAATAATAATTTAATCATAAATAACATTCCAAAATATATAATTCAATCACAAATTATTATAATAACATTCCAGAAATATGTAAATCAATCATAAATTGTTGCAAATAATGTTCCAAAATAGGGGCAGGATCATCTTACACTGGTGTAAGAATAATAAATCTTACACCAAATCTTAACCATTGATTTTCTACATCTAACGGTTAAGATTTATTAGGTCTCACTTATTAATTAATTTTTAATTCCCAATAAATATCAACCATTGGATGTACGGAAATCAACGGTTAAGATTTGGCGTAAGTTTTATTATTCTTACACCGGTGTAAGTTGATCCTATCCCTCCAAGGGGCATTTTACACCAGTGTAAGTTACACTCTTAATCTTGTTCATTGATCTCACTTATATCTAAAGGATCTAACTTTTTAGTAAAGTGAGCCATTAGATACAAGTGGATCAATGGTTAAGATTGAGTGTAGGACTTCTAACTCTTACACCGGTGTAAGAATATCCTGTCCCTTCCAAAATATATAATTCAATCACAAATTATTATAAACAATACTCCAAAAATATATAAATCAATTATAAATTATTACAAACAACACCCCAAATTATATAATTCAATCATAAATTATTATAAACAAAACTCCAAAACATTTCACATGTAACTGTTTTCTTTCATGATTATTAGTTAAATAATATGTTACTATTATAATATTACGTTTACCATTGACATGGTAATATTTTCCCTATAAATAGAAATCCAAGGAGCCATTAGCCATTGCTTCAAAAAAAAAATGGAATGAAGTCACTAGAATTGGTCCAGTGCTGTTAGGATTGGTTCATTGATTGTATTAAGTTATGTGTTCAATTTCTATTTATATAAAAAAAATAGAGTGAAAATCCAAGAGAGAATTTTGAAGGAAATAAGAAAAATAGCAAATTTTGGAGGAAACTTTACTCGGGGAGAGGGAGAGGAAAAAAAAGAAATTGAGAGTAAAAGATTATTTTTACAATGAAAGATAAAAATGAATAATAAGATAAGTATAACTTTCTTCTTCTTTTAAAATATAAACTCCGTTGAAGTGTTATATGTTATTTATTTTACGGGTTTGGTGTTTGTCATTTTAAATGACATAAGTTATGTCATTTTAAGAGAGAGATAGACATAAGGAATGAAAATCATGGGAGAAAAAGTGGGTGGTTTTTTTTAATTTAAATTTTAAATAAAAAAATATTTTTTTGTGTCTATCTCTCTTAAAATGACAGAATTTTATGTCATTTAAAATGATAAACATTTTTTCCTTATTTTACTTTTTCTCTTCTTTCCTTAATAGCTATGGGATATCGCGTTTCGATTTATTTTATGTTATTTATTTTGGCAATTTACATTTATGTTTCCACACTTTATAATTATATACGTGTATATATATCAATATATGTATATAAATTTATTTTTCTGCAATTTATGTTGTTATATATTATAATTATATATATATATATATTAATTCATATTTAAGGAAGTTTAAAATTTTGTAATTTATAATTACCGTTTATATGCATAGTAACATATATGTGAATAGTGTTATATGTGTGATAAATATCATAATATATTATTTAATTATTTATTTTTATTTTCCTTATCTAATATTCTAAAGGAAACATATTCTTTGGCAAGTTGCTGACGTGTCGTTTTCTTCTTCACTTTCAGCTTTGTGTTCACAATACAAAATATTTAATTAAAACCTTTCCTTCTTTGGTAAAAAAGAATAAAAATAAAAATATATTAAATAAAATCGAATTTGTAATTAAATTCAATTGAAAAAATATGTTAACAATTGTTTATGGCACACAACTCATTTAATGTCCCACTACTTTCTGAAATCTTTATTTTTAATTTTAATTTTTAATTTTTAATTTGAATTTAAATTTTAAAGAGTGAGAAAACATTTGAACAATTGTTGGTGCCAGACAACTCATTTATTATCCCATTACATTTTTGTTAAAAATAATCAATAAAAAAACAAAAATATTTTGTAAAAAAGGCAAATATTTTGTGTATAAAAAGAATATGTGTTATTGATTATTTCATTTGGTAATTAACTTCTGCGCACATATTCCTTCTCTTATCTATGTGTTTATCTTCTTCATCTTCTCAGATTGTTGTTCTATCACATGAACATGTAATATTTTTGCTTTTTCTTTTGCAGCTTTGTTGTAGAACAAAACTGACGCGATGATTTAGAATCACTGGGATATTGCTTTTGTACTTCCTCAGAGGAAGGTATGACATTCTTCTCTATCTGCTTTTCTTCTACAAGTATTTTCTCCATAATCTAATATCATGAATGAAATGATATAATAAAATGTCTTAACTTTAAAATATACAACGAGCAATGGCATAATGCGTGGATCATCCCAGCCTTTTGGCAAGTTCTGTCTTTTTCTCTCTCGTGTGTTATCTGTCAACACGGTAAAAATTTCTCTTTTATCTTAAAGTTCTTATATTTTCTATCTTTAATGTCTGCAAGAGCAAGATGAACTTTCCCTTCTATTCTTCCTCTCTATACATAATTTATTTCGCATTGTTGTTGATGTTCTTTAATTTATGTATGTTTTTGGCAGATATGCTTACCGTGATGATGGAAGTGATGAGTTGGATAGGAATGATACTACTTTGACCCTCATAAAATCATCTTCAATTTCTTCAAAGAATGTTGAAGTGTGTGAGATGCTAGACCAGTGCAACCCAACAACATAGTTTCAAAGCAATTTTTCTCTTAGGAAATTTTTGCTTTGAATATCACTATTAATTTATCCTTCTACTTTTTTTAAATTTTGTTTGTGCCTATTGTATAAGTGTCTAGCCTAATTCAATTTCATTAGGCTTTGAAAAGCTCTGTTTTGTATGCTCATGTTGAAAATATGAACGAGAAGAGAAATTGACGGCTCTTCAATTCCAAAATATAATACAGGAACATGAATCTTTTTATCTTCTAATTAAATTTATCATAATTAGCCTTGAAATCAATATACTTTAAAAAAAGTGAATATTCCAGAATTTTTTTTAAAAAAAATTCAAAAAAATAATAATAATAAAAAAGGGTAAAAAATTTCTAATCTGTTGATGCATCTCAAAATTCGAAAGACCTAATATTAACAATTTATAAAAAAAAAATACGCATTATTATGCATTGAACGCTTGGTTTGTATTATTCAAATTCAAATTCTAAATTTGACTCAAACAAAAACTAATTAATTTAAACTTTAAATTTTAATATCTGTTTAAAAAGATAAAAAAGATTTTGAGCGTCTAATTTTAAAACAAAAATTTACTGTTTTTTGAATGCTTGGTTTGTATTTTTAAAATTTAAATTCTAAATTTGACTCAAACAAAAAGTAACTAATTTAAAATTCAAATTTAGCTCACTATAAATTATCTTCCTTATTGTGGCAAAGGAAAAAAACAAATCATTGTCAGAAAATATAGCCATATAATTCTTAACAACTTATATCACATTATTTTGGAAATATCTGATATTAATAATTTATAGTGAGTCAAACTTATTTCACACCCTTTTCCTTCTCTACATTTTCAACAAACTTATTTCTCAACACAAACATTTCATATAAATTTGACTCAAACCATTTCAAATTTAAAATTTAAATTTTAATATCTGTTTAAAAAGGATAAAAAAGATTCAGAGCGTCTAATTTAAAAACAAAAAATTTACTGTTTTTGAACGCTTGGTTTGTATTTTTAAAATTTAAATTCTAAATTTGACTCAAACAAAAACTAACTAACTTAAACTTTAAATTTGGCTCACTATAAATTATCTTTCTCATTGTGGCAAGGAAAAAAAACAAATCATTGTCAGAAAATACAACCATATAATTCTTAACAACTTATACCACATCGTTTTGGAAAGATCTAATATTAACAATTTATAGTGAGTCAAACTTATTTCACACCCTTTCCCTTCTCTACATTTTCAACAAACTTATTTCTCAACTAAAACATTTCATATAAATTTGACTCAAACTATTTCAAATTTAAACTTTAAATTTTAATATCTGTTTAAAAGGGATAAAAAGGATTTCGAGAGCTAATTTAAAAATAAAAATTTTACTATTTTTTGAACACTTGGTTTGTATTTTTAAAATTTAAATTCGAAATTTGACGCAAACAAAAATTAACTAATTTAAACTTTAAATTTTAATATGTATTCAAAAAGGATAAAAAGGATTTTGAGCGCCTAATTTAAAAACAAAAAATTAACTGTTTTTTGAACGCTTGGTTTGTATTTTTAAAATATAAATTCTAAATTTGACTCAAACAAAAACTAACTAATTTAAACTTTAAATTTTAATATCTGTTTAAAAAGGATTAAAAGAATTTCGAGCATCTAATTTAAAAAAAAAAATTACTGTTTTTTGAACGCTTGGTTTGTATTTTTAAAATTTAAATTCTAAATTTGACTCAAACAAAAACTAACTAATTTAAACTTTAAATTTGACTCACTATAAATTATCTTTCTCATTGTGGTAAGAAAAAAAACAAATCA
This sequence comes from Gastrolobium bilobum, assembly GCF_033153095.1. NCBI lineage: Eukaryota > Viridiplantae > Streptophyta > Magnoliopsida > Fabales > Fabaceae > Gastrolobium > Gastrolobium bilobum. The sequence continues at coordinate 107,087 of NW_026899605.1, read as the reverse complement.
TTGTCAGAAAATACAACCATATAATTCTTATCAACTTATATCACATTGTTTTGAAAAGATATAATATTAACAATTTATAGTGAGTCAAACTTATTTCACACCCTTTCCTTTCTGTACATTTTCAACAAACTTATTTCTCAACTAAAACATTTCATATAAATTTGACTCAAACGATTTCAAATTATAGACTTTAAATTTTAATATCTGTTTAAAAGGGATAAAAAGGATTTCGAGCGTCTAATTTAAAAATAAAAAATTTACTGTTTTTTGAACGCTTGGTTTGTATTTTTAAAATTTAAATTCGAAATTTGACTCAAACAAAAATTAAGTAATTTAAACTTTAAATTTTAATATGTATTCAAAAAGAATAAAAAGGATTTTGAGCGCCTAATTTAAAAACAAAAAATTAACTGTTTTTTGAACGCTTGGTTTGTATTTTTAAAATTTAAATTATAAATTTGACTCAACAAAAACTAACTAATTTAAACTTTAAATTTTAATATCTGTTTAAAAAGGATTAAAAGAATTTCGAGCGTCTAATTTAAAAATAAAAATTTTACTATTTTTTGAACGCTTGGTTTGTATTTTTAAAATTTAAATTCTAAAATTGACGCAAACAAAAACTAACTAATTTAAAATTTAAATTTGACTCACTATAAATTATCTTCCTCATTGTGGCAAGGAAAAAAAACAAATTATTGTCAGAAAATATAGTCATATAATTCTTAACAACTTATACCACATGGTTTTGGAAAGACATAATATTAACAATTTATAGTGTGTAAAAACTTATTTCACACCCTTTTCCATCTCTACATTTTCAACAAACTTATTTCTCAACTAAAACATTTCATATAAATTTGACTCGAACCATTTCAAATTTAAACTTTAAATTTTAATATCTGTTTAAAAAGGATAAAAAAGATTTCGAGCGTCTAATTTAAAAACAAAATATTTACTTTTTTTTTGAACGCTTGATTTGTATTTTTAAAATTTAAATTCTAAATTTGACTCAAACAAAAACTAACTAATTTAAACTTTAAATTTGACTCACTGTAAATTATTTTCCTCATTGTGGCAAGGAAAAAACAAATCATTGTCAGAAAATATAAAAGTATAATTCTTAACAACTTATACCACATTGTTTTGGAAAGGCCTAGTGATGTTACTTGGTTCTTTAAACAATGGTGTATTTTATAATGCATTGAAAAAGTTAAGTGCTAACGACACAATTCGTTGAAAAAATAATTATTTATTATTATTTTAAATCGGTTATAATAAATAAAAGTTCATCTCTGAGATAAAATATAAAAACTTAAACGCAACTATAAGAATATTTTTGTGTGAATAAATTTAAAAACCTATTACATGCTGATAGTTAGAAATGACAAACTAGGTTCGACCTGAAGGACCGACTCACCAACCTATTTTTATAATTAAATTAAAATTTCACAATTCTTCTTTTATAATTAAATTCCTAAATCTGTTTTCAATTTTTGTAAATACAAATTTTAAAAATTTTAAATACTAAGGACACAAATTCTTACAAAAAAATAATTATTTATTATTATTTTGTAAATCTGATTGTAATAAATGAAAGTTCATCTCTGCGATAAAATATAAAAATGTAGACGCAACCTATGATGCACGGACACGGACACGGACACTGGACACGGGACACGACACGACACGACACGCCGACACGTTAATTCTAAAAAATGTCATATTTGGACACGTTGGGACACGTTTTGATATTAAATAAAATTTTTAATATATATAATATGATTTATATTTAATACATATAAGAATCCATAATAAGTCATATAACCAATTAAATATTTAAATTTTATTACATAAATATAAATATAAATAATTTTTCGTAGTTTGTTAATTTTTAATGTCAAATTTTATAACAGAAAAAAATTAATTTATGAATTATTTCTTTTATATTTAGTTAAAAAAAAAAATTAAGATTTTAAAAAAATAAAAAAACAAAAAAATAAATAAAAAAATAAATAAATAAAAAAAAAAAACATGTCCGAGCGTGTCCGAGCGTGTCCCCAAATGTTGATCGCGTGTCCCCAAATATTGACCGCGTGTCGGAACGTGTCGGAGAGTTGACCACGTGTCCTCAAATGTTGACCGCGTGTCGGACGCGTGTCCGAGCGTGTCGGAGCGTGTCCGTGTCGGACACGTGTCCGACACGTAAATTTCCAAAGAAAAAGCGTGTCCGTGCATGGGAGGACGCAACTATAAGAGCCTTTTTTGTGGATAAATATAAAAATATATTACATGCTAATAGTTAATGGTGGTAAACTGGGTTCGGCCCGGATGGCCGACCCACCAACATATTTTTATAATTAAATTAAAATTTCATCCTTCTTTTTTTATAATTAAATTCATAAATCTGATTTTAATTTTTGTAAATACGAATTTATAAAATTCCAAATACTAACGACTCAAATTCTTTCAAAAAATGACTATTTATTATTTTTTAAATGTGATTGTAATAAATGAAAGTGCATATTTGAGATAAAATATAAAAACCTAAATGCGGCTATAAGAACTTTTTTTGGATAAATATAAAAACATATTACATGCTGATAGTTAGAGGTGGTAAATTGAGCTAGACCCCGAGGGCTGACCCACCAACTTATTTTTGTAACTAAATTAAAATTTCATACTTCCTCTTTTATAATTAAATTTCTAAATTTGATTTCAATTTTTGTAAATACAAATTTGTAAAATTCAAAATACTAAGGAAACAAATCCTTACAAAAAAAATAATTATTTATTATTATTTTGTAATTCTGATTGTTATAAATGAATAATCATCTCTGAGATAAAATATAAAAACCTTGTGTAAAATATTCAGATTAAATATGATGCATTAAATATATGTTTATATATATAATGAGTTCGCTTTTTCTGCAGTTACTGCAGATAAGTTATCTGCAGTAAGTCCAATACGACGTCGTTTTGGGGCAGAAATTATGATGTTTTTGTAATTTTAATTTATTTTAGGGTTATAATAATTTTTATATTTATAATTTTTTAAGATTTCAATACCAAAATGACGTCGTTTTGGGAATAAATACAGATAAGTTATCTGCATTAACTGTAGAAACATTTTTCCCATATATATATTGTGAACAATTATTTATACTTATGTAATTAAGCAAATGAATGGTCTTTTCATATTACCACATTTAACTTCAACTATAAAATGTTTGTTATAATATTAAACGTACTAACTCAAATATTTTTGAACTCTTCATCTAATATATATGGTACAACTACAGAAAAAATAGATACATAGTAATCTAGATGTAAGTATAAGAACCTTTTTTATATGGATAAATACGAAAACCTATTATAAGTTGATAGAAAATGTTGACAATTAGATGTGGCAAAATGAGCTCGCGCGAAAATGTTTTCCCGCTCATATCTACTGTCTAACAAACCCGTCTTTCTATGGTTAAGATAATTAGATTTACTGCTGCAAATATTTCAGAAACAAACATCTAAATAAAATGAACAATCATATTGTGATAAATAAAAGTGCATCTAAACAATATGAACAATGAGCATAACATTTTATTTTTTTCTTCATGTATATTAATTGATTTCATTTTGTATACGGCTGAAACAATAAGACGAGATCATATTGAATAATAATACAAAGGATAAGGTTCATCGGTGGTTATATTTAAAGAATGAATTATTAAGTACATAACTATATCTGCTTTATATAACAATCAACGCCCATGAGTTGCAAATTTGTTTGTGGTTGATATTTATAAGTTCCGTGTGAATGCTATATCCTTTTAAAGTTCAAAAATAGCACAAAATAGCAAGATAATTCTTTTTTATTTCACATAATTCTCTAGTAACATGTTTACTTTTTTATTTGTTGTTCCTTCATGTTTATACCTCCACCATAGTACCGTTCAAAGCTTGATAACAAGATGGTGTTGATTTACCGGTGCGACGATTAACCAACGACGGCAACAACGATTTCGTTCTTTTTTCTCCGGGCATCGCACGAGTAATTCACTAGTATTGATATATGAGAGAGGTTATACTTTCTACCTCTTTTTCTTACTACCAAATCTTAACTGTTGATTTCCGTCAATCTAACGGTTATAATTTATTGAAAATAATAATTAATTAATAAGTATGACCCAATAAATTACAACCGTTAGATTGACGGAAATCAACAGTTAAGATTTGGTAGTAAGAGATAATAAAAAAAAGTAGTAACTATAACCTTTCCCTTGGTATATATTATGTCTTTAATTTTTATGTAAATTATCACAGTAAATTTTACACAACAAATTTTGTACAATAAAAATTTATATGTTATATAATTTTTTTATAATATTTTATACAAATGGTAGGATATTGTAATAACCAACTAGTGTTACTACTAATGTTACTACCAATCAATTTCACCGTTAGATCGTTATGTTGATCCAATGATTATATTTATTTCCTTCTTTTTATGATTATGATTCCCGAAAACATTAAATATAGAAAATCATAACCATACGAAGATGAAAATAGATATAAAATATTAAATATGAGAAGTCATAACCATACAAAGATGGAAATAAATATAACCCACCGTTGGATCAACATAACGATCTAACGATGATATTGATTGATAATAACATTGATAATAATACTAGTTGGTGGTTACGGTATCTTCCCTTTGTACAATATATACCTATTGTCTAACTATTGGTATAAAATCATTGAAAATAAATACTGCTACTAAAAAAAGAAAAATCATTGAAAATACATGTTAATTTAAATTCTATTGTAGAGACTCTCTGTCCCTCCGCAAGTGCAAGAAATGGAACCCTTGTCTTCGTCTTCATCGGCGATAGCACAGCAAACATGGGAGCTGGAGAACAACATCATCCCAATGGACACTCCGGCTGCCTCCGCCGCCGACGACTCCATCTTCTACTACGACGAGGCAGGGCAGAACGAGTTTCAGCGTGACAAGCCATGGGCGAACGACCCACACTACTTCAAGCGCGTGAAGATCTCCGCACTGGCACTCCTGAAGATGGTGGTTCACGCTCGCTCCGGCGGCACCATCGAGGTGATGGGGCTGATGCAGGGAAAGACCGACGCCGATGCCATCATCGTCATGGATGCCTTCGCTTTGCCCGTTGAAGGCACCGAAACCCGCGTCAATGCCCAAGCCGATGCATATGAGTACATGGTTGATTATTCTCAAACCAACAAGCAGGTTTGCTAAAACCCTAACCCTAATCCCAATTGGAGAAACCCTAACCCCAATTATAGCTGGTTGGTTTGAACTCATTCTTGGTTTGGTTTGGTTTGGTGTAGGCAGGACGGTTAGAAAATGTTGTGGGATGGTATCATTCTCATCCTGGTTATGGGTGCTGGCTTTCGGGCATTGATGTTTCAACCCAGATGCTGAATCAGCAATTTCAGGAACCCTTTCTTGCGGTTGTTATTGACCCTACAAGGACTGTTTCTGCTGGAAAAGTTGAGATTGGTGCTTTCAGGACTTACCCTGAAGGTTATAAGCCTTCAGATGAGCCTATTTCTGAGTATCAGACCATCCCTCTTAACAAGATTGAAGATTTTGGTGTCCACTGTAAACAGGTCATTCTTCTTTCCAGAACAGTTGTTCCATTTTTATTTTATTTTATTTTTAAAAAAGAAATTGGGTTTCAACATCATTTGTGTGCATTTGCAGTATTATGCATTGGACATCACTTACTTTAAGTCTTCTCTGGATTCACACCTCTTGGATTTGTTATGGAACAAATATTGGGTGAATACACTGTCATCTTCTCCTCTGTTGGGTAATGGAGACTACGTTGCTGGACAAATCTCAGATTTAGGTACTGTTCAGTGGCTTTCTTTTTACTGCAATATATATTTTTTGTTTCGGTTTTTCCACTTGTCATGATAGACTAGTGGACTAGGATGGTTCCACGTTTCTCTTATAAAATTTCCTATCATTGTTATTATTAAAAGTAACAGAGTATCTCAATTCGAAAATTCCTTTATTGCAGCTGAAAAGCTAGAACAAGCAGAGAATCAGTTGGCTCACTCACGCTTTGGGCCACTAATAGCACCCGCTCCTAGAAAGAAAGAAGTGAGTAACTATTGCTTTATAAATCTACAATAATTTCTTTCTTTCATTTATTTGAATATTTGTATTGAGTGTTTCCTTTGGATTATTGAAATGTTTCATCTTGTTAGTTTGATCTCAAGGACAGCATAACTTCTTGATAATCGAAACCTTGCTGTGTGTTTATCTATCGTTGTCTAGTTCATGCTATAGGGAAATTTAGATATACATCTACTCATTGAAATTCTGAGCCTTTTTCTGAAGGTCAGGCATTGGAATCCATGATCAGTATACCACGTTGTGCTTGCTTGTTTATTAGTGATTTACACCTCTAATTGTTCCATTCTATTTTTCTTTCAATTTTTTATGATACGGAAGTGTCAGTAAAGGGCTTTTTTTGCATCTACACTACCTCAATATTCTGTAACTCCATTTCCAATCTACTCCTACTGTAATTGTCATGTCTTGCACCTTTAAATGGAAAGATATATACAGCCCGGAGGAATGGCAGCCCATGTGATCCCTGCATGTTGGATTTTGTTACGTAGGAAACTTCTGGGCAGCAAAAATCTGGGCCCCTTAGCATTTCTCCCTTTAAATAACTTCATTATGTTCATAATAGGGAAAAGTCTAAAAAATTGTAGGAAACAGACTTAGAGGCAAATACTGGATGAATTAACAAGAATCATTGTAATAGCTTCGTATATGGTTTTGTAAAGGCTACCTCTGCCAAGATTCCTCATGCCATGTCATAAAATTAGACCCCATATTCCAAATTTAAAGTTTTCTTCCAACCTCCTGATTATGTATGATAGTACTTACTGAAGTGATTGGGTGACAGGATTGCCCTTCAGATGGATATATATTGCTATTTTCTGATATGTTGTAAAGTAAAATGACTTTATCTAGTATATTTGCTGAGATAGTAATTTTGAAATATGCGTAGGTTTCTGTGGAATGGAAGTGCTTATGTGTATTAGAAATCAGACACCAATATGATAGGTATAACCGTGTAAGCCTGATGAAGGGCCTGCATTAGGATAGGAGAGATGTACATTGTGGGTTAATGTAATGTAATGTATGCCCTAAATGGATTTGGTCACATTGTGGGTTTATAGCTTAATAGCTATATGTCATCATCAAGATGTACATGCATGCAAGAGCCCCCCCCCCCCCCCTCTTTTCATTTTTTTTTGGGTTCATATTTGTTTTGCATTAGATGATTGAATGTAGTGCCAGTTACCTTTGGTATGTTTATGAACAAAAGATCTCTATAGTATAAACCATTATTGCAATTTGCAAGTGTCTAAAATGTAATTTAAGGATTGTTCAGTAAGTATAAGTAGCTTTTTCTCTTAGATAAAAGAGCATAAATATAATTAATCGAAATCAAAATGTATGAACTTTGACATAGTGTTGTTTACACATAAATTGGTAACTTTATAGCTTCCTCTGTCCTTACCTGGCATAATACACGCTTTACTAACTCAGATGCCAATAATTTAGAACATTCAGAATCATGCTAACAACATGTTACCTTGTCTCAAAATAAAGTGAAACTCCTTTATTTGTGTTTATTTTTGGAGTAGCGGTTTAAAATGTGGGCATTGGCCAACTCAGCTGGTAAAGTTGTTTGCTACTTTCTTTCATTAATCAAATCTATGACAACAAAAGATTAGGACAGGACCTGGATGTTGGACACATGGATGTTTGAGCCTGTTGGACTAACTGCTGCATCTGACCTAAGAATTTGTTTTCCCATTATGTGTTGTTGTTTACAAGAGGATTCCAAAACACCCTTATCCCATATTCACTTTGTTGTCAATATTCCAATTATACTTCATAATTATAAAAAAAAAACAGAATCACAATTGCCCTAAGTTCTAATGTTCACCTTTCCCTTTTAAATGTGTTGTTCTTCACAGTATATATGTATGTGTGTATATCCCTGGCAATATTGGATATATGCATTTCTGCATTAGTTTTTATCCACTGGGGCCCTGTTTCTATTTGGCTGAGTCATAAATATGTCAAATGTATTGATTACTGGAGTACTTAATTGTGCTTGGTGCCTGATTAATTTTTTCTGAGGACAAATGAATTTCTGCTGGTTTAATTTGTAATTTGGTTTCCCCATGGCATCTTAGATTTACTTAGTCAATTTACTGTTATAATACAGCAAACCTTGCTAGTATGCATACTGATATATTCATCGCTCACCATTATATTTGTTTCATATTATTCTGTCATTATAAACTTTGTGAGCACCCATGAATACCACTCAATGAAGATGTTAATATCCTCTCCCTACTCCCCCTCGAATTTTCCTCCTTGCATACCTGAAGCAGACATCTTAATGATTTGCAGGAAGAATCTCCACTTGCTAAGATTACTCGTGATAGTGCAAAAATAACCGTGGAGCAAGTGCATGGGCTAATGTCACAGGTGACTTTCACTGCCACCCCCCTTTTTATTATATTATTCTTTGCAAGACGGCTGAAATATAATGTTAATTTCTTCTATGTAGGTAATCAAGGACATTCTGTTCAACTCCGTTCATCAAGCAAACAGGTCTCGCCCCGAAACATCTGACCCTGAACCAATGATTGAAAGCTGATTTTGGCATCTACTAGACGTGCATTTATATATTCTTTTTTTTTTTTTGGTGTGTGTGGTCATTATCGGCCAACCGGTTTACACTTAACAGTTGGATAGCAAATCTAGTTTTGCATTTTGCCTCTGTAGTATATTCTTGTTTTATTTTACAAGAATACGCTTGTACTATCAAGCAGGCAATCGACATCACAGACTCAATTCATCTAACAGAAACTAAACGGCTGGCCTGAGCAAAAGTTAACGTATACAATTGTCTGTTGGTTATTGCTTGAATACTTCTTACTACTCGTGGTGCACTTCTAAGTAAAGTTTCTCGTAGTTTATGTACGGGCAGTACAAACCATGAATTGCTCTGAGTTTATTGATTGATTGCAGCCTTTGAATCTAATGCTGAATGTGTCCAAACAAATTGGTCTGAATAATGTTTTTGGTGTAGCATCCATCTTTTTAAAAATAATTTTGGTATATAAATTTAGGGTTAATAACTTCTCCTTTCATAGGAGAAGTTTTTTTTGTTTCTGCAGAGTGAATACAAGATGGGATTCATAGTTCTTTTTTTAAAAAAAAAAACAAAAAAACAAAGGGCAGCTATCGATGTGAGGGTATGAAAAAAAAAACTTCTGGAAGTAGAAGTTATTAACCCACAAATTTAATTGTAATTTCGTGTGCAAACTATTGCAAAGAAAGATACTTTAGTGTTTAATTAATATTAAACATTATTGTAAAATTCGAAAGGTAATTTTTTGTTGACCTCTTTTAAAAAGTAAAAAAATAAGATATTTGAAAAGATAACACAATATAAAAGGATATATTTATTGAGGTGAGTTATATTTACAAATTAAATTGTTTATAAACGTTTACAATTAAATTTTAACTTTTGATTTTTGTCAATCTAACTTGGGTTATATTTATAATTAATTATTAATTTCAATAAATTATAATTGTTAGATTGACGAAAATCAAAAATTAAGATTTGATCGTAAGAGTTTGTAAATAATTTAATTTGTAAATATAACTCTTTTCATATTTATTAGGGTTTGTAGGAGATAAAATTATCTTTTATATATATATATATATATATATATATATATAAATGTGTGAGATTCATGTGTGTAGGATATAATTTATTTTATCTTTTATAATATAACAGAAATTAAATTCTATTTATTATTATTAAATAGAAGCGAACTTCTTAAAATCTAGAGTCTATTGCTCAGTGGGCCAGTGACATTCGCTACCAATTCAAGACCACAAGCTACTAGACAGTTATGCTGAGGGCACTGACACAATTTGGGTAACAAGTATTACTATTATGTCACAAAAAAGGTTAAAAAATAAGACACGAACTAGTAACACATTAGCATAGATTAACAGTGGAGATGACTTACAAGGGTGGAAGAAGACCAAGATAGGGAACAGTACATACAAGTATACTTATATTTAACGCTTCTATTGGGGAATAACAATTGAAACTAGACTATGAAACACCTTAGACAGCAGTGAAGAAATTGAATACGTATCATGTTATGTAAGAATGGGTGGCTGATACAAAAACAAGAAAAACTGGATGGCTCTGAGGGAAGGTAGGTTCTAGCCTTTTTGTGTCTGGACATGAATATGCACATAAGGCTATGATTTTGCATGTCCTTTTCTTACGTACATAATTCAGATTATAATCAATTAGATACCCAATAGAAGAGGCCTATAGGAATACGTCCTCTTCGTCTATCTTCCCCATCATTTACCTACCATCAAAGAGCAAAAGGTCTAGTGAAACAGGACTTCCAAATCATCTACTTTATTGCTTTAGTGGAATTTTAGGCTCTAGTGGACTTCGGTGAATTGTCACAGGGATTGCGCTTCGCATGACTCACCCACACACTCGCTGACCCAAATTTTTTTAGGTGAGCATAGTATATATACTATTAACAATTAAATCAATAAAACAAATGATAATAGCTTAGTTGACTTCAGAGAATTGAACAAGTAGAAGTGAGAACATATGTATTTGATTCTTTTCAGTACTATTTTTAGGAGGAATTTAAAGACTTAATTCCGGAACCCGTCCTGAATCAGAGTAGTCACAAAGTAATGCACCGATTGGAATATCTTAAAAAAAAAACAATTAAATCAATAAATAATATATAAAATTAAGCAAATCATACAAATAAAACACTTTCTTAAAAATACCTTTATATATTAATTGTTAATTTAAATATTTTAAGTAAATGTTGTCCATTGTCTAGGAAAGAAATTCTCCACTCTTTTATCTCTCACCGTCAAAGCAACATGTGTTCGATAAGATTCTTAGGGGATAACAAAAAGGGACGTCTTCATTCACAAGCAAATAATGGTCCTCCACTTTATGATGCTCTTGAGCTGTTTGTATGTATGTTACTCTGTGACAACCTCACATGGGACTTAACCCACCTCCACGAGACTCCTCTCATTTCTCTTTCTAGAATCTGTTCATCATAACATGGGGAAGGCTAGCTACTTCCAAGGGCAACTTTCAGAATCCAACAACTTCTCTGCCAAAACACATCATCAAATATTTTTCACTTTGCCAATATTTCTATTTTTCTCATGCGAATCCGTCTTGTGACCACTCTCACGAACTTCACCATCCAAATTGTCTTTTGGGGTTTTCGATAGACATGTCCTACGTACCATTCTTCTCGTGAAAAATCTAACTTTCAGTGTCCAATTTCATATCATAATTCTATCACGACTTCGAGTAGCTTAGCTAACCAAAAAATACATTAAAAAAAACGTTCTGCTTTTTCTTTAAGGAGATGAATTTAGTATTGACACATCATTGTTTCTTATTAAACAAAAATATTATGTGAGCATAGTATATTTAGTCATGTCGTCATTAGTGCTGTCTTTTTTTTTTTTTTCCAATTTCATGTTTGAAACAATTGAAGCAAAAATGTAAAGAATAAATGAAATGTTGGGTTTATTACTTTATCCAATTTTAAGTGATAAATATGATAATATTAATAGATAGCAACGTTAACGTAGCAATAGGGACAATCAGAATTTTAGAATTTAAAGATGGTTGGTTCAGAGAAGTCTCCGCAATCCAATAAGAATTGATGGGTAAGGAGAAGTAATTCGGAGTTATCATTAAGAAAAAAAAGGCCCTGGCCACTTGAGGATGGTTTTTCTACTCCTGTGCGTTATGTTTTATGTCCTTATCAATCACAATGAAACAAAATATGGCGATTTAAAATGTATTTTTTTTTTTTTTTTACCACCAAGAGTTAGATCTTTGCTAAAAATTTGATAGAAAGAGTTTTGCGGTTTTGATGATTTTATTTATTTTGACTGGATTAATTGATTAATTAATGAATTGGTAAAAAAATTTAATTTAATTTTTTTTTCAAATGTCTAATATTTGTCTAATTCCTTCCTTGCCACTTGGGGTGGGGCATTTTCACTATTCGTTGAATACATTCGTCCTGAGCCAGCCAGCATGGAATGGAAGTATATATTTGCAACCTAATCTATAATACCCTTTGTATAAGTCTATTCATGAGAATCTTTGCTCCACTAGGTACACATCTTAAGCATCAATTTTCGGTTAGTGTGTCTATAAAATGGGAGAACTATTATAGCCCAATTCAACTTTTGACACCGATAATAATTATTCCAATAGCATCTCTTATCTCTGCCTTTCTTTCCCGTTCCTTTTTTTTTTTTTTCTGTTCAACTTTATACTCGAGGCGCGTCCATCGCCAATTTGATTTAGTAGGTCAAAAAGACAGAGGCCAAGGAACTTTGTGGGGGTAATGTTAGGATAGCAATAAACAAGGACCACTTTGCAGAATATATACAATGTTAGGGCACAACTGCAAAATTGTTATTGAATTTATAATAGGGTTCGCTTTTTTCCAGCGCAGTAAGCTCAATACGATGTTATTTTGGAGCGGAAATCATGGTGTTTTGTAGTTTTAATTTATTTCAGGATTATTATAGTTTTTATAATTATAATTTTTTAATATTTCAATCCCAAAACAATATTATTTTGAGAGTAAATGCAGATAATTTATATACAGTAACCGCATAAATATTTTATAATATTGAAGTTATGAAGTATGCCATTTTCATTCAATGTCAACCACTGCCGGCTTGAGCTCTCTTATTTGCATATTTAGTTTTATTCTATTGTCACAAGTACCACATCTTGCAAGCATAAATGCTTATTTATCTTTTTTTACCAAAAAAAAATGCTTATTTATCTTCACAATTGTACGGTACTATTTTTATTAAATTTTAGAACACTCTTGAACTGAAATAACTATTATATAAAAAGATTGATGGTTCAATTTCATTAAACTCCAACGTAGGTTGGGTCAAAAGTTAAGATTGAGTTGAAAGTGGACCCACCCGAAGATTAGGTATAGCATAATCTTAATTGCAAATCTAGGCAAAACAAGAAATTGGACTAGTTTAGCAATCGCATTTTAAGAAACTTTCATGCATTGAACAATGGCCCATATTAAAAAAGAAAAATATAATATATATGGCCTTATAAACATATTTTAGCACATCACACAATACGTATTTTCACTTTAATTGTATGTGTTTGTATGAAGTTACTTGCTTAATATTAAAATAGGGAGGTATAAGAATTGGGTATTTGTTTATTGATTGATGCAATTTAAGAAATAGGTATACGTCTTTAAATGTCTTCATGGCCATGCCAGAATTTGCTTTGGAATCCTTTCGAATATATTGTATATGTATTCCACTTATGAATTAGGTACTTAAAATAGTTAGTAGCTTTAGGCCTTGGGTCATTCATCTTTCGAATTAAAATTACAAATATGGCATGGAGGAGTTTGCAGTGTGAATATTTTATTTAAAAAAAAAAGTAAAGTAATTACTAAAGGCATTTAGAATATATGCCCTAAATTTATTAGAATGTTTAATAGGCAGCTACGTTTTGTACTTGGCTGTATGGAGAATAATATATGCATGTGATAACACACACATATATATATATATATATAAGTTCAGGATAATTTTATATCAATCTAATTTATAATTTCAATCTTAACCATTGATCTCACTTAAATCTAATGGCTCTAATTTTTTAATAATGTGATTCATTTGATACAAATGAATCAATGATCAAAGTTAAGTGTAAGAATTCTTATTCTTATACCAGTTTAAGAATATCATGTTGTCACCCTATATATATATATATATATATATATATATATATATATATATATATATATTTTTGTAATTTATAATATACTCTGTTTGCCAAAAGAAATAAGAACACGTGTTCAAGAGCTATTGCAGCTGGCCTGTTTGAAGAGAAGTTTTCAGTGTATTTTATTTTGGTTAATCGAATAAAAAAGATTATAAATATTTTTTATTATGCTACATAAATAAATTAGTTTCTATTTTCTCAATTAAACACATTGTACAAACTCAATTACATAACATAAAACATAAAGAAAAATATTAATTTTGCTATGATAAATAAATTTTAAAGTAAACTCCAAGCCATAAGAATCTCTCCGTGTTTGCAGGAGCGAGTGGGATCAGAGAAAGAAAGGACCGGAGAATATGATGTTATCGAAGACAGTGGGTGATATTATATCACTAATAGATTTGAACTCATGTATAAAACAGAGGAGATAGATGATCAGAATTATCACTGTGTAATTAAAAATATTAAAAACAGACTTACTTGTCAGTGGCAGAATGATGAAACAGACAGAATGAAAGGATGAATATATGCAGTATCAGAGGAATTAAATCCGAGCCCACAGAACGTGTCTCCTTAAGACAATTTGCCCCCTCACTGATGCCTAAAGTTGATGGACACTTGTCTCCCAGGATATAACGGATTTCGTCTGAAGAATGGTGGCACTACCAATCAACAGCCCAAACGAACACAACAATATGCCAGAGGAAGTCACACCGGAGGATGAACAACAGTATGCAAAACCGGAAGAAGAAAAATTCCGGCAGAGTTTAAGTGCAGAAAAAACTGGATAGATTTCTGAAGGTGTCAGTGTCTATTTATAGACACTGACCGGTCACGATGAACAGTCGCCGGCGGCGAACCGCCGTGTCTGATGGCGGCGAACGGGTGCGACCGGTGACTGTTCCGACGAACAGATACGACCGGTGACCGGTTCAGCGAGCAGACACAACCGGTGACTGGTTCACGAAGGGAAAGAACCGGTTCAGTTCAATACTGCTCAAAAAACCGGTGGGTAGAAACGTTTTGGTTGGAGGGAAGCAACGGTAAATTTTTTGGACAAAATATTAAAAAATAATTTAATAAAAAATTATTTTATTACACACTATGAACCGAACCGAACCAAACCGATCCGATCCGAGCCGAGCCGGCCGGACGGACGGCGGCGCGCGTGGTGAACCAATGCTCACCTAGCTCTTCCCCCTACATAAAACATGTAGTGACCCAAGGGCCAATCTAAGAGAGGGAAGTGGGAGCTTATATACTCTCCCATTTCCTACTAATTGTCCAATGTGGGACTTGTTGAAACCCACACACCTCTTCATCTTCCCTTTTTCTCTTTTCTTTATTAACCCACTTCTTATTCATAACCAATGGATCATTGTACATTAATTCATTCATTAATTCCAACAATCCCCCACATGGATAAGAAGTCAAATCATCGTGACAAAATGCATAAGAGTATAAATGCAAAGTGTAAATTCCTCAACGAGAAACAACTGCATCGAGATAGGTGGAGTTACCTTTGAACCTTCTCTAGTGAAAATCTATCGGATATACTCGGTCAATCGGTGGTCTAGGTCGACTTGAACCGTCAACCTTTAGTGTATACCTAGACAATAGGAGTCACACAATTGCTTCTCTAGCATTGTTGGTCCTTTGTTGCGCCCATTTTGGCCGTGGGACACCTGCCTGGTTCTGCGAGTGTTTTAGAGAATCGGCCTTTAAAAATTCTCATAGAAGCGGCCCTCACTTCACACTCACATAGGTGATTTCTTGTGATATAAATCACTATACATCATCTGAACACAACAGATTAAGAAATCATTAAAAGCCTTAATGCTTACCCTCATAAATACACTGTCTTGTCTTAGGAATGAGTATGAGTTTAAAAACTCCACAGTGTTTGAACAGTCGACCATCACTTAGTTGTCTCTTTGAACCTAGTTCATGGGATCTCCACTCTTCTAGGTAGAGTTACCGCAATGCTCAACAATTGATAGGCCTTAAACCCATTCCTTTCGACAAATTTTCAACCAACTCTCTAGGAATCCCTTTGGTTAACGGATCCGCTATGTTTTCCTTAGACTTAACATAGTCAATTGAAATGATTCCATTCGAGAGTAGTTGTCTTACGGTATCATGTCTACGACGTATGTGTCTAGACTTACCGTTATACATGACGTTCTTGGCCCTTCCAATAGCTGCTTGGCTATCACAATGTATGCATACAGATGGTACCGGTCTTGGCCAATTAGGAACATCCTCAATAAAATTACGAAGCCATTCGGCTTCTTCACCGGCCTTATCTAAAGCAATAAATTCTGCTTCCATGGTTGACCTTGCAATGCAGGTTTGCTTGGACGATTTCCAAGACACAGCACCTCCACCAAGGGTGAACACATATCCACTTGTGGATCTAGTGTCGTTAGAGCCGGTGATCCAATTTGCATCACAATACCCTTCTATAACCGCGGGGTATTTCTCGTAATGCAAAGCATAATTTTGAGTATACTTCAAGTATCCCAAAACTCTTACCATAGCTTTCCAATGATTCTCATTTGGATTACTGGTAAAGCGACTTAACAGACTTACTGCATAAGCAATATCAGGTCTGGTGCAGTTCATAACATACATAAGGCTTCCCAACACTTGAGCATATAGCTTTTGTGCTGTAGCTTTACCAGTGTTCTTTAATAAACTCAAATTAGAATCTACAGGGTTCCTCACAGGAGTTATATTCAAACTCTTGAATTTCTCAAGAACCTTAACTATATAGTGAGCCTGTGATAATGCCAACCCTGCAGATGTTCTATGGATTTTAATTCCTAGGATAACGTCTGTTATCCCCATATCTTTCATCTCAAACTTACTTTTAAGTAATTGTTTAGTAGCATTAATCATTTGATTATTACTACCCATGATCAACATGTCGTCTACATAAAGACAGATAATGGCAAAACCTTTTCCAGTATTCCGAACATAGACACATTTGTCACATTCATTAATTCGAAAACCATTTGATAACATAACTTTGTCAAATTTTTCATGCCATTGTTTTGGAGCTTGCTTTAACCCGTAAAGGGATTTTATTAAGCGACAAACTTTTCGTTCTTGTCCTGGAACAAAAAAACCTTCAGGTTGTTCTAAATATATCTCTTCGTCCAGGTCGCCGTTTAAAAAGGCAGTTTTCACATCCATTTGATGTATTTCTAATCCATTCAATGCAGCTACCGCGATCAACATCCTGATGGATGTGATCCTTGTAACGGGTGAATAAGTATCGAAGTAATCGAAACCTTCACGTTGCCTGTAGCCTTTTACCACAAGCCTTGCTTTATATTTATCAATAGTGCTCTCTTTCATTTTTCTTTTGAACACCCACTTACTTCCTAACGGCTTATTGCCAGGAGGAAGATTTACCAGTTCCCAAGTGTGGTTGGACAAGATAGACTCTATCTCACTATTGATAGCCTCTTCCCAGAATGGTCCTTCCGGGGACGTTATAGCTTCCTTATACGTCCGAGGTTCATTTTCCAATAAGTATGTCATAAAATCAGGTCCAAAGGATGTGGCGGTCTTTTGCCTCTTGCTACGTCTAGGTTCATCTCCTATGTCCTCTACGGTATCAGTATCAGTTGTAGCATCTCGAGGTATCTCAACCTGATCATCATCATTACCACTTGATTCATGTTTTTTCTTATACGGAAATATGTCTTCAAAGAAAGTAACTTCCCTTGATTCAATCACCGTATTAATATGTATATCTGAGACATCAGATTTATACACTGGAAAACGATAAGCACTTCTATTAAGTGCATAACCGATGAATACACAATCCACGGTTTTAGGTCCGATTCTTAACCTTTTAGGTTTAGGAACCGCAACCTTAGCCAAACACCCCCACACTCTAAAGTATTTCAGGGATGGCTTCTTTCCTTTCCATATATCATATGGTATGCTTTTTATCTTTTTGTGGGGCATTCTATTAGTAATATAATTATCCGTCAACATGGCTTCCCCCCACAAATTCTGTGGTGAACCGGACGTAATTAACATAGCATTCATCATCTCTTTCAGTGTCCGATATTTCCTTTCTGCAATCCCATTTGATTGCGGTGAATAAGGAGTTGTTGTCTGGTGTATAATACCAGACTCTATACAGAATTCCTCGAAGGGGCCATCATATTCTCCCCCACGATCGCTCCTTACCATTTTAATTTTCTTGTTGAGTTGATTTTCAACTTCACTTTTATATTGCTTAAAAGCAACAATAGCTTCATCTTTACTATTGAGTAAGTACACATAACAATATCTACTGCAGTCATCAATAAATGTAATAAAATATTTCTTATTACCCCTAGATGGTGTAGATTTCATGTCACATATATCAGTATGTATTAAATCTAACAACTCGGTTGATCTTTCAACTGATTTAAAAGGTAATTTCGAAAATTTTGATTCAACACATACTTGGCACTTATTATTTAAACATTCAAATTTAGGTAATAAATCTAAATGTATTAAACTCTTAATGGACTTTAGATTAACATGTCCTAATCTACTATGCCATAAATTAGAAGACTCAAGCAAGTAGACAGAAGTAGTAGTATTATTAATAATATTGGAGTTGTTTACAGTCATCACATTCAGTTTGAAAAGGCCCCCACTAAGGTAGCCCTTTCCTACATACACATCATTCTTAGTAAGTACAAACTTATCAGAAACAAATACAAGTTTAAAGCCATTCTTGCTTAACAGAGATCCAGAGACTAAGTTCTTGCGAATATCAGGCACATGGAGCACATCATTCAGTGTCACTATCTTGCCAGATGTCATTTTCAAAGCCACTTTGCCCACTCCTTCAACTTTTGAAGTAGATGAATTACCCATATAAAGTTTCTCATCATTATCAGTAGTAGTATAGGAGGAGAACATCTCCTTGTTTGAACAGACATGTCTGGTGGCACCAGTGTCCACCCACCATTCGTTGGAGTCTCCCATCAGATTGCACTCCATCACCATTGCTGCCAGATTCAGTTCTTCAACCTGATCAGCAATATCAACCATATTGGCTTGAGTGCTCTTCTTCTTCTTATTGAACTTTTGTGGCTTCCTCTGATCTTTCCTTTGTTCCTTCTTACAATCCTTTGCACGGTGGCCAGGATTCCCACAATTGAAACAGTTGCCTTTGAACTTTTTGCCCTTTCCTTGCTTAGCATTTCCATCTTCAGAATATTTCCTCTTCTTTGACTTTGATCCCTCTTCAACTACATTAGCTTTGGAGATCATAGGATTGTTGCCATTCCTCTTGTCAGACATCTTATTGTCTTCTTCTATTCTCAATCTGGTAACCAGATCTTCAAGTGTCAATTCCTTGCACTTATGCTTCAGATAATTCTTGAAGTCTCTCCAAGAGTTTGGTAATTTCTCTATGAAAGCAGCAACTTGAAAAGACTCACTAAGAGACATTCCTTCTGCATGAATTTCATGCACAATCACTTGAAGTTCCTCAACTTGACTCACAACAGATTTGGAGTCTACCATCTTAAAGTCCAAGA
Organism: Gastrolobium bilobum; assembly: GCF_033153095.1. Classification (NCBI taxonomy): domain Eukaryota; kingdom Viridiplantae; phylum Streptophyta; class Magnoliopsida; order Fabales; family Fabaceae; genus Gastrolobium; species Gastrolobium bilobum. The sequence goes on along the minus strand of NW_026899605.1, from coordinate 87,562 downwards.
ATCTGCCAACTATGAATTTTTTCAAGGCAGCATCCTCAGTTTTATACTTCTTGTCCAGACTTTCCCAAAGTTCCTTACTAGTCTTCAGGGTACAGTACACATTATACAGTGAGTTGTCTAGAGCATTGAGAATATAGTTCCTGCAAAGGAAGTCAGAATGCTTAAAAGCATCAATGGCAGCAACCTTTTCCTTGTCAGACTCTTCTCCCTCTTTCAGTTTAGGAGCATCTTCCTTGAGGAAACGGTCTAGACTCAGAGTTGTCAAATAGAACAACATCTTCTGTTGCCAGCGTTTGAAATTTGTTCCATTCAGTTTTTCAGGCTTGTCAGCATGCATTGGAACAGAGGCAGTAACATTGGCATTGCTAGTACTTACATTAGCCATTTCTGTTACACAAACAGAATCCGAAATTAATCACACAGATTAATTTATCACACAGATTAATTTATCACACAGATTAATAACCCTGATTAATCACACAGTAAATAAAAAAGAAACAGTATATATAACGAAAAATAAATACTGATCACAGGTTCAAAAACACCGATATTGTCTTAAGATTGTTATCGAAGACAGTGGGTGATATTATATCACTAATAGATTTGAACCCATGTATAAAGCAGAGGAGGTAGATGATCAGAATTATCACTGTATAATTAAAAATATTAAAAACAGACTTACTTGTCAGTGGCAGAATGATGAAACAGACAGAATGAAAGGATGAATATATGCAGTATCAGAGGAATTAAATCCGAGCCCACAGAACGTGTCTCCTTAAGACAATTTGCCCCCTCACTGATGCCTAAAGTTGATGGACACTTGTCTCCCAGGATATAACGGATTTCGTCTGAAGAATGGTGGCACTACCAATCAACAGTCCAAACGAACACAACAATATGCCAGAGGAAGTCACACCGGAGGATGAACAACAGTATGCAAAACCGGAAGAAGAAAAATTCCGGCAGAGTTTAAGTGCAGAAAAAACTGGATAGATTTCTGAAGGTGTCAGTGTCTATTTATAGACACTGACCGGTCACGATGAACAGTCGCCGGCGGCGAACCGCCGTGTCTGATGGCGGCGAACGGGTGCGACCGGTGACTGTTCCGACGAACAGATACGACCGGTGACCGGTTCAGCGAGCAGACACAACCGGTGACTGGTTCACGAAGGGAAAGAACCGGTTCGGTTCAATACTGCTCAAAAAACCGGCGGGTAGAAACGTTTTGGTTGGAGGGAAGCAACGGTAAATTTTTTGGACAAAATATTAAAAAATAATTTTTTATTACACACTATGAACTGAACCGAACCGATCCGATCCGATCCGAGTGGTGAACCAATGCTCACCTAGCTCTTCCCCCTACATAAAACATGTAGTGACCCAAGGGCCAATCTAAGAGAGGGAAGTGGGAGCTTATATACTCTCCCATTTCCTACTAATTGTCCAATGTGGGACTTGTTGAAACCCACACACCTCTTCATCTTCCCTTTTTCTCTTTTCTTTATTAACCCACTTCTTATTCATAACCAATGGATCATTGTACATTAATTCCTTCATTAATTCCAACATATGACATTAGCTTCAATTTGAGAATTAGAATCGAATTCAGCCACTGAAAGCTGACACTTCTTAGTTTTTTTTGTTGAAAAGAAAAATTGGAGATAAAAATTAGAACAGATAGAGATGGGAAAAAAAACAGCACTAGATTTTTTTTAAAAAAAAAATACTAGTTTATTGATTATTCGACTAATTTGATCAAGGCAGATAAGATCATAAGAAAGATAAAGTTAGACTACTAATTAACTTGGAACAACCCTATACTAATTTGTTAAATATCAGGATCCGAAAGATATGTAGGTAATTTGTGTGTTTAAACTACACAACGGATGTTTTATTATATAACTGAAATAAAGGAAATTATAATGAGATATACATGATATGAGACTTCTAAACCATTATTCTAACACTATTCTTAACATAATTAATCCTGTGGTTAGCGCATTAATTTCTCCACGATTTGTGATTTCCTATTTTATGCTTCCAATTTGATTTTCACTTCTTTACCCATCAACTGTTTCATCCTTGATCTTCTATTTTTTCCCTCATTTTTTGTATGCATGTTTATCTCCTTTAACATATGTATACATATGTTCACATGTAAATACATATATGTTTTCATTTTGCTTTCATGTTAATTTCTTCTGATTCAAGGTAATATGTAAGGTCCCAATCAATTTACTGTCGATATTCCAGGGCCAATATAGGAAGCAAATTGATGATTACATACGGACCTATGCACGTGTATTTTTTCTGAAGAAATTGAGTAGAAGAAGAAAAGTATAATGGAAAAGTATGTTATTATTTGCTTCACTAGCACAAGAAGAATCAATGTGGGGAAAATAATTCAGTTTGGATTGTGGGGGTGAAGCCAACGAATATTCATATTAATCATTATTTTGTATATTATTATGCATGTTTAATTTGTGATCTTTCTCAGAAGAACTACTTGGCCATGCTTATAAAGCTCAAATAAAGCATCGCACAATCACTCTGGGTGAAGAAAAGCGTGCGAAAGGTTACTTTTGTATGTGCCGCTTAAACTATTTAAGTCTTAAGATGTATAGTAAATGGAAATTCAGATAAAATATTTAAATTAAAGTCTTCAAGATTCTTTGATGTAATAATAAAACCAAAAAAAATAAAAATGTTTCACTCTGGTCCTAAATTTTTGTCACCCAAAAAAGTTGTCATATAAAAAAAGATAAGATATTATTACTACCAAAATGTTATTTTCAATGTTACTATCATATATTAACCGTTGATTTAGACTTACTACATTATCCTTATAGCTCATAAATATCATACCAAGGGTTGAAGGTGAAAATATTATTAGTTGTCTGTTGTTTTCATAATAAATGTTCAAAGTTATAAGACACAAACAACAATTAATAAAATATTTAATATTCACTATGAATGATAGTACTTATGAAAAGATGAACATCAAAATAATATCCATAAATGTTAAAAATTTCTTATTTAACACCAAAGTCCAACACAATTAAATATGCCACCAGTATTTTTTTATTTAATAGGAGAGTCCCACTTTATAAAGAAAATGCCAAGTAATACTCATATTAGTTATTATTTCGGTCAACTATCATTAAATAGGTGATATTGTACTCATAAGTTTATTAGTTTTATACACTGATAGTGTAAAAACAATTGTGTTCTTATTTAATTCGATGTTGATATCTCATTCAATCAGTTTAATCATGTTAAAAATTATATTAATATATTAGACTTATTAAACGATATAGCAACACATTATTAAGTATAAAGATAAAAAAATTTCATGGCGTCAAAATTTTAATTCTTTAATTATTTTGAAAGCGTGAGAAAAATTATAAACCATTTTTCAGAACTGTTTTTAAATATGGTAGTTGATAAACCTTTAGTTTATCTTGTTTTATGGACTAAAATAATATGAATTATCTAATTAAACAAGTCAAAAACTAGGGTTTTAATAGGATAATCATGAACATTATCTGAATTTTTGTTTAATTGAATCATCCTTGCTATTTTTTAGGGATTTCTTGACAAAAGGAGTCAAAAGATGAAGATTTGATAGATAGAGATCACAACTAGAAGATATGAGATCAAGAGATGATAGAGGAAGATCAAAAACAAGATAGATTTAAGATCTTATCAAGTTGTTAGAGAGGAAGCTTAAGCCTCCATCATGAAGCTTAAGCCTCCTAAACAAGCAAATAGCCTCTGCCAATGGAAGCTTAAGCCCCAATAAGGAAGCTTAAGCCTCTAAAATACGCAAAAAGTCTCGGCCTATGGGCGCTTAAGCCCCTAACTCAGGGCTTAAGCGCGCTGGAAGAAGAAAATTCTGACTGGAAGATCGCACTTAAGCGCCCTACAGCGCGCTTAAGCGCGCAACGCGAATTCTGCAATCACCGTTCTAGGGGGCTTAAGCGCCCCAGAAACCCAACTTAGGCCCATTCAAGGTGTTTCATCAAGATACGAACTCTTGACCTATAAAAAAACACCATTGGGAACCAGAAGAATAACTTTTACATTGCTAAACAACTCTTGGGTGCTCGGAGGCTGAAGGAACGCGGAGGAACATCAGATTCATGTTCGTGAGGGGCGGAGACGGATCAACGTCAAGTGTTCACTGGAGATATTGAAGATCCACCAATCACTTATGGAGTTTGGGGGAGCTTTTCTATTTTCTTTTGTTCTTGATTTTGCCATGTCCGGCTAGTTCTTTAAGTAGTTAGGGTTAGATGGATTTTAGTCGATTTATTATGCTTTGAATAATTCGTACGTTAATTTTCCTTTTTATCATGAATGAAGTTATCTGTTTTTAATGCTTTATATAGGCTTGAATCTTATATAATGATCATCGGTAAATGCATGACAATAGGGATGTTGGTGTGTGACCCATATCTGATAACTTCATCATAAACCCTATGATTCTAGGGATAGACATAGAATTTGCGTAACCTTAAGATTCTTGAACTTAATGCTTGCATTCTTGGGGAATAACCGGGGAACTAGGGTTCTTTCAAGTTTGTAAAGGTTTTAGGGTAACAAGGGATTGAGCTCTAATAACACGCGAAAGAATTGGTTAGATTGATATTAAGGACGGTTAACGTAAAGAAGGACTTCGAATCATAATAAGGAGATTAAAGGAAATCGAACCCCTAGCTACGTTTTTATTTTATTAGTTAAATCACATCTTTAATTTCTTGTCTTTAATTCTTGCAAGTAATTAGCTTAATATTTAATATTTTAATTTTGCAATTCAAATCCTGTTTCCAAATACACTTTCGATTGTCCAACTAAGTTTGCGATAGTGAATTAGTGCTTGAACCGTAATCCTCGTGGGAACGATCTCTTACTTAATCATATATTACTTGTACGATCGGTGCACTTGCCGTGAGTAGCAACAGTAGTTTTAACTTTATTGGTTTTGTTTGTTTGATAATAGTTTAATTGAATTGGTCTTGTTATAGAATCTCTATGTTGAAATCATAACAGAAATCATGTGTGTGTGTGTGGTCTTGTTATATAATCTCTATGTTAAAATCTTAACAGAAATCGTGAGTATATGTGTATTTTTATAAGTTGAGGGAAATGTAGAAGTTCTAAATATATGTATATTATATTATAAGGATGACTAAAATTATACATTAAATTTTAAAGTTGAGAAAGTTTTATACTATTTGATATTTGAGACTGTAAAAAAAATGATGCTTAAAGTGATGATTTCACTATTTTTTGCAGATTATTCTAATCGTTCATTTTTTTACACACATTGCCTTTTGGTAACGTGTCAGTAACATTAAAAAGAATTATTTTTTGATATTGTTCCTAAATATTAAGAAAAATATTAAAGTCGACAAATCATAATGGGTTAGGACCATTTCGTAACAGAATTTGGCACGCAACAAAGATTCGAAGATATTTATATATAAAAAAGAAAAGAAAAAGAAAAAGAAAGGAGAAAGAAGTGAAACGTGAAAGTAGGTAAATCCAAAATTAACGTGATATGAAAAAGTAAACAGTGTGTGATTTCGTTTCAAGTTGAACTTTGTGTAACTAGGAAATAAAATGGGAATGGAAATGGAGAGGCAGCATAACTTAAAAAAAAAAAAGTATACATAATTTCATATGTATTTTAATACTTGGAAAAATAAATAAAATATAATAAATATTTATTATATAAAATAATCAAATTTAAAACGAAATACGAATATTTTAAAACTTATGTCATTAATTAAAAAACAATCAAAGGGAAGAGACCTTCAGACCTACCCCAGACCCAGACAATAATAATAAATTAATAATAGTAATAATATGATAGCACAATTAGTGAGGACAGAAGGGGCGAAGGTGCGCGTGGCAGGTCAAAGTGTACGAGAGGCATAAAAGTGTCTCCATGTGGAACCCACCACTACAAAAATGCATCAACCGCATCACCATTCCGTATTAATTTTTTTCTTTATTAAATTCAAGTTACAAAATTTTGCTTACAATACAAAAGAAAAAAGAGAGAGAGAATAACATCTGATTTTTCATTTTCTAAATTTTAGTAACCGTAAAACAATACATAATAGAAAAACATTAAAATAAATTTCACTAATTATAGATGTTTTAAAAAAGTAAAAATTGAGTTAAAGGATATAAATTTTTTTGTGAAGGTACATTACATACATGTGACGCTGAGGCTGGAAAATATGAGTGGTGTGAAAGTGAAGGTGTATTAGAATCAGAGAGAGAGAGAGAGAGAGAGAGACGTATATATAAAGCAGCATACAACTGAAAACGAGGACTGCACCACCCTTCTTCCTTCATTTTACACTAATTAACACAAACCTTCAAGCACGCACGAACGTGCTATGACTCTCTACCCTTCACTTCATTAATTTCTTCTTTTGAAACCACTCTCTCTCTCTCTCTCTCTCTCTCTCTAAACGCTGCTATTTCTCCAGATTCTTCCACCATGCGAGGTATCAGCCTCGAGGAGATCAAAAACGAGAACGTTGATCTGGTATCTTCATTTCATCATTCTCTCACTTTCTTCTTCTTCTCTCTATCTATATATCTTTGCTTCCACTGAAAAATCTTAACGGAAATTATGAGATCGCTTAATGCAAATTGAGTTCTGTTTTTCCGAACTCCATAATAATAATAAAAAAAGAAGAAGCTCTTCTTCCTATTCGTACTGATTCCGTTGAGCAAGATAACTAGAAAAATATATTTTCAAGTTTCTTGAGCTGATTTTTGTGTGACATTACTTTCTCCTGTTTTTCATTTTTTTTTAAAAATTAATTGGCTAGATTCTTAGGTGAATCCTTATAGTTTTGTTGAATTTTTAAATTGATGTTCATAGTTTAAAATTTTGTAACAATTTTTGTTTCATATTTTTAAATAGATTCTTATTCACTAACTATCATTACACTATATAGAGAACGGGGGTGGCGTGGAATCTTTTGCCGCCTGAACCAAAAACTGCGCTAACAGTCTTTTTTTGATACTTCATGGTGACACATATTAAACTAAAAATAAAAGTTAAATTCTTTCTGGTTAGAATTTTGGTTAAAACGAATAGAAATCATTATTATGTTTTGATAGATAAATATTTTCCATTTTCTAAAAAAATTATTCTTAAATTTTGATGGAATTGTAAATTAAAAATTTTCAAATATTTGGAGTGAAAATAAACCAAATTTAGTAAAAAGTTGATGTCATAATAACTTTTTCTTTGGGACTTAAGAATAAATTTTTGGTGTTATTCTTGCATAAAAAATTTAGTGCATTTTATTAATGAAAATATTATATATCAATTAAAATTTTCTCTCATTTATCAAATTTTCTCTCTCTCTTCTCTTATATATAATACTATTGTTGATAGTATTTCATCGATATAGTAATTCATCGATGAAATGCACTGAGTCTACGTGCACCTACCATTTATTCGAAGGTCAGAGTGCAATAAAGCGCACTTACAATGGCTCGTAAAGAAAGGAATCACTACCAAAACCGGCTTCTTTTTATGCTAACGCGTGTCCCTGACGCCTTTGACATTCATATGCCCTTCTTCTTTTATACACGCGCGATTTTACTATTCTAAAAAAAATATTACTTTTTTTCATGAAAAAAGATTTATTATGTATTCGACTTATTAAAATTTAAAATGATTTATTATATATTCTTTTTGCTTGGAGAACTCGCTCGGACTCGGAGACATATGATATATTTATTTATTATTTAATTTTCATATCAAAAGCTGCTATATTTCTTGCTTTCCATCGTTTTTCCTTGTCTTGCATGGGAGGGAACATGGACCAAAATCTTCCGTAGCAGTAGGCAGTAGCTCTGGGAAAATTCTATTTTATAACATGAAAAAAAGAAGAGAGAATGAGTTAAGTACATAATAATAATAATACATACATACATACAACTCATAAGATAAAGTTTGTTGGTGGTGTCAAGTATTTGGGGGAATAACACGGCATTGAAAAGTTTTTCCCACTTCACAGGAACATATTCCAGTAGATGAAGTGTTTGAGCAGCTGAAATGTTCAAGATCAGGTCTAACCTCAGACGAAGGAGCCAATCGGCTTCAAGTTTTTGGACCAAACAAATTGGAAGAGAAAAGGGTATTTGTTTGCATAAACTCACACTGTGACTTCTCCTCCTGTTTATTTTGCTTCGTTGAATTGCATGTAACGGGTTTCTTGGTTCATGAACAGGAGAGCAAAGTTTTGAAGTTCTTGGGTTTTATGTGGAACCCCTTATCATGGGTCATGGAAGCTGCTGCTATCATGGCTATTGCTTTGGCTAATGGTGGAGGAAGGCCTCCGGATTGGCAGGATTTCGTGGGTATTATTTCTCTGTTGGTGATTAACTCCACAATCAGTTTCATTGAGGAAAACAATGCTGGCAATGCTGCTGCTGCACTTATGGCTGGTTTAGCTCCCAAGACCAAGGTCTAATCTAATACTTTATTTTTGTATGTATGCATGCATGCATTATTTGCGGTTCTATATCTTTTATTTATGTTCTTTTTATTTTCTCTTGACACAAATTATAGGTTCTCCGAGATGGCCGATGGACTGAACAAGATGCTGCAATTTTGGTCCCAGGAGACATAATCAGCATTAAATTGGGAGATATCATTCCTGCTGATGCCCGTCTTCTCGAGGGTGATGCTTTGAGTGTTGATCAGTCTGCTTTAACTGGAGAATCTCTTCCTGCGACAAAGAATCCCTCTGATGAAGTGTTTTCTGGATCAACTGTTAAGAAGGGTGAGATAGAAGCAGTTGTGATTGCCACTGGTGTGCACACCTTTTTTGGTAAAGCTGCTCATCTAGTGGACAGCACCAACCAAGTTGGGCACTTTCAGAAAGTTCTTACAGCAATTGGTAATTTCTGCATTTGCTCAATTGCTGTTGGAATAGTAATTGAGCTCATAGTCATGTACCCAATACAACACCGCAAGTACAGAGATGGGATTGACAATCTATTGGTTCTGTTGATCGGAGGGATTCCAATTGCCATGCCAACTGTTTTGTCTGTTACTATGGCTATTGGTTCTCACAGGCTTTCCCAGCAAGGTGCTATTACAAAACGAATGACAGCTATTGAGGAAATGGCAGGGATGGACGTCCTCTGCAGTGACAAAACTGGGACTCTGACCTTAAATAAGCTGTCTGTTGATCGAAACTTGATTGAGGTTTTTGCTAAGGGTGTTGAGAAGGATTATATTATGCTTCTTGCAGCAAGGGCTTCTAGGACTGAGAATCAGGATGCCATAGATGCTGCAATAGTTGGGATGCTTGCTGACCCAAAGGAGGTAAATATGCCAAAACGATCTCTCTTTCGGACAAGAAACATAAAGGTAAAAAAATGTAGTGAATTTGGGATGAAGATATGATTTTTCTACTTTGAATTGGCCAGGCACGAGCGGGTATCAGGGAGGTCCATTTTCTCCCATTCAATCCCGTAGACAAGAGGACCGCTCTCACCTACATTGATTCTGATGGAAATTGGCATCGAGCTAGCAAAGGTGCTCCTGAGCAGGTACATATGTGTTTTGTTGGCACCATCTGTGATTATGTTTACGAAGATAACTGATAGATGTTTTTCTTCTGCTTAGATATTGAACCTCTGCAACTGCAAAGAGGATGTCAGGAAAAGGGTTCATTCAGTAATTGAAAAGTTTGCTGAGCGTGGACTCCGTTCTTTAGGTGTTGCTAGACAGGTTCGCAAAACTGATATCAACATTTCTGATATCAACATTTCTTATTTGAATACCCTTCCTTTATATCTGCTTGTATGGTCTGTCTATGACAGGAAATACCTGAGAAAACAAAAGATAGTCCTGGTGCACCATGGCAATTTGTTGGTCTGCTACCACTATTTGATCCTCCCAGGCACGATAGTGCTGAAACCATCACAAGAGCTCTTAACCTTGGTGTGAATGTTAAGATGATTACCGGTACGATTTGAGGTCTTACCTTCTTGCAGTATATATTTCATACTACAAATGAAATCATGTAGCTTAGAAATTTTTTGTGGGTTTCTCATTCTCCAGGGGATCAGCTTGCCATAGCCAAGGAAACTGGCCGAAGGCTTGGGATGGGAACAAACATGTATCCGTCTTCTTCATTGCTTGGCCAAAGCAAGGATGCTTCCGTTTCAGCTCTTCCAGTTGATGAGTTGATTGAGAAGGCTGATGGATTTGCTGGAGTGTTTCCTGGTATGTCCTAGATAATATTAATGTTGGTAGCATCATCCATTGCTTTTTTCTTTCAACTATTTCAGTCATCCTTTACCTGCTCATGGCTTCTTTGCGAGTTGATGGGATCGGACTGCTACTTTTATTAACAATACAATTACGTTTCAAATTGCTTTACACTTCTTAACATTTTAATCCGTTTTTCTCTTTCTTTGACACGGCAGAACACAAATATGAAATCGTTAAGAGGCTGCAAGAGAGGAAGCATATATGTGGAATGACAGGTGATGGTGTCAACGATGCCCCTGCATTGAAGAAAGCAGATATTGGAATTGCTGTTGCCGATGCTACAGATGCTGCTAGAGGTGCTTCTGACATTGTCCTCACTGAACCTGGTCTGAGTGTCATTATCAGTGCAGTACTTACCAGCAGGGCAATTTTCCAAAGGATGAAGAACTATACTGTTAGTTTCCTTGCATATATATTTTAATTGCTTGACTTTATTTTAATATCTTAGAAATCTAAACTCAGAAATGTTGATTGTTGATTATGGCAGATCTATGCGGTGTCAATCACCATTCGTATTGTGGTAAGTGCCGCAAGAAGGTTAACTCATAAAAAACATATCGACATTTTGTACATACTAATATACACAGTTCATACAATTTATGTGATCTATTCTTCATTTTGGCAGTTTGGTTTCATGTTTATTGCGTTGATCTGGAAGTTTGATTTTGCACCCTTCATGGTGTTGATTATTGCCATACTAAATGATGGTAAGATAATAATATTTGGTTACCTTCATGTTGTTTACTTTGACTATTCTGTGAATATGTTTAATTTAATTTCCTTAAACCCTATACCTTTAGGTACCATTATGACAATATCCAAAGATCGAGTGAAACCATCTCCGATGCCCGACAGCTGGAAGCTGAAGGAGATATTTGCTACCGGTGTTGTGCTAGGAAGTTACATGGCACTAATGACAGTAGTATTTTTCTGGCTCATGAAGGATACCGACTTCTTTTCGGTAATAATTTGTATTTTGTGTTTCCCTCAATATTTTCACCTACTAGCGAAAATTGTATAGCTATGAACACAACTTCAACCTTTGCAGAACAATTTTGGTGTGAGGTCTCTGAGAAAAAGTCCTGAAGAAATGATGGCAGCGCTATACCTACAAGTCAGTATTATAAGCCAGGCCCTAATTTTTGTCACTAGGTCCCGCAGCTGGTCCTATGTTGAAAGACCTGGTCTCCTCCTACTGGGTGCTTTTATGATTGCTCAGCTGGTAATATTGAACCTCTTATTCTCCTATCAGCAACCTAGTCTAAAATGTTGTTTGTGTTAGTGTCTCTTCTGAATTTTTGATTGAAACAGTGTCATTTTGTGTTGTCAACAACTCGGTCTCGATAATCACGCACTTTTCCCTCACTCTCTCTCCACAACCACTATTTAAAAAAATGTAAACTACATCTCTAAACTAAGATTTGGGAGCACAAGCGTTGAAATGAAATCAAGTCAACACTTCTGTTGCCTTAGGAAGCAATAGTTAATTGACATAATACTCCTGTAGGCCAGGACGTGTATAAATTAGAATCTAGCATGCTGCTCTCTCAGCTAGCAACAAAATGATTGATTAATTAAAAGCTTTTGCCTTTCTTCTGTTGTAACAATAATTTGTTTCATAATTGATAGGTGGCAACTTTTCTAGCAGTATATGCTAATTGGAGCTTCGCGAGAATTAAGGGAATGGGATGGGGTTGGGCTGGTGTAATCTGGTTGTATACTTTAGTGACATATGTCCCTCTTGATTTACTCAAATTCGCAATCCGCTATGTTCTGAGTGGGAAGGCTTGGGATAATCTTTTGGAGAACAAGGTAATTTCTTCTTCTTCTTCTTTATTGTTTACTGTATCGTTGATCTTTAATCCAGAGAGTTCATTATTCAAAACCCGTTTATGATTTCTAATGACAGACTGCCTTCACTACAAAGAAAGATTATGGAAAAGAAGAGAGAGAAGCACAGTGGGCAACTGCGCAGAGGACTCTTCATGGTCTTCAGCCACCGGAAACAACCAACCTTTTCAATGACAAGAATAGCTATAGGGAGCTTTCAGAGATTGCTGAGCAAGCCAAGAGACGTGCTGAGGTTGCAAGGTAAGCCATTGACTTCACTTGTATTGATTGTATGGCAACAAGTTTGTATCTGAAAGGATTCATGAAGTGGTAATTATAATATTAAGGGATGATTGTATAAATTACATTTGTAATAGTGTCTTAGAGATTTTTTAAATTGGTTCACAGGCTTAGGGAGCTTCATACTCTAAAGGGACATGTTGAGTCAGTTGTGAAGCTGAAGGGACTTGACATTGATACAATCCAGCAGCATTACACGGTTTAAGGAGCTTCGACAACCTTCAACAGAAAATCGCTTCAGTGCTTGTCTGGGAACAAAAACAACAAATATAATGACGAAGACCTAAGTTAATCTGTCTTTACCTTTTACATTAGGATGAAGGTCATTTTGTGAAAATTTAAATGGTTATTCCCCTATCCCATCTATGCCAGTAGCTGGAGGAGATGCTATTCTCTTTAGGTACCAAATAACATGCTTGATAGGGTTTACTTGCGTCTTATGTTTGGGAATTCAACGTTATTAAGGTCACTTTAAAAAGCTCTCTCTCTCTCTCTCTCTCGATACATGTAGGTTTTTGGGATAAACTTGCCCTCAATATTTAAATTTTGTTGTTGCGTTGAGTGAGAGATTCCAAAGGAATAAAGTGATAATCATTTCACAATTTTGATGTCTATCCATTTTAAAGGTTTTTGGAATCGCAAGATTCCCACTGCAAAGATGGTAATCTACAGACTACAGCTAAACAACGATGCATTCAGGATACGTTGCTTGCTCATTTTTTTTTTTTGCTATTGATAGAGTTATTAAAGAGGGATTAAATTTTCATTACAAGGAGCCATCGAATCCCAGTGCACTTCACCCTCAAGCATAGCACTCGATAGCATTTACTTAAAAACGAAATATTATACATTCTAATTTCAAATTTAAATGATTATGGATGTTCATGCATCCATCTAGAGAAGTTCAATGAACCTATTTTGTGTTCCGGGTACTTTATAATCAACATCTTGCTGTAAAAACTACAGAGAACAAAATTGTTTTTCTTAAAATTTAAGCTAATCCAAACCTGCTAAAACTAGACTCATTTCTCTTCTTCGGCTTACCATCTTTTTCAAAAGTAATATAAAGCCGAATAGACAAAACCACCATGGATTAGGCCAAAATTGACAATTATTTCATATAGTAGTTAGCCGAATACCAACCCCCACCAATAAAATGTTCTCTCGATACAAACAGAGACTTACACTATCCGATTCGCGGGCAACAGTGTACTTAGGAAAATATAAGTCGACACTTCAATTTCAAAATGTGTATTTTCACGGGGAACGATGTAACATGAATCATTAAGAGATCTATTAGCCACTTTTTGCTAATTATGTAATACGATAGAACTTATTATATGAAATCAAATTGCATGTATATTGAACTACGAAAGAAAGATGAATGATAATTGTTTGAATAGACGTCAATAAAGACCTGTGGTACTATTGATACAAGACACCAGAGTAGGTACTATTGAAGGAGTAACGAGGGGGCAAAACACAAATAGTTTATGACAATAGTACAGAAAAATGGACTCAACCTATGACCAATTTCGCTAGGTACTAACTTCTGCAGTTATTTTTTCTAATATTTAACATCTCTACCAATAATTTTTACAGATGAATCTAGACTGCTGGAAAGACGAAGCTGCTCTAGATGGGGGCTCTTTGATGATGCATCTGCTGAAGCGCTTGTGGTAGATTTAATACAATCTCTGCGTATGCTGGTATGGGAAGCAAAATACAAATTTAGTTGAGAGAGAGAGAGAGAGAGAGAGAGAGAGAGAACCTTCAGTCCAGCAATAAAGAAACACATATCACAATTAAAGAACACGTAAGCAGGCTTGCAAAATAACCTTGGAGAAACTATAGGAAAAGAAAAAGGAAAAAAAAATTCGTGCTAATTTCCTAATCCAAATTCATTAAACTATAATAGCTGTCACCTAACTGCGCACATCCCATTAGGACGTGATTATAGACCATGTTGAGGATTAAAAAAACCCCAAAAATAAGACTTCGTGGTCTAAGAAATGAACCAAAGTAATATAGTGTTCACCTTCTGGTAGACTCATAGTTCGTAAGGCATCTTCTGCATAGGTTAGGCGAACTGGAGCGGGATGACTTCCTGAGATTCCATCTTCCTTCCTGTTAAAAGTTGCTGTAGTATTTTTCTTTAACATTGGCCAGGCTAGCACTGTGATTCGAGATGGAAGCACTGAAATGAGATCAGCATATCGAAGGCTGACTGTCACCTTGCTGGGGAAAAAAAAAAAAGGACTTCTTGAATACAGAGTATCTTTTCAGCTTTCATTTTATTTATCTCCTTATCTATTTTATTTCCCCTCGGAGGAAGAAGGGTAAGAGATAAGAAATGTTAACTATAAATTTCTGATACATAAAGAAAGAAATGTTAATAACAAAATAAAATATAAACAAGTGAACTATTTATAATTAAGATACAAACAAATCAAACATTGTATATTTCATTTTGAATAAGCCATTTTCTGAATAACCTGACAGAATTCAAAGATGAAGACCAATGATTGCTGAGGTACGTATTTGTAATTCCAACTTTAATGTCAGGGTAAGCCAAAATGTAGTAACTTAAGTGTAAAATAACTAATAACACCTGCTTCCTTTTAGCACTGAAAGCTGCAGTACACTGACCTCTCACCCTAATGACCTTTTAGCATCATATCACACATAAGAATGTACAAAAAAAGAAATGGATAGAGAAAAGCCCACATCACTACGGCAGTATAACTTTAGCTGCAGCACCAACTTCACCTTACAAACATATTATTCAATTATTACAGATGATCTCTTTTTAATCATTTTCTCCTTTATATCCCTTTAATTCTTTCTTTACCTCTTTTTTTAATTTTTAATTTTTATTTTGTTTTATTTTTTTCTTCTCTTTCATTTCTCTTTTTTCTCTCAATCTTTCTTCTTTTATTTTTTTATTTTTTCTTCTTTATTTTTATCTCTCTATTTTTTTATTTTAACTTTCTTATTCTTTTTATTTTTTGCTCTTATGTATCTTCAAAATTTATTTTTATCCTTTTTTTCTTAATCTTTTCGTAGTTTTCATTTGGGTTCATCTGCCACCAACCTCAACTAGTTTGGGATAAAAGTGTTGTTGATGTTGATTCAAGCAAAATTTGAATACCAAAATTGAAGGAAAATGGCAGGGAAACATCATATCACTATAAGAGACTGACCAATCAAAATCATCCAATACAAATTCGACCATGTGGTAAGGAAGGCTATGATACAGCTCTCCAATTTGGTTTCCATAAAGTTCCTTTATAAGTCTGACCTGCATGATATGTACAAGAGACAAAAAGTTAAATGGTTGTTTATAGCATAATATTATAGACATACTAATAAGCATATTTGAACCCGTAACCTCTAGGTCGCAAAAAGCAGCTTTATCACTACTCTAGGCTCCCCCTCCTTGCCTTTTTTTTTTTTTTTTAATGGTTCTTTAACATCAAAAAAATTTCTCGTGAATTTCCAAATACTCAAGATATATTTATATTTAGTAGGTAAACTAGCTATAAGCCTACAACTTCCATGTTTTGCACATACTTAATTATGGTGGATATTCAATCTAAATAACAGGGACAGATAACAAACTCAATAAAAAAAATAAAAAAATATTTTAATTAAAATAAAGAGGGACACATGACAATTCCTTACCTTACGCAAACATAACTTTTAACACATAGGTTATAAGTGCAGACCTTATTCAATTCCATTCCACCCCACTTATGCCAAGGGCCAAAGGGCACGGGAATTGTTTGCATTTACAACTTCATGTAGTGGAACAGTTTACATGGTTTAAAGTTTAAACACCATACAAGCATTTCCTGGTGCCATTTTGAATAAACTTATTTGTAGATTAAAAAAAAATGTATTTCCATGCACAACAAAAAGTCATTCAAGGTTTGCCGAAATAAAAAAATATAGTAAAATGAATATTTAGCTTCAGGTCATATTCTATTTAAATATTCTTCAACGAAACAAAGGAAAGGGTGTAAAGATAATGACCCTCCAAGATGATCATACAATCTAATATTAGACATACTGCAGAAAATTAAGTGACACACCAAGTTTGATATATTTCACAATCAATGTTCTAAAATGGCATTGGCAGATGAACTGCAACCAGGAATAAACATTTTGACAATTTTCGAGGAAACAGAAAAATTCCAGATGCGCAGTACACCTCTGATTGATGCAGGAGATAGGGTTCTGAGAATCTAAACTAACAACGACATGGCTTTTAGAAACAACCAAGAAAAAACAAATTACAATGATAAAGAATATGAATATATTTTAATAAAAATCCAGCTTTTGGTGTAGGTGTAAACCAAATGTTAATATATTGTTTTGTGGACATATGGATACAGGAAAACTAGTCAGAAAGTACTCGCTTGGACATATTCCGACACTATTCTTTCAGTCACACATTTAGATTACTAATTCTTCCATCATTATTGTAAAAGCGTAAACTTTTGCTCCATATGTAACAGCAAATTTATGCAGATTGTGAAGGCAATATATTTCCAAAAAATAAACACAAAAATTTCACTTAATGATTACATACATGGGCAGTCTACCTGTTCCCGTCTATCCACATATGCCTGTAATAGATCTCCAACATGATCTATGAATTTCTGAAAGCAAACCAGTAGAAACAATGCTTAGAAGAAAATTTGAAATAAACATGGGTCAAAGCCAATACATATAAATGACTTTACCATTGCATTGGATGAAAGGAGATCATTTTCTGTTTCACGAATTGGCAGGAAAAATGGAACTGTGTGTTCCAGGACAGTCATCTTTTCAAGAAATGACTTACTCTCCAGCACACAATGGTAATACTCACAAGGTTCACCTGGCAATAAATGAACAGACATTATCATCAACTAATGGCAAAGGCTAAGACACAAGGGAAAGGGAAAGAGCAAGTAGAAAAAGATCCAGCCTCCATCTTGTCATTCATAATGTCATCTCATGATAACATGGTAGTATATGTAAATAAGTTAGTCAAGAACAATTTTGTTCCAAATTACCAGCAAAAGATGTCTCATATTGTATGCCAATTCTTGCCCCTTCCAAACAGCAAATTACCTGCTTCCACATACACAACCAATTTTAAAATTACTATTTTGTGGTGAAGTTAATAAACAAAATAACAACTAAGCTAAGCACAGCAGTGATAATGCTTTTACCATAAACTCCTACACATTCCAGCAATTATTTTTTTCCTTTGGGAAAGGGGAGATTAAAAAAATTATTTGATCAAAAAATGGAAGTATAAGCGGTGGGAAGATAAGCAGGCAAGTCAAGATATCTACAACTAGAAACAGGAGGGGAAAAAAAAGGAATTTAGCAAGGCAGCCAATCATTCAGCACATAATAAATGGTAACTCCCTTGAAACAGCCATGAACATAATACCAAAAAGAATTGTTAGATATAATCTAAGTCATGTACTTTCACACAACAGTTTAGACCTTTCGGAGTGAGAGTTTATGAAACAGTATCAAAGCCTTTGTAACCATATGGTTTAGACTTTGATCCATGTTGCTTCCATTCTTCTAAATTAAAGTTAAAACAGTTCAAACTCATAGGGCTCTTGCATGCGGAAATGTATTAAATATAAAATCATTCAAGTGCTATCACCCATATGGTTCATGAGGATAAGCCATCAATAAAATCCAATCCCATAACAAGTTAAAAGAGACACCCATAAAGGTGTAAGTATTCTGCTCCATCCAAATGCACCATATAATTGTGGAAATAGGAACTCATAATTTCTGAACAAACCAGCACTTCCCTACCCTTACATACCAAGTTTTCATCAGCAAATAGAACAGAGAAATTGGTACTTACTATTCATAATTTCTGAACAATAGTTAATATCTCTATGATAAGACCCCTTTGAAGGTTTATTATAGGAAATGTCATAGAGAATCACACCAGAGTACTGACTCAGCTGAGGTAAGAGGGAATATTGTTGTGCGTGGGAATTCTGTTAGTGGAGATTCTGTTATAGGAAGGTGGCTGACGTGGCAGAGGGCACAAGCTGATGGTTATATAGGCATAGAATGCATGAATAGGGGGAGGCGGGGATTTGGGAGTTCTTGGCAGAGGGCACAAGCTGCTGGTTATATAGGCATAGTACCTGATAAATTCCCAATCCCCATTATTGAGGAACTTTTGGATGAACTGGGAGGATCTACTCTTTATTCAAAGCTGGATCTCAAGTCTGGATATCACCAGATCAGAATGCGCGAGGAAGACATTCCCAAAACTGCATTTAGGACCCATGAGGGTCATTATGAGTACTTAGTGATGCCTTTTGGGCTCACCAATGCTCCATCTACCTTCCAATCTCTGATGAATGAGATCTTAAAGCCTTATTTGCGCAAATTTGCCTTAATGTTTTTTCACAACATCTTGGTCTAAGGCTGAGCATCTACAGCACCTTAGATTAGTATTGAATATTTTAAGACAACACCAGTTGGTGGCAAATAAAAAAAATGTAGCTTTGGGCAGAGTCAGATCGAATACCTTGGCCACATAATTTCTAGTGAAGGTGTGAAGGCAGACCCGAAGAAGATTGAAGCTATGTCTCAATGGCCAGTTCCCAAAAATTTGAAGGGGTTGAGAGGATTCTTGGGGCTAACAGGTTGTTATAGAAGTTTGTCCAATAGTATGGAAAAATAGCAAGGCCCTTAACTGATCTATTAAAGAAAGATGCTTTTCTCTGGGGTACTGAAGCCTAATGTGCCTTCGAACAGTTAAAGGCAGTCATGTGTTCTATCCCTATCCTTGCACTACCCGATTTTAATCAGCCTTTCACGGTGGTCACGGATGCCCTGGAAAAGGGGTGGGGGCTGTTCTTATGCAGGGGAGTCGCCCAATCAGTTTTATCAGTCAAGCTTTTTCTTCAAGAACCATGGAAAAATCCGTTTATGAAAAGGAGCTAATGGCAATTGTGTTGGCTATCTAGAAATGGAGACCTTATCTTTTGGGCCGACATTTTATCATTAAAACTGATAAAAAAGCCTGAAATTCCTTATGGATCAAAGGGTTTTAGGAGGAAACCAACAGAAGTGGGTCTCTAAGCTCCTAGGATATGACTGAGAAATTGAATATCAACCCGAGAAGGAGAATGTGGTTGTGGATGCATTGTCAAGGAACCTGCAATGTTTTTCCTTATCATGTGTAGATGCCACCAAGTATGAGGAGCTAGAACGAGAGTTACAAGGAGATGACATAATGAGGGGTATTATCCAAGATCTTTTAGCCAATTCACAGGCTCATTCTGGGTTCAGTCTACATGGAGGTAGGTTGTTTTACTTGGGCAGGTTGGTCTTAGTTAGACACTCTAAATTTATTCCCTTAGTGTTGCATGAATTTCATGACTCATTTGTGGGAGGACACTCTGGTTTCTTGAGAACACTCAAAAGGGTAACAAGTTTGGTGTATTGGAAAGGCATGCACATGAAAATTAAGGAGTATGTCACAGCCTGCTCTATTTGTCAACAGAATAAAATTTCGACCTTATCCCCGGGGGGCTTCTACAGCCTTTACCCATTCCTACAAGGGTATGGTCGGATGTATCTATGGATTTTATTGGTGGGTTACCCAATGTCCAAGTTGTGGACACAATTTTTGTTGTGGTGGATCGCTTTTCCATTATCTCAGTATGCCCACTTCATTGTTTTGAAGCATCCATATACTGCTAAAGAGGTTGCATTGATTTTTATCAAATAGGTTGTTAGGTTGCACAGATTCCCTTCTTCCATTGCGAGTGACAGAGATAGGGTGTTCCTTGGCTCATTTTGGTCTGAGTTATTTCGTTGTAGTGGCACTAAGCTGAAGTACAATACAACTTATCACCCCCAATCCAATGGGTAGACTGAGGTGGTTAATAGATGCTTGGAGGACTATTTGAGATGTTTTTGTTCCCCAAAACCCATAACCTGGCCCTCTTGGCTGCATTGGGCCGAGTTCTGGTACAATACCACTTTCAAAAGTGCCATTGGGACCGGTCCTTTTAAGGCACTATACGGTTGTGATCCAACCATCCTATTCAGATCTGGCTTTGCTATTTCCCCTTGTAGATGAGGTGATTACTATGCTGCAAGACAGAGATCTGATTTTACGGAAATTGCAGCAGCATCTTGTGATTGCACAAAATCGCATGAAAACACAATCTGATCATCATCGAAGAGATGTGGAATTTCAGGTAGGAGATATGGTCTACCTTAAACTTCAACCTTATAGGCTGCGTCCGTTGGCTAAAAAATTAAACGAAAAGCTTAGTCCCCATTTTTATGGGCCTTACGAGGTTGCTGCCCGCATTGGTGTTGTTGCTTGCAAGTTGAAGCTGCCAGAAGATTGTAAGGTTCATGATGTGTTTCACGTCTCACTTTTAAAGAAAGCAGTCTCACCCTCAGTTGTGGTACAACCATTGCCCCCCATGATAGCAGAAGATTGGGAGCTCTAAGTCCAACCAGAAGCTGTTTTACAATGGCACAAAAATTCAGTTGGCAGAACTGAGGGTGGCAGAGGTTTTGATTAAATGGATTCAATTACCGGCATTTGAAAATACTTGGGAGGATTCAGCCCAAATCTATTGCCAATTTCCTGATTTCCACCTTGAGGACAAGGTGATAGTCTTGGGGGGAGTATTGATGAGACCCCTTTGAAGGTTTATTATAAGAAGCTTCATAGAGAATCACACCAAAGTGCTGACTCAGCTGAGGTGAGAGGGAATATTGCTCTGAATGTTGTTGTGCGTAGGAATTCTGTTAGTGGAGATTCTATTATAAGAGAGAAGGTGGCTGACGTGGCAGAGGGCACAAGCTTATGGTTATATAGGCATAGAATGCATGAATAGGGGGAGGCGGGGATTTGGGAGTTCTTGGGAGAGATTAGTGCCTCTATAATTGCACTGAACCAGTCTCTTAGTTAGGATCTTGGGTGTTGGAGTCATTGTAATTTTTCCTTCGTTTTCGTAGCTGTTGAACTGTCTTTGTAATTGTCTTTCCACTTAGTGATATAAATATAGAAAAATCCAGTTCTCTGGGCCAATTTCTTCTTGTTTGTTGCGTTAATCTCTGATAAATTTTGCCAGTCTTATCACTTTATGTCAATTTCAAATTCAAAAAGTCGAAAACCTACAATCCAATCCATATAAGACAATTCCCCTATTAATTTCAAATGACTTTGTCTGCTTAGTCTATACATCTGTAAACTCTTGAACAAGCATTACTAATTTTATTATCACGAAGCATCTATTATATTAAGGATTGAAATCCAAATAAAATACTGCAAGTCCGCAAGTCCTCTTTTAAGCACTTCTCAGATTTTACGGTTCTCTTTCTTAACACTTAAGTTAAATATGCATACTAATGAATAACCATAAAAATCTCATTCATGACCCCAACATCTAATCTTCTACCTCATCTCATCTGCCTATTTTTCTTCTCACGCTACTGTCTAGAATCTTTGAAACATCTCTTGCTTAATTACAAGTATTATCTGCTATTACTGAAAATTTACTAGTCATTTGCCATGAAATATTGAAATGCGATTTAGGCATGTATCGTCTTATAATATTTACCTTGTTTCCAATTTTATAAGTAATTTTTTCCTGAGGACATGCTAATATGTCAGCATCCCCAGGCATTGCTTTTCTGTCTGCCTCCATATGCACCTGACAGAAACATATTTTAAAGAGTCAAGCATGAACATCAATGTCAACAGGGAATCTCAATAACAAATTGATAACTATGGAGACCATCAAGGTCAAATATCATAACATAAGTGAAAAAAGAAGGTAACAATCACATAGCCATACCCGCTCTCTTATTGTAGCAAGTAGACCATCATTCCACTCTTCCCCATCTAGACATATCTCTACAAAAAAAAAGTGGTCAAGAATTTTTCTGGATAAATATTAATAAGATACAATTATTCAACATCAACAACACCTTTATCCCAAATTAATTGGGGTCGGTGGTAGAAGAACCCAAATGAAAGATACAAAAAGATTGAAAAAAGAAACATAAAAGTAAAAAAAAAAAAAAATTGAATAGTAATAATATATATATATATATAAATATAAAAGTAAAAAAGAAAGGGAAAAGAAAAAGAGGGGGAAATGAAGGGGAAATGAAGGGGGAAATAAGATACAATTATTACAATTACAAAAATGAATGAACAAGGGAAGTGAACAAGGCCAGCATTTCAGATGTTAGAAAAGTATATTTTGTCAAGTGAACCAAGATTCACGTTATCCCTTGTTAAAATGGTTTAGATTTTACAATGTTGCTTCTCTCTTCAATTCCCTCTTGTTATTCCACGCAAAAATGGCCCTGATATTTATTCTAAATAATGAGCTAACATCAAAGAGAGCGAGCCTGGAGCAGTGGTAAAACTACTCCTTTGTGACTGAAATGTCACAGGTTCGAATACGGAAAACAACCTCTTTGCAAATATGCAAGGATAAGGCTGCGTAAAAAGATTACCTCGCTAGTCGGGGTTTAATGGGGAGTAGTTTTTAATGAGCTAACATCAACAGGAGTAAGATCTTTACTTTTATTTGACTTCATTTCAATTCTTGCCAATATATGACTTTTGAACAGTTGTATTTCAATCAATAGATGGCTAAACACTCAAAGATAAACTTATATTTAAGTAGGGCTAAGCCACACAAGGCATTAAAAATCTTATTTTGCTATTTATATTCAATGATTCATTGGTTACCCAATCTCTAACCAACCCAACCAGCGCTTAGCCACTTTGTCCCCTCCCTCCAGCACGCAGGCTTGTCATATATTTAAGATAGAGTAAACACTCATTTTAATACCCCCAATGATACAGGTGACATCACATTGGTCCTCCAAAGAAAGTTGACATCAAATTAGTTACCCAATCATAGAAAGTGACATAAAAATCAACCTTTTTGTGGATGGACCGTGAGAACACTGTTACTAAAGCTTCAAATTTAGGGACTAAATTGATGCCACTTTCTATGATTGAGTGATTCAATTGATGTCACTTTCTATGATAGAGGGACTATAATTTGACATCAAATTTATTTGGAAGACCAAACTGATATCACTTTCTATTATTGAGGGGCTAAATTGATGTCACCTGCATCCTTGCGGGGACTAAAAGTGGTGTTTAGTCTATAAGATATCCCACGATGCAGAAAACACCAATCCTTGGAACACAAAATGAGACTAAAAACAAGCTTGATCAAGTGAAGCATCAATGTAATAGTAATCAAGGTAACAACAAAAACCAGCACTGAATATCTGTCAAAGATGTCACGTCATGCTTGATAGAATCCCAAGAGACAACTGAGCTACATTTAGAGAAAACTTAAGTTACTACTAGTCCTATCTGAATAAGCTGCTGTCCCAGCGGAATTACAATTTACATTCATCCAAGATTGTTCATTTTGGAAACAGATTACCATTTCACAGTAAAATCCTGCAGATGATGAGCATCTGCTTCTAGTATATCACCTCTATCAATCTTACCAGCACAGCTAAAATCAAAGTGTTTAACTGTAGGGATATGAAAATAACTTGTGAATCCCCAAGACATTTAGATGCACAGATGGAAACTCACATAACATCCATGCGAACAAAATAAATTGAAAAGAGTCCAAAAAATGAAATAAAATAAATAAAGCGAAAAGTTGAATCCTATCAACTAGACTAAACTGCAACAAAGGAAATAAATGAGAAAAAACTTGAGTCAAGACAGAGCCAGATAATGTCAACTATTGATTTATTAAAGAATCTACCAACATCAAAGTCAAAGCTACCTTCTGTTTGAGAAGCTCGTGCAGCTTCAAACTCTTTCTGTAGACGCTCAAATATTATCTTGTCGGAATCCCTATGAACCCAGTAAATATTTAAAAAGATAATGTTACTACAGTCTACAGCATACAACCACTAATGGACATTCTCAAACAATAATCTTCAATTTAGGCATCCATATAATGCATAAATATATTCAGCCAGGAAAAGAGAATAAAATAGAGAATCTTTAAGTGACCAGATAAATCTTGATTGGGTATTGTAAATAACCATTTCAACCCAAAAGCTTGAGCTTGAAAGTGAAGGTCCATTAATTGTTTTTATATTTCTCTCACACACGCCGTCATGCAAGAGCCCTTTGGGTTTGAAGCGTAAATATTGCACAGGCCCATTTTTTTGTTCTACCTTGTGCTTACTTAGTTCCACTAGAAAGTGGAAGGTGGTGAGGATTGAACCCCCGTGGCCATGGAGGCTCTCATACCATGCAAATAACCATTGCAACCCAAAAACTTAAACTTGTAAATGAAGGTCCATCAATGGTTTTTATATTTCTCTAACACGTATGCTAGTTTAAAAAAAAAAGTTGTAAATTACACATAAACACACCAATAAAGAACATAAAGGTGAAAAAACAAAAGAGATCTTTCTAGTAGTGTGGATTTTTGACATATGCTATGATGTCAACATCATATTGCACCAAAAGCTCCTACTTTGTATACCACCTGACATCTAACTTGCCTTTTGTTTTGTAAAAGAAAAAGGGCGGCCTATGAGGTTCCCACCATTGTGGAGTTTAGGGAGGGTCAAATGTACACAGCCGTAACTCCGTGAGTGGAGAGGCTATTTCTGCAACTATAGCCCATGACCACCAGGTCACATGGAAGAGAGAAAGGTACAACAAGGAAGGATGAAAATTCCTCGAAAATCAGAGAAATTAAAAGAAAACAAAGAGCATCACCTATACATATGGGGGAAGCACGAGAAAGTGGAGCCCTCAGGACAATGGAAAGAAAAGGCCAGAATAAGATAACATTTCTTCTCACTTTTATTCCCAATAACATTTCTACTGTTTTTATACAAAAAAATAAAATAAAATTATTAAACAAAGCGGAATGGAGAAATCAACTCATCAAATTTATAAGCAAGCAAAACTTTGAATTCTGAAATTCAACTCCAATTATCTAAATTCTCCCCTAATTTCACTCCTATCCTATCAAATACAAGCTCCACTGATGCTATAAACCAATAATAAATCTACATGTCAAATGACCGTAAACTCAAATGGTTTCCTCATTGACTACTTGAATGTTGAAATATACTTTCTAGTCCTCCCCCACCCCATATGGTAAACAAGAAAATCAAAAGATGGCGCAGCACACAAACTAAACATGAACAAGTACAAAAAGTTCTATACATATTAATTTGCAATTCAAGTACATTGATGACTTTTCACTGACAAATTGAACTACAAAAAGAAGCCATATGCATCCTGAAGGGCTTTTTACCTAGAAAGACGCTCTGTCAAATCTCCATGTCTTTTAAGCAAACTTCCAACTGTCATGGAAATCATAGAATAACTTCTAAGTTATCTAGAAAATGGAAGCAACGCTAATGAGATAATAGACTTACATCTAGCCCGTGTGATCTCCAAACGATTATCATCATCTTGCATAAAATTCTGATAAAAAGAAAACCCAAATATGGTTTCAGCAAAGAAAAATCATTAATAAAATACATATAAAGGGAAAAATATGTGCTTAACATAAATTTTCAAATCTTTTTTTTTAAAATATTGGACGTGCTAAAATGCACTCTTAAGAACATGCAAACTTTAATGGCACAAACCCGCGATAACACACACACACAGACATATTCATATATATGAATTATAATCAATTTACCACTCTCAGAAACATCCATACTCCATTTATGGTTCACAATTGACTTTTTTTTTCAGTTAATCAGTTAAGGAATATCGCTAATGTAAAAGATAAACAGGTTCTCCCCTCCCCCCAGTTTTATGAAGGGTCAACCAAGTCCAATGCAAGCAATAGACACTTTTCATTCCAATCTATATAACACTTTATTTCCTTTTGCTTATGACTTCAAGGAACAGGAACTAAGAGGAAAAAAAACAGATATCTCTCTTCTTTTTAAAATAACAGCTATAACATAAATAAATGGCTTCACGATAATGCTATCTGATAGCATCGAGTTGTTTCCTTCGTTTAATTCTTCTGGAGAACTCCCACAGTTTCTTTTTCAAAGAGCAGAGGGACTCTCAATCAATCTGAGTTTAACTTGGCTTGCAATATCAGATTATCATTTATCCTCAAGTTCCACCATATTAGCCGTAACTCATAAAGCATATCTCAGAAAAAGTGATAAATGACTAGCTACCAAAAAAATCCATCCCACCAGAGGCCAGACTATTACTGCAGAGTAATGAAACTTTTAAGCCTAACATACAGCAATTTGACTCTAAAAAGGAAGATTGAAGCAGCAAGAATCATCGAAGTGCATCTATGTTCTTTTTTTACCCTTATGCATGCTCAACAATCCCATATTATAAACAAGGATAACCATCATAAGAATTTCAAGAAAGAAATAATAAAATATTCATTCACACTTTCATCCAAATCAGCACTTATGAAAGTAAGAACCATTACCACTTCCCCCGTAACTGCATAAGGCCGTCCAGCATATGGTTCATATTGCTGCATGATTCCACAATAAGTTCATACAGAGAGAGAGAGAGAGAGAGAGAGAGAGAGAGAAATAGTATTAAAACAGAAAATAATCAATAAAAACATGGACGTGGAGGTTTATGATTTATAAGATGGCAAAACAATGTCACAATTACAATTTACAAGTAACTATTAGATAATTATATAAATCAATGGCCTCATAGTTACTTTAGGTAATTATATATCCAATAAAAACAACTTTGGAGACGTAAGATAAATCAAATAAACATAAAGTTCCAGAACGTTCTACTATTAGGTAGAGTGATCATCCTTAGTAGAATTTGGACTAGTAGTGAAATTTACATCAATAAAATCTGCATTAAGCTTACTTGTTATAATGAAAATTTCAATTTGCCAGTGAGCACAGTAAAGGATAGGAACTTGCATTCATGACTTGAAATCAAGACAGAAAATAAAAAGAAAAGAAAAGAAAAGAAAGATTAGACGCATGGTATGTGTGAGAAGAGAGAAGGACCTTGCGAGAAGAGGAATCGCCGGAAAACGGGTATTTTCTGGGCCTCTTTCTCAGAGATTCTTCGACATCGCTCTCCATTTCGATCACCTGAACTGAAACCTGATGTGATTATGTCTTCCAATTCCACAAGGGCTAATTGCGACTAGCGTCAGTGTTGAGTGCGAATACCAACCCAAAAAAGCACCGGGCCTATCTAAAAAAGGCTGGGCCTTCTCACTTGTTCTCGGCCTGGTACGTATTGGGCCATGGCCCGTTTAAACAAAATTACTTGCAATCCTTTATAATGCAATTTAATAAATAATTTACTTAATTAATTATTATTTGACTAAATGAAGTTATGTTAATTTTTAAACTAATAATAATGGTGTTATTTATGATTTTAATTGGACTAATTGATTATTTTGTCTCTATTTTAAATTTATTTTATTATTTTATCCCTTTTATCAAACTATATATTAATTTACTCTCCATTCATCAAAGTTTGACCAAATCCTAATCCATAGTAAATCATTTCCATAACACGTTTATGAGAAACTTGCTTAAAATATAGTGCGGTCAATATTATTGAGATTTTATTATAGCATAGTATTCATAGCTAAAGCTCTAATTGGTTTTTCAATTTTAAAAATAAAAGTTTCAATTCTTATTAAGAGTTGTGATTTGTGAATAGCCACTGATATTCATCACCAATCTCATTCTATTTATATTAAATTTATAATTATTAATTATGGAAATAAAAAATTACAATCCTGATGATAGAAAACATATAAATCAAATCCTCATTAATCAGGAAATATGTAATATATAGTTATAAATAGAATCATTGTGATTATATTGAATAAGAGAATTGATTGAGATGTGTTATTTTGATAAACATAAATTTTTTGCAAAATATACCTGCCATCAATGCATATAAAATTCTTTTTATTTTACTAAAAAATGAGAGAACTTTTTTAAAATTACATTAATTTAAAAAAAAAATCATAAGAAATTACATAAAATAAATTATTTACATGTTTAATGCCTCTCTTACAAACTGGAGAAATATTAAACCCTTATATATATTTGAAGGTTTTGAAATCATTAAGGTTATTAAACAAATTATTTTAATAACTACATGATAAAGATTACAATAAAAAAATCAAAATCTTTCCCTATGCACTTTCTTAATGAAAAAGAATGCAGAACACAATGCTAACGTTGTAAATTTTGCATTGTTCTATCAAATACTCATGTGTAGCAAATAATATATAGCACACAATTACTTGTACTGTGCATAAACTATCAAATAACAAATAAGACAAAAAATTGTATTTTGATTCAAAACTACTTATCTTATATTATTTTTCAATATGTAACAAACGCAACTAGTAAATGGTTTTCAAAATTTTGGTAGAGCACTCGACTTAAATTCAAATAAAATATTTATTAATAGGACTTTATACAAAGTCCGCGAGATATCGTGATTAAGGGGAAAAAAACTTGACTATTTTTGGATGGAGGTTGTAGATTTCAAATAAGATGTAGTGGCAATATATTTATGTGATATAATGTTTGCTGATTCGTGTGTTCTTATTGATATTCACTCTTGTTATTATAAAAGTCATATAGACATCACTGGTGCTAGAAGAATTTAATAGAATCCCTTTATACTCGAATGGACTTAGTTTCACTCATAGAAAATGTGGGGAAATCATTATAAATAAATTTTTAAAATGCCATTAAATATTGTTTTTCTTTGTAATCCCAAAACAAAACCAGTTTAATCTCTATATAATAAGATTATCATTGACATCATATACATTTCAAATATAATATTTGTTTGGGATGATCTATATCCTGCCACGTTCTAAAAGGCACAAATTGTCCAGCAAAAATAGTCTTACTTAATATTCACAATTGTTGTAGATTAAGCATGCAAAAGAATTAATAAAAAAAAAAACTTATTAAAAGAATGAGTAAATTCAAGCGTGCACTAAATTTGTTATGATAAAAGCTCCCGCTAAATAGCACCAGATAAATCAACATAATTTTGGAAAGAAAGAAAAAAGTAATAAATATGTCATGAGACTTAAATTTTACTATAATGTGAATGGAATGTCTTGGTTAAAGAAAAATAAACCTTCACATCATCCATAATACGATCCAATCAAAAAAATTCTATTGAAGTGCTAAAGAATGTGTTTTACAATTTTGTGCTAAAGAATAGTGTGAACTTTCCAAGCTCTCAAAACTAAACAACAAGGGACTAACAAAAATAAATTTCTAAGTCAAGACAATAGTTATATATTTTCACGTTAAACGGTTCTTCAATTATTCAGCTATTCTGTCTTTTCCGTTTTTCAATATTCATTTTTGGAATGACCTTTATTAGAGGGTAAAAATGCGAGAAGCATATTACCTACTTTGATTTAAAAGAACCCACTGAATGATGGAGAGAGAGGAGAATGGTCCTTCATACACGATTCATAGTTGTATGCTTAAAAAGGGGCAAACACTAAGTAAGAGAAACAAGGATCCCCAAATCCATTTTATTTTATGTGTACTTTATTGTAATCCGGTCATTTTGCATTTAAATATGCATTTTAGTGCTAAGAACTAAGAAGGCAATGATAGAAAGAGATAACGCGAAATGCAAGAGTATATGAATTGCACGAAACATGGATAGCAGGGACACTTATGCTTAGTTTATCACAAGGAGAATTTGTCACGTTACCCATTTTGTTAGAAAACAAGTTTACACAATGATATGTATGACAATTACATAAGTTTTCCACGTAAGGATTAAAGCTTATATATGAGTAACGATATCAAGTGGCCTAATGATTAATCATTGCAATAGAAAGTTGACTTCAGAAGCCTACCTTTAATAACACTGTAACACATGTTATAAAGGGCATAAACTCCCTTCGATATATCTATATTTACTTTTACAAAAAATATTTTTAGCAAAGTCATGAATTTCTAAGTGTATACATATAATAAAAAAAAGGAGGTTATACCACCACCACCACCATATGGCGAGGGGTGGGAGAGGACCTCGGTTCGAATTCCACCAACACCATCTGCGGAGAGGCATAAGTACCGTAATCCTTGGACTCGCACCCGAACTTTGGATTAATCTCATAGGCGGCTCAAAGAGTCGAACCCGTGGGAATACCAGGGGGTTCTAATTCGCCTCAAAGAGGTAATTAGAATCAGTTTCAAAAAAGAAAGAAAGAAGGTTATACTTACTACCTCCTTTACTTATTATCTCTTACTCTTAAATCTCAATCATTGATTTCCGTCAATATAACGGTTGTAATTTATTGGGTCATACTTATTAATTTCCAATAAATTATAACCATTAAATTGGTGGAAATCAACATTTAAGATTTGATAGTAAAAGGTAATAAGAAAAAGAGATAGTAAAGGTGTGCATGACAATCATTCTATTCTCTAGCACTGTTTCTGAAAAGAAACAATTATTTCTATTTTTTTGCCTTGGAACAGTTTTTGAGAAAAAAATGTGTTTGATAACATGTTCTATTTTTATTCCGAGAATGAGAATTGTGTTTGATAACGTAACAAATAATATAATAAAAAATAATTCCTATTAAATATAAAAAAATTTGAATCATCACTTTCCTTTTCATATGGTGTGGTTGTGGTATTGGCGGCGGCAGCAGTGGTACGGTAGTAGTGGTGGCAATGACGTGGTGATGGTAGTCGTTGTAGCAATGGTAGTGGTGGTTGGTGACAGTGGTGGTGATGGTAGCAGTGGCATCGTAGTGGTGGCAGTGGCATGATGGTGACGGTGACGATGACGGTGGTAGTAGTGGTGGTGGTGGCGGTGGGGGGTGATGACGGCAGTGGTTGCGATGATAGCGGTGGTGGTTGATAGCGGTAGTGGTGACGGTGACCGTGATAGTGGTGGTGGTGGTGGTGGCAGCGGTGGTAGTTGCGGTGGTGGTGATGGGTGAAGGTGGTGGCGGTGGTGGTGGCAGCGGTGGTGGCAGCGACGACACTAGTGGTATGACGGCGGCGGCGACGACAATGGTGGCGGTGGTCGTGTCGGGATGATGGTGGTGGTGGTGATGATGATGGTAGAGGTGGATAGTGATTGAGAGAGATAAGTGTTTCTCATTTTGTGCCCGAAAACAAAAAAGCATAATTTTTCTGATTCTTTTTTTTGTTCCGCAGCATAAAAATTAAACCGGTTCATCCCGAGAACAAAAAAATAAACTGATTTTACCAAACGAGTTTTCTATCCATTTCTGTTCCCGAGAACAAAAATTAAAAAAAATTGATTTCAGAAAGATTGTCATGCGCATCCTAAGTATAACTTCTCCCTACAAACAATTTTTTTTCTACTCTCAAAGTATCGTAGTGTCGAGAATATCATAAAGTAGTTGTAACTGGAACAGTGACCAAAGTGCCACTGTTCCCAATTTTATTTCTCTAAATGCCACGCCAACAGTGTTATTTTTCAATCTGCCACGCGGGCAAGTTCGCTACAGTGCCCAGCGAACTTGGTTTGCTGACATGACACGTTTCTAGTGGACAACAAGTTCACTACTAGGAGTAGCAAATTACGTTGCAATAAATGCTGACACATTAAAGAAGTTCACTGCCATATGCAGCTAACTAGGTGCCACGTGGCACAATCTCGTTGTCTGATCATAATTAATTACCAATCACAATTAAAGAAAAACGAAGAAAATAGCTATTTAATTAATGTACCAATCAAAATTAATATATCAATCATCAATCACAATTAATATACCAATGAGAATAACTTTTGATTGTACCAATCACAATTAATATACCTATCATCAATCATTTCGGAGGGCCATAATTATGATTGGTACATTAATTGTGATTGCGTAATTGTATCAATCATCAATCACAATTAATATATCAATCACCAATCACAGTTAATGTACCAATTAAAATTAATTATGATTGGTACATTAATTGTGATTCGTGATTGATACATTAATTGTGATCAAAATTAATCGTGATCGGTGATTGATACATTAATTGTGATTGATGATTGATACATTAATTGTAATTGAGATAAAACATGTCAAATGAGGTGTTATTGAGTAGATCTCGAAAAGTTATATGAAATAAAAAAAATCTGATTTGGACATTCGAATCAAAAATTATGACCCTCCGAAATGATTGGTGATAGGTATATTAATTGTGATTGGTACAATAAAAAGTTATTCTCATTAGTCAATTAATTGTGATTGGTGATTGGTACATTAATTGTGATTGATGATTAACACAATTAATTTTGATTGATACATTAAATAAATAGCCATTTTCCTTCATTTTTTTTAATTGTGATTGGTAATTAACTCTGATCAGATAACGAGATTGTGCCACGTGGCACCTAGTTCGCTTGGATCTTCAGCAAACTTGGTGCATGTCAGACACGTGGCACCTAGTTCGCTGCATATGGCAGCGAACTTCTCCAATGTGTCAGCATTTATTGCAACGTAGTTCGCTACTCCTAGTAGCAAACTTGTTGTCTACTAGAAACGTGTCACGTCAGCAAACTAAGTTCGCTGGGCACTGTAGCGAACTTGCCCGCGTGATAGATTGAAAAATAACATTGTTGACGTGATATTTAAGGAAATAAGATTGGGAACAGTGGCACTTTGGTCACTGTCACGTGGTAACCATTGTTTAGGGTCTTAAGACAATCTTCAATAATAAAGAGGGGGGAAGGGGTGTTACCAATAATAAAGAATGCAAAATTTGTCCACTGAAAAAACAAAAGATCAGTTGTGTTATTGCACTAATTTAAAAAATGAATAATCTAAAAAACAATGAATTAATTAACTTAGTTCTATTGCTCTATGTTTAAATGAATTATTCCTGTATATTAAAAAAGAATTAATTTCATACTTTAAAAAGTAGAAAAATATTCTTCAAAAATAATAAATTAATAGAAATAATCTTGTATTATATGTCTATGTAGCTCCTCCGACCTTCTTTCCTTAAAAGCTTTTAAGTAAATGTTACATTAATAATTTTATATTATATTTATCTAACACATCTCTTGTACAATAATGTAATGGGCTTGAAGAGTAGACAATATATAAATTCACTTATATATGCTAAAAAAACTCCATAATATTTAATGATTTATTAATAAAACAAGGACAATAGTGATCAAACTCATGACTTGGTCACATAAATTGTGATACCATTTAAAAAATTAATTCACCCCAAAAACAAAACTATTAGATAAATATTAAATTTCATAATTTTATATTAAATTCATCTAACCGGTAGTAGCTCAACATGCATTGTAAGTTCAAATTCATCACATTAATAATATTTTCATGTCATGAATTTTTTCCTTTATTTTTAACTTTTCCAAATCAAGAATTACATACTAATTAAAAAACTCATTACAACTTACCCAAAAAAAAAAAAACCTCATTACAAATAAACATACACCCCTTAAGAGATAAATATCAGACAAAAGGAAAGAAACTAATACCGGAGTATACAAAAAACTAGAACACTCATTAACATTAATGTTTTACTTTAGATAAGTATTTTCATTTTACTTT
Source organism: Gastrolobium bilobum (assembly GCF_033153095.1). Lineage (NCBI taxonomy): Eukaryota > Viridiplantae > Streptophyta > Magnoliopsida > Fabales > Fabaceae > Gastrolobium > Gastrolobium bilobum. The sequence goes on along the minus strand of NW_026899605.1, from coordinate 53,470 downwards.
AGTGGAAAATTCATGTTGCAATAAAAATTCAAATCCGACTCAATAATAATATTTTCATATCTTGAAAAAATTATTTAATTTTAACTTTTTCAAATCAAAAACAAAAATTATTTTGGACTAATCACTAAGTTCCATTTAAGTGGGACTTTAAGATCCTCATTGTAGAAAATCTCACTCCCCTGCACCAGCATATCTCATGTCTCGTGATGGGTGAGTATGTTTGCTTCATACACAATGGGGAACATTAGGAAATAAATGATTGTGATTCATTCTCTCACTTATTGTTAGGAAATATTTTTCACCTATTAATACCTCTTTCTAGCCATTGAAGAGGCATATTCTACACACTAATTTCAAAGTTATTACTTTGCCAAAATACATTCAAAGCATGGAGCGGTTCGGTTCGATTTTTGTCAAAAACCGAACCTAACCAATTTTAAATGGTTTGATTTTCAAACCGAACTCATTTTTTATTTTAAAAAATCAGTTTTAATTTTTTCAAACTGGTTTGAAAACGGTTCCAAAATTAATTTATGGATTATAACCGATTTTAATTGAAAACCGGTTTTGAATTATAAACCGGTTATTAAGTTAAAGCCAGTTTTATAACAAATTTAAAATTGATTTTTGATGAGTTGTGTTATTTTTTAAAAAAATAATAAAAAATACCATCAGAGATGAAAAGGGTATGAGTAAATCTCCTAAATTGGCAACCCCAGAGAAAGCTTACTACTTGGAGAAGCTTGAGTACTTGAATGCTCTAAGAAGTCCTATAGCTCGACACTAATATCAGTAACAAGAAAGGGAAAAGGGAGTAGAAAAAAGATTGGAACACAGATAAGAAAAAACAGTTACAATGCATGTAAACACTCAGGCTAAGGCCATGGTTATGTAGGAGCAGGACCCTACTCAAGTAGAAACTCTTGTGTATTCTTCTTCCTTCTTTCCATGGAAATTGGAGTTGTATATATCGGCTCTTATGATTCTTAGCCTAACAGGCTTGTACATTGTGTCAGTCAAACTTTTAGATCGTGTAATTGTTTCACTGGTTGTAAATTCTTTATTTCTTTACTTCTTCAAAATAGAAAAATCATTGATAGTCTTTCTCCTTTCATCTTCAGCTCATTTTAATGTTGGTTGCACTTACATTCAAAATATCTAAGTTCAATAATGATGACAATTCAGATGTGCTAAATCTAAATCCTTATAATCACAATGATCTTTCTTACCAAAATTACAAAAAACAACAACTTCCAAAGTGCCTCAAAATACAAATACTTGCTAATAATGTTTGGGTCTTGAATCATATAATTAACATTGCAACTACCACATGAAATTGATAAACCAGTAGCACCACTGAGTGCTCTCAAGACTAACACATGAAGCAATAGGCTGTCAAGTTTTTGTTAGGTTCGTTTAGTACGCCTTATGAGCCATAAGATGTCACTTCCATGCAAGGATCTTCTATGGCGTGCTACCTTGTGGCCTGTGGGTACCCCGCAAACGTAAAAACAAAAAATGGTTAAAGAAAAAGAAATGGATATTGTTTGGTTATCGAGCATATCCAAACCATTTGATAAATGGATAACCAAACCACATTTAAAATTAAAAAGTGGATATATTTTGTAAACTGTTTAAAAAAATGATTTTTTAATTTGATTTGATTCAGTTTTTAAAGTGGTTTGGATCAATTGGACATTTTGCACATTCCTAGATACCATCTCCCTTGCTCAGTACTCATAATACTCTCTCTCCGTAATCTTTTTGAATACCATTACATTAAGATACTTTACCCTTTTTTTAAGAAAAATAGACCTAAACATGTATTTACGATTAGCTTGAACAGATAACTCAAGATGTATTGTAAATCTCAATTTAACTCAATAATAATTTCTTTATATCATCAAAATTTTCTTTATTTTTTAGAAGTCTCAAATTATAAACAACAACTGCATAAAAATTTCATTATAAATAAAATTAGGGAGGTAAACGAGTTAGGTCAGACTAGGTTTTGATTTTTTTTTCATACATGACTAGATTTTGATTTAAATAGAACATATTTATGTCAAATATTTTTAGTCTTATCTGATTTATTCGATTGATATGAGCTAAATTATAGACTTAACTTATATTTAAAATTCAAAATATATGGCCTAGGCCTATTAGTAGGGGTGATAAACGAATCAGTGGCCTTTGACTCGGCTCGTGAAGGCCTGAACTTATATGCCTAAAATTGGTTGTTGGAACCAGACTTAGACTTGTATAAAAGTTCGTTTAATAAAGAGGTCTCAGGCTTCAATTCAAAAGCTCATCGTTAGAATCTCTCAGGCTGGCCTAGTATATTAATTTTTATTTTTATTTTATATTTTTAAACTACTTGTAATAGCCATCTCTCTCTCCTTATTCCATTTCACCTCAATTTTATTGGTTAAACAGACTTTTTGAATGATTTTGTTCTATATTATGTTGTTTAGATATACATTGAATTTATGAATATTTATGGAATTACTAGTGCTATTGATTGTACATTCTGTTTGGGTACTTTTTGTTGTCTTATTTTTTTTTAAATAGGCTAAATCAGGCTTTCATTTTTTGTAAATAAGCTAGGCCACAGACCGATATTTATATTCATAACAGATAACAGGCTTGATTAGGTTGACACATGCTTAACCTTTTAAGACCAAAACTTGTCTCGACTCGTCCCGTTAACACCCCTACCTACTAGTCTATTTAACTCTATATGGCCTTCAATATTTATTAATAATTAAAACAGATAAATAAAATAATATTTATATTTATTAGTTCTTTAATAATTTTATTTTAATTAAAATAAATAATATAATATAGGTTACTTGTAGATTAGGTCTTATAAAAATAGGCCTACAACTTGTTTTCTAAATAAACTTTTTTAAGACTTGAATTTATTTTATTTTACTGAGTATAATAGGTTAGGTCTGGCCTGATATAAGTTATAAGTCTCTAATGAGCCATCTGACTCATTTATACCTCCAAATTAAACTATAAAGACATATATATTGAAAAGAGTATAATTATATGAAGATTGAATTTTTGTAACAACAAAAAATTTATACTAACTTGGATATTTTTCAAATCAAGGACAACAACTAATTCAAAAACTCATTATAAGTAAAATTATATTGGACTTTAGCCTTCTCATCACTTAAAAAAAATTATAAACACACATACAACTTGAAAAGATAAATTTTAAAAGAAGATAAACAAAAAATAAATAAATTAGAGTGGTAATATGGGGGGATTAGTAATTAATTTTGGGAACTATTTTTTACCCATTCAATGCACGAAGAAATAATTAAAATAAAGTTTATAGATAATTTTTTGTATGACACAATTATTAAAAAATAATTAAAAGATAAAATAGATAAGGGATTTGCAACTTAATATTGAATCATGTCTATAATAGACTCTAAGAATGTTACATTAGTGACTCGAAAAGTATGCAATAATAAATCCGTTGGAAGAAATTTCAGGGGCATTTGTCTCTGTTTCTCAATTGTTTTTCGCTTTGCAGAATATGAAAAATCAGCCATTGAAAGAAGGTTTAGAAAAAAAAAAGTAATATCAGAAGGTTTCAGAAAATAATCAGGATTAAGAGACTAACATGTAGTTTATAAAAAAATAAATTTCCTGATACATATAAATTAAAAGAAGTCATTTGAAGTGTAGACGCATGAATAATAAAATTTTTAATGACAAATATAGTTTTACTATGCAAAATGTGTCTCTTTGTTTTTTTTAGTTGAAGATGATTTACCATAATGTATTTTATCAAACTTCTTTTTTTCATAATCAAATAAATTAACAAATATTTTCAAATTTCAAGTAATAAGCGAATTATTGTATATTAATTATTGCAAAAGATTAACTTCAGAAGACGAAGAAAAAATAGAAACACAAAAAATTTATATTATGTTAAATATCATATTGTCTAATAATTAATGTTTAACCTCATGTTAAACATTAGACACTCATCCATAATTGTTCAATCAAGCGTCAAATAAATATTAAGACATTGTATATTTCTTAATTGTCTAATAATTCTCAAATATATAGTTCAACATACCCAGAACAATGTTGATGCTACACAACTTCTTCCCTAGCAGCTCTGTCCATACACAACTACCCTTTTTTTTTTTTTGGAGTTACCCAACCCTAATTATCTCTTTGAGACGAGTTGGCTCCCTCCGGTATCCCCACGAGCTTCGACTCTTTGAGTCGGCTATGAGACTAATCCAGAGTGCAGGGAACAGTGATGGCTAAAGGTTCAGCCCCCACCCCAAGAATGCATTCAGCGGGAATCGAACACATATCCAACCCCACTAACTCAGCGCCAAATTACCAACTGAGCTGCACCCATTGGGTCACAACTACCCTTTCTACAACAAGGTGTCTCCGACTTTAGCAATAAAACTAATTAAAAAAAATTGTTAGGTGACTATATTGCATTAATGATATAGAATATAGAAATAACATGTAGTAGAAAATTATAAACACAAAGAATGGATAAGTACTTAACTCTATCTTAATCTTTTTGTTATGACGATTAACAGAACAATTAAAATCTTCATCATTGATGGCATCAAATTTTATAATCAACGGTGATAACAAAGTGGGGGAAACATCAGCAACATCGGCACTATCATATTTTTGACTCTCATCATTCTAGTAAGACATTAAAATTGTATAAAATCATGAAACGTTATACAAGTAACACATAAAACATTTAATTGATAAAATTTGATTTTAATTTAAAGATACCGCAACTCTTTTTGAATCTGTTGATACAACATTAATGTCGCAAGCATTATCAAATACTTCTTGATCCTAAAAATTAAAATATTTATAAAACTAAAACAAAGTACTAATATAATCAAATAATGTTTGAAAACGAAAACAACATACATTCGTGTCAACAACAGACTTAAGGTATGATGCGATAATAGTTTTGTTGTAGTAAACTTTACAAACTTGAAATTTTGGCTTCGTGTATAACTCAAAATTCTTCTTTTCCACGTTGACTTTAGATAACATGGATTTATCAGTAAGAACGTTAAGCTCTATAGGATAATGATTCAAATCACCACCCTGCATCTAAATGTTATACAAAGTTAATTTAATTAATTAATTTTTCTTAAAGGAACCACCTCAATGAACAAAAAATGCGGAGGAATTAGAATCAAACCCTTTTGAAATGTTGCTCGCGTAAATCAGCAGCACTCATTCCCAACAAAACAACATAGTCTATCGAATAGAAGAAAAGATGCAGAATCTATGTTATCCACAACCCTCACTTGAATACTGAATCTGCTAGATATTAACACTAGTTGTTTAGTTACGCATCACAAATGAATAAGTGAAATGCGCAGTACTTTGTCATTGAAACGTTAAGATTCAAAACACGTTTAGGACAACAACTTACTTTGGATGATAATCCTCCCAATGTTTATGGCAGTTCTTACAATACCATTTTTAGATATCAGAACAAATGGAATACATACATTTTTTACGGGACTTATACCACCAATTGTATTTCGATTCAATCGAATTTATGGTTACAAAAATAATGCACGTCGTAACCTGAAATACGAATAATAAAAACATAAGAACACAAAAAAAAAATCCAATAAAGATATGGGAAAGTATTCATTAGTTATGAAAATATACTTCCTTACAATTCTCAATATGAGGATTGGGTGGATAACTGAGTTAACCTCAAACTATTTTCCATCGAATCAGACGAAAGCCTAAAACGTAATTATATAACATAGAATATAATAAAGGCATACATGAAAATGAATGCTTTTGGAAAGACACATCCGGCTATATTAAATTGCATGTTCTCAAAAGTATATACGACACCTTTTTTTTGGAGTCCATAATCTCGGATACATTGGAATAAAAAAGAACTTGTGATATCTTTTGTATTTATTATTTTCATTTTACTTATACATTCAAAAAGTAAACACAGTAGTAAGACACAAAGAAAAAATACATTATAATAAAGAAATTGAACAATATATACTCAAACAAAAGCATAAAATGAGAAAGAACTATCAGTAAAAATATCCATGAAACCCTTTATCCTTGCAAGCCGGACTTTGATCACATTCCTAAGAGATTCATTATTTGCCAAAAAAAGTTTGTACTTGATTTTCATACTGCTCCCACAAAGTACACTCAAGCTCGTGTTCTCTATTTCGCAGTGGTTATAAGAAATTATGTTATATATTTAAACATATTTAACTAAAAATAAATATATATAAACGTACGATAAACATAAATATCTTAGGATAAACATAAATATCTTAGGTTGTCAAGCTCTAACACAACCATTTTTGTTTTTCTATCGGAAACAACATGCTCACGAACTTCCCCAATTCCTGACAGTAAACCAACGACGTCTACAAAACAAAGAGGTTGGACATATGATAATCTTAAAAACAAAACAAATAAGTGAGTAGTATCATAGACAAAATATATTACCTACTAAATAAGTACAATCAGGTGCTTCTTTCTCAATAATGTCAAAATCAACAAAATCGAATCCATTGGTAGGAAAGTAGCATCAATAATCAATTTAACATCCGTTCTCGAGTTGAAAGATAGATGATAATTATGCATACTTGGTCTAAAATTGTCACTATTTAAACAAACTCCAAAATTTCTGAAAATAGATATATACTTCATGAATTTTATTTCGAACTTGTAAAGAATCTTTACAATAGCATGGACCCTTCCACCTACAAACACACACATTAATAAAATAATGAAAACCAAATTATATCATTTCACAAAAGCTATACCAAATAAAAACCAAAAGTATTACATGTCCATCCAATATAACTATCTCCACATTGTCATCAAAATATTTTCGATACAAATTAGGAACCTTTCAAGTCTTAACCACCCAGACTATAATCCTCCACTTCCACTTGGTATGATTAAGATCCTTTATAAAATCATATTTGGAATATGCAATTAAGAAGAACAACTTGAGAAGACATATGAAATATGTGCACAAAAGACAATTATCAAACAAAAAAATACAGTAACACATCAAAGAATGGAGTAATTTTTGGCTATATTTTTGGATGGAGCAAAATAAAAAAAATGTCTCCTTTAAAAAAGGAAAAAGATAAACTAAATATGATGACTAATTAATCCCTTGATTAACGTCCCCCTCACTTCCCAATCATATTGGGTAATTTTCTTCTTCTTTTATCCAATCAATCCAATTGATTGGTTTCTCTAATTTTAACCAATCAATCTAATTAATTGATTTCCTAAATTTGAGTCAATCAATCTAATTAATTAATTTTCTGAATTTTCTCCATTGTCATCAAATATAATTTCATGACTTTATTTAAATTCAAAATTAGAATTTAAATTAATTTTATTAATTTAACATTTAAATTAATTAGGTTACACCGTTGCATCATGGATCAAGTCTCACTTGACCCATGACACATATAATTAATTCTTTTTTAAAAAAACTTGCTTAAGATGAAAAGTTTAGACTTTTTAAAAGAATCCAAATCATTATATGAATTACACATGACAAATTTTCTACTGAATGACTCTGAATTATAATATTATATAGATAAGGTCGGAGACAAATTGGAAAAAATGAAATAATATATCACATAAAAAAATTCATAAAAAGTAATAAATCACAAAATAATTGATGACTAATTAATCCCTTGATTAGCGTCCCCTCACTTCCCAATCATATTGGGTAATTTTCTTCTTCTTTTATCTAATCAATCCAATTGATTGGTTTCTCTAATTTTAACCAATCAATCTAATTAATTGATTTCCTGAATTTGAGTCAATCAATCTAATTAATTGATTTTCTTAATTTGAGTCAATCAATTTAATTAATTAATTTTCTGAATTTTCTCCATTGTCATCAAATCTAATTTCATTACTTTATTTAAATTCAAAATTAAAATTGAAATTAATTTTATTAATTTAACATTTAAATTAATTAGGCTACACCGTTGCATCATGGATCAAGTCTCACTTGACCCATGACACATATAATTAATTCTTTTTAAAAAAAACTGACTTAAGATGAAAAGTTTAGACATTTTAAAAGAATCCAAATCATTATATGAATTACACATGGCAAATTTTCTAGTGAATGACTCTGAATTATAATATTGTATAGATAAGGTTGGAGACAAATTGGAAAAAATGAAATAATATATCACATAAAAAAATTCATAAAAAGTAATAAATCACAAAATAATTGATGACTAATTAATCCCTTGATTAGCGTCTCCTCACTTCCCAATCATATTGGGTAATTTTCTTCTTCTTTTATCCAATCAATCCAATTGATTGGTTTCTCTAATTTTAACCAATCAATCTAATTAATTAATTTTCTTAATTTTCTCTATTGTCATCAAATCTAATTTCATGACTTTATTTAAATTCAAAATTAAAATTAAAATTAATTTTATTAATTTAACATTTAAATTAATTATGTTACACCGTTGCATCATGGATCAAGTCTCACTTGACCCATGACACATATAATTAATTCTTTTTTTTAAAAAAAACTTGCTTAAGATGAAAACTTTAAACTTTTTAAAAGAATCCAAATCATTATATGAATTACACATAACAAATTTTCTACTGAATGACTCTGAATCATAATATTGTATAGATAAGTTTGGAGACAAATTGGAAAAAATGAAATAATATATCACATAAAAAAATTCGTAAAAAGTAATAAATCACAAAATATAAAAATATTAGTGAAAATAATCCCATAAAATATTCTAAAATACGGTAAATAATATTAAATCATAATTTTAATATTACACGATATCATTTCAATATTTGATGAGTATCATCAAAATATCACAACTGTTAACTATTAGAAATCGAGCAACAATATCAATTTTACAATTTGATGGGTATCTTCGTTTAAAAAATTTGGTTGATAAAATCACATAATTAGCAAAAATATATATATATTTTTTTATAATTGGAAAGGGGAAGACCTGCTGAGAGATACGAAGAAAGAAAGAAAAAGAAGAAACAAAAGAGGGAAGAAGAGGAAGCAACGATACTATTAGCAGCGATCGAGCTACAAAGTGCGAAGCTCAATATAAAATCGCCAACAACAAGAAGAAAAAAAAATATTAAATTAAAAGAAAGAGAGAGAGAAAGAGAGAAAGAGAAAGAGAGAGAGAGAGAGAGGCAAAGACGAAGCTTGGAAGATTGAAACCCAGTTAGTGAGGTTCGAGATTTGTATGTAATTCCTGAACTTTGCGAAGGTAAGAGTTCAATCAATGTATAAGACCCTTTTGTTTTTCATTTACGCACTTGCTTCCTTCAGTTTTTGTTCTTCATTGTGCTTCCTTCAATTGCAATTTGAATTTCTTTTTTATTTTTTATTTTTCGTTTGGTTTTGGTTCCTTTTTTTTTTTTTAATTTTATTTTATTTTTTTCTCGTAATACAGTTTTCCCCAACTCACTGATCTCTACCCCTCTACTTCAAATTCCGAAATTTGAAGTTCGAAGCTTTGGAATTTGGTGAAACAATGAGGGTTTAAATTGGTGCAGTGATGTAATGTTCGCTTCGTGCTGTTCGACACAACAACCATGGTGTTTCGGACCCGGGTTTGGTGATTCAAACTTAGGGTTTTGATTTGCCATTCAATTCAATGAGTTAGTGGGTTCCGTTGCGGTTTGATCTCTAGGGTTTTGTCGTCGGGAAGATGAGATTTGTCTTTGCATTTTGTGGTCTGTTTGTTGGTGAATTTGGGCTTTTTTAGGCACAAGGGTAACCGGATTTCGCTTCAGAATTGCAGGTTTCTCTCTGGGTTACTGTTATTAGTATGATTCAAGCATCTGTTTGTTCAGATATGCGCTGCTTGTAGCTAATTGATTTGTATTCACTGATATGGGGGAGGGGGAATTTGGTGTTCTTTGGAAACAAAAACAACTGCAATTTGGCTCAAATTGAGGTTGCAGGTGGGTGGGTTATTTTCTGATTTGTTGGGTGTTGTATGAATCTGTCTTGTGAGAAATGCAACCCCAGCAGAGCTCGAGAATTGATTTGGGTGAATTAAGAGTTCAAATTATAAAGAGGATTGGAGCCGATAAGTCGAAGCGGTACTTTAATTACTTGAACAGGTTTCTGAGCCAGAAGCTGAGCAAGACTGAATTTGATAAGTTGTGTCTTCGAGTACTTGGGAGGGAGAATCTTCCACTACACAACCATTTTATAAAGTCAATTTTGAAGAATGCCTGCCAAGCCAAGACCCCACCACCAATCCAGTCATCAGGTACCCCAAAGTCCAGAGCACATGCTACAGACATATCTCCTGGTAGAGAAGATGGGCACGAACAGAGTCCTTCCAGCTTCCAAAATCAAAATCAAAATGCACACATTTGGTCAAATGGGGCTTTGCCAGTATCCCCACGTAAGGTTAGGTCTGGAATACGCGATCGGAAGCTGAGAGATAGACCAAGCCCCCTTGGACCAAATGGGAAGGTCAATTCTGTTTCTCACCAATTCATGGGGACAGAAGACAGTGGTAGTAAAGTTGATATGGAGAATGGAGTTCTTACTCCATGTGATTATCAGAGACCAATACAGCATCTTGAAGCCGTTGCTGAGCTACCTGAGAATGAAAGGGCGGACTCTGTTCAGCGACCTGTAGAAAAACCAAGAATACATGGCAAAGGGCTGGCTGAAATGTCAATTGTTAAAGATGGGGAAGAGGTGGATCAGTTAAACCGCCTGAGTTTCTCCAGAAGTCCCTTGATTGCACCACTTGGTATTCCTTACTGCTCAGCAAGTGTAGGTGGGGCCCGCAAAGCATTGCCAGTGGGTAGCACTGGTGATTTTGATAGTTGCTGTGGCAGTGGTAGCTTGTCCGATATAGAGACTCTGCGAAGGCGCATGGAGCAGATTGCCACAGTACAGGGTCTTGGAGATGTTTCTATGGAATGTGCCAATATCTTGAATAATACGTTGGATGTGTACTTGAAACGGTTGATCAGGTCTTGTGTTGAATTAGTTGGAGCTAGGTCTACAAATGACCCGAGGCGGCCCCCTGTCCCCAAACAGCAGATTCAGGGTAAGTTAATCAATGGCATGTGGCCAAGTAATCATTTACACATGCAGAGTGCTGGTGGGCTGGCAGAACCTGTGCCTGAACACAGATCACCACACTCAGTTTCTTTGCATGATTTTAAAGTTGCCATGGAGCTAAATCCTCAGCAACTTGGAGACGATTGGCCACTGCTGTTGGAGAAAATATCTATGCAATCGTTTGAGGAATAACACATTTATGAAGATTTGTCTTATGTAAAAGCTCTTCCGGTTCTGATGGATCAGCAATGGTTGGTGATCATCAGACACTCAGTTCTGTTCTTTGTGCCAGTATGAACCAGATGGCTCCAAATGGATGCTTCCTTCCCTTTCAGGATGAAATACTGGTTGAGCTTCAGTTTTTCGTATCTCTGGACTCTCTGCTATTTTGTAGGGCTTGGATGGATCGGAAATTTATTTACCTGCAACCAAGGGTACTATCAAATCAAACCCAGGATTGGTTGCACTGTTGTATGTTCTTAGCATTGATGTTGGCTGTATTTGCCATTTCTAGAGATCTCAAGGCTTTTGTTTGCTTTACGGCCAATGAAAAGACAACTAAGAAAGTTTTGCAGGGATACTGTTGTGTAGCTGGGATCAAGGAACTATGACATGTATAAGAGCTACAGGGTCGCTCTGTATGTATTTTTAGAATCTGAGGATTGATTGAAATTCAATATCAATAACACATTAACATCTATTGAAATTTCCCAGATGATTTCAGTTTAATGGTTGAATTCCCTGATTCCAAATTTCACCAATACCCAAAGTAGTGTTTTTGTATTCTAGTCCTTTTGTGTAGATTTGTAACTTACACTGCTCTTTTAGTGCAACTTAATTTGGTGACTGTAATTGTTATTTCTAATAAAATTTGGGTCTTATAAATTTTGACATATATCTATTTCCTCAATTTTATGTGGAGTCGTTTTTTTTATGCTTATTGAGATATCTTATCCGCTTGATGTTTCATTAATCTTATTACCTCTGTTTTAGTCTGCCAATGAAAAGGAGACATAATTCATCCTTGTATTAGTTAATCATTGACCATCTTGATGTATTTGTTTAAAATTTGACTGATAAAAGTTGCTTGCACTTTTTTATGTAATAGTGTATTATTATATTCATTGTGGCATATGGGATATGATCTCTAATCAGAAATCTTTTGGAATTAAAAGCAGAGTAAGCCTACAGTGCATGAAAATTCTTCAGAAAAATTGAAGGGAATAATAGGTGTCTACATTCAATTCTCTCAAATGATTGGAACATTTTCTACTCATATATGTAAATGACGCTGACACTCATGTAATGAAAAATGGTGGTATGCTAAACAACAGTATTGCTGAGAATCTGATGAACCAGTTACTTGGGCAAAGTCAGGCAGATTGGAGGAAGTTACTTGCAAATGGGTTGTTGCATGTAGTTCATGCATGCATTGGGGGAAAGAGAAAAAAGAATCATGATCTTGCCATTTGTCTTGTTTTTATACTATTTTTTACAACAAGCAACTGATGCAATTTACACAATATATGAAGATAATTTTATAAATTCGTAAAATATGTACAGATTTACTGGTTAGTGAAAAAAAAAATGTTTAGTTGCAGCTTGCAAATGCCATATTAACGTGGTCTATTGATATGAATTTTCAAATGGACCCTACATTTAACCATTTAGAAATGTTTATATACTATTGATCACCAAAAGTAACATTTGTTTTTTGTAGCTTTGTGTGCACCCGATAACGTCACTCTACTAATAATGTTGAAAATTACCTGGATCTTTCGGTGTGGTCATTGTTTTGCATTAGGTTCCAATTGTTGTTCGTACATTTTTAACTGATGTTTCCTTTGTTCTTGCATTGAACACGTTATAAATGGGTGGCAAATTGCTTATTTTAATTGGAGTTTTATTTCGTCTGTCTTTTACCATAATTATAAATGCTGAGCTTCATGTGTAATTTACCAGTGTCAGTGATCCATATTAAATATCAGAAGCTAGACTGTTGTGTCGTTTGGTGCGAAATATGCAACCAATATCAGGCTAAATTATGGAGATTGATTTGATCTCAATGCTAATGAGTAATGACCATTGAAGTTTCCTTGTTTATTACTACTCTTTGAATATTTGGAAATTTATTATTCTATTCTATCCTCGTGGTTGTCACTCAGATGCCTCGTTTTTATAATGTACAACTTAAGACATTGTCTGGGCCAAAATGATATTGTGAAACATGCATTCATTTTATCTACTGACTCGGTCTATTTATTGTTTAGAATATTGAGATTCAATTTTATTTGTATTGCTCCTTATAACTTAAAACGGCCATGCGTGATCTGAGTTGCTGAACTGTTGTACCTGGCATCATCTTGTAAATCTTCTGCAGGTGCAACTAAGTTTTGGAGTTTCTCAAAGATTCAGGTAATGAGTAGAAGTGTTGAAGGCACTCTCCAGGTGCATCCCATTTGTTGTCAAGGGAGTACTTACATAATGCACAGTACTGTCAGATTTGGTGAAATTAAGAATGAACAGGCTGAAGAGGGGTAAGAGGGAATCCATAATGCTTTTGATTGTATTCCTCTCTGATCTTATATTTTGGTTGTGCAATTGTTTATCTGCAGAAACTTGGAGAAACTTGACTGTGTCTAAAAAATTATGAACAGAAAGTACAGTTAATATTTTATTTTAATTTTTTTTCCCACATGGTCATCCAATGATTTGGAATTTATTTCTTTTAGAACTGCTATCTGTTTATCAACTTCTTTCCAATGGAAAAAAATGGGATATGTATGCTCGAGTTTTGTTCTAATTCAGAGTGATATATTTATTTTTTACATTGTTATTTAATCATAGAAGATTGAATTAGTCCATAGCCAGGTGAGGGGTAAAATTTTAAGGTTCTTCTACATAGCCAGTAAGAATTATGTCATGATGAAACGGAAAAGCAAGATGGATAACATGTAAGGCATTAGAAGTTCTCAAAAATGCTAAGATGAATATCCTCCATGTTAGGTATGCTATAAAAGATTTGTATACAGTGTTCTGGAATGAACTTAAGAGAGTACAAACATACCTTACTCTGATCATCAAAGAACTAGAAAATGAAAAACCCGAGTAACTAAATTACCTAATTCTTATGCAGTCTACAGCATCATTGGCACCCAGTTATTGAATAAGTAGTGGGTTTTGTATTCCTTCTTATAACTAAATTTCCTTCTTATTAAATTACCGAATTTTTTTTATTTTATTTTATTTTATTTATTTATTTATTTTAATCTCCTCTTATTTATTATTGGATTACCGACTCCAATTAACTTTATTAGAGCTAAAGGTGGTGTTGATGTTCAACCTCTACTCTTTCAACACCCAAAATTGAAAAGGTATTTTTGCCTTTATGTACAAACTTTTCTCCGTTTTTTTCTTAAAAAGGAAAGCATGCCACTACAGCCTTTGTGATGCACGTGAAAATAATGGTTCAAAACATAAAATTTCTTTTATAGTGGAACATTTTAACATCATGTGAACACGTATGTTAAAGACATCAAATGGATGCGTTCCACTTCTCATGACCTTCATCCCTTTGTTAATACAAAATGAGAATGGACGTAGGCTATAGTGCTTTCACTCATGAGCTTTTTTGGAATTATTTCCGAAAACATAAAAGATTAAGCCGCAAAGTGATGAAGTCATAGACATGTGCATCACGTTCTTCAACGTTGAAGGCAACCCGGGGCTATGAATAATTTGGGTACGTTTCAAACCTCATTTTCTTTGTGAGCAGCACAATATGTTGTAAACTAATTTCTGCAGTGACTATTTTATCTGTATTTATTTTTAAAACAACGTCGTTCTTGTATTGAAATTTTAAAAAATTATAAATATAAAGACTATTATAACCTGAAATAAATTAAAATTACAAAAACACCATAATTTTCGTCCAAAATGATGTCGTATTAGGCTTACTGGAGATTACTTATCTGCAGTAACCGCAAAAGTGAATTCTTTTTAAATATACATATATTTTTTCAAAAAAGGAAAGATTTCGGGATTTGTATTTTCTTTTTGTCCTTTCAAATGATATAATTTGCGTTATTTTACTCTCACAAAGAGGTGAGACCCACATCTTTATTTTTTTTTTTGTCCACTCTCTTTCTTTCATGATTTATCTTTTTTTCTCTCACTTAAAATGACACAATTTTACATCCTTTAAAATGACACACAATTTTCTATTTTTAAAAAAATATGGATTAAAATTTAAGAAAATTTTCTCCTTTTTAAAAAAAGATATACTCACTTGCATATATTTGATGCACAGAAGAAAATTTCGCTCCCCCAGCCCCATTAGTGAGACCATACGCTGCCAAGTGGTATAGCCTGTTCACTCTCATAAGATTGCCCAACGACATTTGAGGATGATACTATGTAACATGATATTGGTTTTTCGTCCCAAATTTCATTTTTATCGCCCTCTAATTATCAGTTAGCATCATAAATAATAATTAAGATAGTAAATAATACAATTATTATTATTATTATTATTTTGAAATTTTTACTAAATTTGTTAACTCAAAAATAATAATTAATGCTATAAATAATTTTCTTTTTCTTTTCTTTATAAGATTGTTTTTTAAATTCAAATACATTACAATTATTATTAAAATGATAGTTCGGTGATTAGTTTCTCATTTTGTTCCCTTTTCACTTGAAGAATTCATATTTTTTATATCATTTAAGTTGGTGGGTGAGATATCATGCAAAGTCCATAGTTACTTAAATATTAGTGTTTTTCGTAAAATTTTATTATTTTGTGTTATGATTTTTTTCAAAATATCGAAATTTGAGACATTTATGTTTTAATAGAAGAAAAATTTGATCACTCCTCACATTTTATTAAACATTTAAATTTTTTGAGCAAACATGAAAAAAATAAAAAAATTTATCAAATTATTATTATTGAGAATAAATTTTATTTTTAAATTTACAGGAATTCCAAATATAATTACACAAATGAAAATTATTTACTGTATTAATTATTGTTTGAATAAAGTGATTTACTGCTAATTTATAAGATAATAATATTGACTATTTATGATATTAATTATTAAGATATTTATTTCAAAAAAATTGAATTCTTCACACGAAAAATATCAGTCATCAAATTATTATTGTTGATAATAACTTTTTTATTTTAAAATTTAAAGACATTATAAAAAAAAGTGTCAGACAAATAAGACTTTTTTATAATATTAATTATTGTTCAATTAAATGAATTTAATAATATTTTTAAATAATAATAATTGTATTTCGTATTATTTCAATTATTAAATACAAATTATTAAGATCTTCATTTCCAAATATTTCTTGGAAAGAAAAGGAAAAGAGAAAGAAATATCAATCATATATATTCAAGAAAAATTAATTATTAAACTATCATTATTTTAATAAATTTAATATTTTAAAGTTACATAATTTTGAAAATATCATGTTTGATGAATAATAATTATTTAAGATATTAATATTATTTGACTAAACGAATTTAATGTCAATTTTCATAATAATAATAAAGGGAAGGATCCGTTTACAAATTATTTTTCAAATTTTTACATATTACATTATGTACTTCCGGAAATATATAGTGTAATCTAGTATACTTTCGGGAGTACATATTGTAGTTTATAAGAGTTTCTAAACAAAAAGTTTGTAAATATAATCCTTCCCTACTAATAATTGTGTAACTTACTATTATAATTATTTTTATTAGTATTTGAAATTTTGAGTAAACACTTAGTGTGAAAAATAGAAGACAATTTCAATCTTATAACTAAAAAATGAGTATTTTTATTTTTCACATTATATATTTTTATGATGTATAAAATGATTTTCATTTAAAAAAATTCATTTTCTCACTTTAAAATTACTGAAACGATGATTTTTTGCTTCTTTGCTTTGGAGCTTGTCACTTTTTATGGATCCTAATTTACTACTGCTTTTTACAAATTTTCACAATTTTTATTTGGGGATTATTGCATGTATTCCTTTTAGGAAAATGTCCGTTGATTCAACCTCCTACATGACAGAAAAATTTACTCCAATGAACATTAGATATACCTTGTCAAATCCTGAAACTAGTTTAAAATGTCATAAAACGTAACAAGAAGTCAAAATAAACAAATAAAAAAATAGTTCAAAATTAGGTTTTGTTTAGTAATTCTTTTCTTATGTTATATAGAAAAAATATTATCTCCAACCCAAATAATAAATATGAGAGAGAAAATAGTTAAAAAGATGAAAGAAAAAAATTCTTGTAAAACCCATTTAAAAAATGTGAATGTAAAAGAGAGATAATACTTTTCTTATGTAACATAAAAAAAAATATTACCCTAAATATATCTATATAAATATAAAAGATTGTGATTATTTAAATTCAAAAAACATGACTTACTTATTGACCGATGAGAGTTTCTTACATCTTATCCAAGAGCCACTCTTAAATCTAGATTAAGAAGAGAAACAGAAAAAATAAAGAGTCTAAAACATCCGGAATATAATTTTTAAGGACTAGTTTTCTCTCAAAATTAGTTCACATAAGAACTAGCTTTATAAAATTTAAGGGATAACTAAACCTAAATCTAAAACCTCATAATAAACGTTATAATACAAATAGAGAGAAAAAAAAAAAAAAAGCAACTTCATTGCCTTCCTTTTACTTCTCCTTCCAAATCCTCCTTAAGGCATCTTATGTAAGAATTAAAAAAGAGAACGCAAGAAGGAAGGAAGGACATCTAGATAATGTGTAAGAAGAATATTGCACCCGCAGCTTAAGAAGAAATTTAAGTCTATCAAGCCTGTGGCTTGTGTTATTAGATAATGTGGATGAAGATATTGGCTATGTACAAATGACCAATAAGAAGAGGTGAGGAGGAGCAACTGTATTTTGTACAAAAGTGATCCAAAATAATAAAAAAAGAGAGAAAGAGGGGATAGAAAGAAATCTGTCTCCCTCGTCTGGTTTAACAATGTAATTAATGAGATGAGGATGAATTTGACGGTGCCACTGATGCTTTGCAAATAGGGCACCAGTTTTTTAGCCGTAGCCATTGTTGTATGCAAACCACATGATACATATGTTCGCATTGCAGACTCCCCACTTCATCTGTGGCCACATATTCCTCCTACAATTCAAGTCAATTTATCTTAAAATCATATCTTGTAACAATAAGTGTGTATCAGTCTGAGAGGCAGTGACTAATTCAAGAACCTTTTTATTTGTGCAAAGGATGGAAACATGTAGTCTTAAATGCCTATACAATGCAAGGTATACTAGTTTCAGTTATATACTGAAATGGGGCATGCTAACAGACACTTAATTTGTGCGTCAACTGAATCCTATGGGACGCAGGTAGATTGTCACGGACAATAAGGGCCCGCTTGGATGGGCTTTTGAAAAAAGAAACTTTTTATGAGTTGCTTTTTTCAAAAGAACTTTTTTTAAAAGTTAAAAGTTATTTTGTGTTTGGATGTAATATTTGAAAAATACTTTTAAGTAAACATATCATTTGGATGTTAAAATAAAAAAGTACTTCTTCAATATAAAATTACTGTTATGACCTTCTTTTGTTCTTTTTTTTTTTTTTTACCATTTTCTCTTTTTCATCTTGCTATATCGTGATTCTTTTTCATCCTATATCTGGTTCTGGTTTCTATTTCTTTTTCATGCTTCAATTTTTCTGGTGGAATTTAAGAATCTCGCCACATGTTTCTTTTTTAGGATGTGAGATTCATAGTTACTCATGGTTTCTTTTTCAATGTTATTTGATAAATTCTGCTCAACTTTGAACTCCAAACCCCAACAGGCTAAAAGTTTTATTGATCAAAATCACCCTCTTGTGGATGCATGTGAACTGCCATTGATGGACCTTAATGGTCTAGGGAAAGTTCAAATGAAATTGAAAGACTAGCAATATGCAGGGCAACATCAGATTGGGGATTACCCTTTTCAATTTTCAATACTTAGCGACTTCTTCGTATATATCTCTCCCTCGAGTCTCGCCAAAAACTCAACCATGGTATACCTCTCTTCTCTTTCATCGATTGAAGCCATCTCAGATCTCTCTCTTTTTTATCCTCAACCTTGGAGGTTTGCTGCTCCGGCTGAGACGGAATACTCGAAGGGAGAGATGGGTCAAATTTTAGCTTTTTGCTTCTCCTTCTTTTAAAAGCTAAAAAATTTAGCTTTTCAGAAAAGCAAGATTTCTCCTTTTTTGTTGGCTTCTGCTTTTATTGAAAGCACTCATCCAAACATAAGTTTTTCTTCTAAAAGCACTTAATTTTTAAAAAAAAGCAGCTTCTAGGGGAGGAGAAGTCAATCCAAACAAGCACTAAGCCTTTGAGCCATGATGGTGTTCAATGACACCCCGGTTGCCATGAAAAAGTAAAATGATGCAAAAATCTTCATTTGGTGTGGAAAAAATACCTGGCAGATGCTGCATTTGGTATCATCGTTATCCTCATTGCAACTCTCAGCTGCATGGTCTGAGGGTGAGGATTGATAGAAACTTCTCTTTAGACATTCTGAAAGTGTTTCCTCTGTTAGAGCTGTGCTCACAGTACCCATCCTCTCTTCCAGAGCAAGTAGTTCCTGTCATTTTTAGAATACTTTGGGAGGTGAAAATAGCTAAAACTAAAAAAATCATACTTTTTTTATCCCAAAATAAATGCATGTAATATCAAGGATAATGATCCCTTTTCAAAGCAATCTCCCTCAACTCAGCTAAATTTCAAACCTCTTCTTTAGAAGTTGAAGATATTACGTACTGCCACTAAACAGCACTTAAAATTTGGTTATAAGCCTCACAATGCTTTAATCACATGCATTCTTATGAATATTTTCATCTAAATCTGTTGTAATCACAAAATTCTCAAACCATTGTAAATATTTTAAGAAAAAGAATAGGAAATTAAGAAAACAAATATAACAAACTGAATTGTAGCACCTTTTGACGTTAACAAACCTCATATGACATGTTATCAATGTCCAATCGCATGTCTCTGTGCTGATCATAGAAGTTTAGTCCAGTAAGGAACAAGTTCGACTCCAGTAAAAGAATTTGCTGCAAATGCACAAAATGAATGCATCAGATAACTGGTATATTAAGGCAAATGAATTTTTAATCAAGAATTACCTCATGTGTTAGCTCAACATCTTGTTCAATCCTCTCAAGTGCCAACAATACCTAAAAACAATTACAAAATAGTAATTTAGTTGTGAACTCTCATATCAAAGACCATGATAATTTTTTTTTTGCAATTCTCATGTTTACAATGAAAATTACCTCTGTAATACCATCCATGTTGTAGCGACGTCGAAAGCTATCCCGATTTATTAGAGAATGAGTGATGCCATAGTCTGCAGGAGACACAGGCATAACACCATATAACTCCTCACTGCCGGTACCTGCTCTACTATAAGAGCTCAGACGACTTAAAGGAGTCTCTACAGATGTATGATGTGATACACCAGGAGCATGAAGATCACTAGAATGAGGCAAAGAAGGTATCATGACAAAAGACTCATTGGGTGCCACATGATTAGCATTTCCTTGGCTAGAAAGCCTTCCCCTGGCATTACCACTTATTGGTCTTCGTGTCCTAACCGACGCTACGTTGCTGTCTGGCCTGTCCCTGTGAGGAGGAGTATTTCTAGATATTCTTGAATCAGAGATAGATATGCCATTTCTGGAACCAGAATTCCGTCCTTCTAATGAAGACCCACTCATCTTTTTCCCTCTAGCAGTGGAACTACTTTCCCCTTCACAATTTCTCTTTTTTATCATATCCTTCCTTTTGTTAAGGGTTGAATCTGATGGTAAACAATCAGCAGGGATGACATCAGAAATAGAGTTGCATCTGAGGTTCCTTAACCCATACTTACTGGCACCTGCACGTGTCACTGGACCAGTGTTTTTAATTTCTTGACCACGTAATCCAGGCTTCGAATGAAAATTCCTCCGAGATCTTGTATTAGATACTACACTAGAGCTCCCTACTTCCATCAGCATGACATTACTAGACTCTGCATTTTCCACTTCAGCTTGAAGTCCCCCTCTCTGAGTTTTATCAGGTGGAGGGACAAGCTTTGAAACTTCTGGTTCATCTTGTACACTACTAGATTCAGATGAATCAGTCTCTACCCGAGACGATATTGTTTTCCGGGGCTTTATAAGGGGTTTTCCTGGGTTACTAGCCCCAGAGAAAGTTCTAGAGGAGCTTCCAATTGCTTCCTTGCCACTTGAAGAGGATCGGATTGAAGGCCTCAAAGATTTACCTTTTTCAGAAGAACCAATTTGAGCACCTTTAGGAGAGTTGACTCTGCTACTGCAACCAAGGCGACTGCACACTTGACCATTTCGATCTCTAGTATTAGCGGTATCTCTAAACACATGGCCCATCCCCTTTTTAGGAACTACCACCCCATCAATGGCTCTTTTACCAGAATATTCATCCATCAATAGCTTATTCCCTTCAAATCTGTAACACATTGGCATGATGTATTAGAAGATCCGAAACTCATATAAGATACATGATTGTCAAAAGCATAATATAGATTGTATGAGACAATAATTTTACATGTTTCTTGATAGCAATGGATTATATGCAGAACTTAAGCTGCAACATAAAGACTGGCTAGACATAGAGGCTCCACTCATAATACATAAATTTAGGTTTGGAGAAGTTTCACATTTAATAAATCTAGAATCCGTCACAAAATTATCATGTACCATAGCTAAATTTCTTCAGAACAGTACCTTCTTTATAATCTCCGGTAATTAATTTTATGCATTGAAACGAAATAAAGTTAAAACATATATGTATTTTCTTAACAATAGGAGTTATACAAAATATATCACATTTTGGATTCTCTTAAAGAGGAGCTTCAGATGAATTTGAACAAAACTCTTACAGCAAGCACATACAATGGCTGGAATTCAAGTGAAAGAGGACAAAAAGAAATATATTTGGCATTATAAGATAAAATAGAGGTCATAGGACAAAATTCATTGTTAACATGCTCATGTTGTGTGTCAGGGAGGCAAAAGCATTCTATCTCAGTAAGCATTTAGAAATCCCTTTGACTAGAAAATCCAATCAAAGGGAAAATTTATTGCAACATTGACCAAGAAGTCAATTCGTAAGTCTCATGCCAATTCCATCTTTTGAGGGAATTATTTCTCAGCATAGTATTATTGATCCCTTTGAGCAAGATGAGTTAATTACTTAGGTTTTGCGTGCTCAATTAAATACATACCAAGGGAATTTGAACTGCACCAAAGCAGGTGTATTAAATCATAATTATATCAAAAGTTAGAAAATATCCAACTTTGAAAAGTATTTCTGATGTAAAAAATGAGAAATGCTGAGAAGAGAGAAAACATATACTCAAACTTTCAAATAGTCAAATTCACAAGATAAATAAAGAAGAAGAAAAAAATCTAATCTCATAAGGTCAGAATTTCAAGAAAATCAGCAAATAGAGAAGCGTTCACTCAACAGTCAATGTAAACGTATGATATTGAATCTTCCAATATTTGCATAACAATCTAGAATAAAGTCTCTTTGATACACGCCGTGAAACCAACAGGGCTCTATCATATCCCTACAAGGATGATGCTCCTTGAATTTATTTACATTACATACAACCTGGAACACAAAATCTTCAGCCAAAACAATCCAAATAGGAAGTGAAAAAAGAAAAAAAGAAGAAAAAACGATACATGATCAGATGATGACGAACGCCAACCGCCAGAAACCACGATCATATCACGCAAACAATAAAAGCAACATTTTTATGACGTAAACAGAGAAACCAATTTCCTCAAAATCAATATATTCTGAAGAACAAAAAAACTTGGCAAAACAAACAACATAGTGTTGTTTTTTAGAGTGAAATAATAACAAGTAAATGTGAAAGAAAGAAAGAAAGAAGAAAAAGAAGACTAGATGGGGCGCAATGAATGGATGATTGATTACAGAAAAAAGTGGGGGGTCCCTTCTTTTCCATCAAATATTCTCCACACAATCACAAAGACTTCTTCTCCGTGATTTCAGCTCTGAAAATAAGCTCAACACTAACCATACCTTACTCATCCCAAACCCCAAACAAACAACCCAAATAAACCAAAATAGAAATCACAATACCTCCACGTATTCCTCACACAACCAAAAGCTTCCGTCGATTAATTTCAACTTGAACGAACCCAAAATTTATTTATTTTTATAAAAAATATATTAAAATTCAATCGGATTAAAGTTCATAAAATATATATTATTTATTAATTTTATTTTTTTATCAAAGAGAACGAGAGATAGACGAGGACCAACGTCGACAAAACTGATAAATAAATAAAAAATAATAATAATCATCCAATTTTACAATTAAGTTTGATAAGGAAGAAAAAAAATTGTGGTGGAGTTGGAATTTGAATAGCTCGAGTTCAGCAGAGAAATTTGAATTGGGTAGCTACCTTTTTCGCTGTTGTGGTTCTTCTCCGTTGGAAACTTGGAACAGAGGAGAGAGAGAGAGAGAGAGAGAGAGAGAGAGAGAAGAGGTTTTAGTTTTAGTTTTAGAAAGAGAGAGAAGAGAGAAGCAAAGTGCAATTTTCATATACGAGGAAGGTGTTCTAATAAGAAGCCCACTATGGTTAGAAGCGGAACCAAATATGCAACCCAAACAAAAAACGACAAGGCTTGTTGGGCGCCGTCCTATTCAGAAATGTGAAAAAATGGACGGCTTGGATTGAGTGTGATTATGTCACACTCAAAGATCCTTATTATGAGTAAGAGTAACTAATGTGAGGCTTATTTTTTGTTGGCACACGAAAGCAATGGCAAATCGCTCTGAATCAATGAACCAATGAATTTGGTAGCTTTTATCTCAACTGCCTAATGTCCCCATTTATTCGTTTTTCTAAATAAAAAAAATTACTGAGTTAGGTTATTTTTATAATCTTTTACAATTTTTTGTTATTATTTAATTTAATTTAATTACCTATTTTTATTTAATATTATTTTATAGCCATTAATTTTTTTAATTCAATAATAAAAAATAATTATAAAAAATTATAAGAAAATATATTGTAAATATAATCTTTCTAAAAAAATAATTAATGCTTAGTGCAAAAGTTTTATATCTTATTCTTACGTGACTTGTTATATTTCTTTAAACCAATGTTATTAAATTCGATTACTGGTTCAACCGCATGAACCAGATATATATATATATATATATATATATATATATTATACTTAATTATATAATAAATATTTTAAATGGTACAAGTGAACTAAGAACCAAATGTAGTTTAGTTGTAAATATTACAATTCATATCTTAACAACAAGGGTTCGATCCCCACTAGTAAATGATATGATATATATATATATATATATATATATGGGAAGGGATACTGTGACAACCAAGTTATGTTACTACAAAGTGACTACCAATTAATCTCAACGTTAGATCGATTATGTTGATCCAACGGTTATATTTATTTTCATCTTTGTAAGGTTATGATGTCCCATATTTAAAGTGAAAGCATTAAATATGAGAAATCATAATCCTACAAAGGTGGAAATAAATATAAAATATTAGATTTGGAAAATCATGACCATACAAAGATAGAAATAAATATAACTGTTAGATCAACATAATCGATCTAACGGTGAGATTAATTGGTAGTTACTTGGTAGTAACACAACTTGGTTGTCACAATATCCTTCCCATATATATATATATATATATATATATATATATATATATGGGAAAAATATCTATCCTTTTAAAGGATATAAGCCCATATCCTTTTAGATTGAATCAATTAATATAAGAAAATAAATAAATAAAACGACGTAGTTTGGGATAGCCGGAAATAAACTTATCTAAAGCTGCTTGAGAAATATTTTTCCATATATATATATGGTGCATATTAACCAGCAAACAAACTCAACTCAGTGGTAAGTTGTTGTTGGGCATACTCATGATACTCGAGTTTGAATCCCAATAACTGCAACTTCGAAATTATTTTTCCAAAACCGGTTTGAGTAATAAAACTGGTCCACCGGTTCGGCGGTTAATACCGGTTGAACCGCGGTTCACGACCGGTTCACCGGGTCAATAGCGGGTCAATAACATATCTGATCCGTTGCAAGAATCGGACCGATTGATGGGCCAGTTTCCGGGCCGGGCCGATTTTCTCAACATTGCTTTAAACCCTAAAAAGATATCCAAATATGGCATTTAGCTTTTATGTATCGAATGGTGTATCGGAAAGGAATTTGTATCAAACGATACGGCACTATATCATAAGAAACGTGTATAATATGATATGAAAATTCAATCACATTTTTTAATATATAAAAAAACAAAAATTTGATTTGTGATTTAAATTAAAAAATCTAAAAAAATTATTATTAATAAGGAAAAGAAATAAAGATATGAAAAATCCGTATTAATAAAGGAAACAATAAAGCCGACATGAATGATAAAAGTAGCGGCATTATCCTACAAGAACAAGATAATGTCAGGAGGCTTGATAAATGAAATGATATCGACCTCAGATTGTTGAACAAGAAATGAGAGGTGAGTCAAATGACTACCTAACGAAGAGATGATGAATTAGTTATGTCATTGATAGATGTTGATAGTGATAGTAGTGATAAAATTAATCTTAATGATTGTTGAATAGGAAAATAATTGATTTTCATTTAGTTACTTATGTATTTTGTTTATTGGATCCTTTTTGGAATTTGGATTTATATGATATTAATTATATTATATATTTTTAAATTATTTTGTGTTATATTTCTATATCTTACGATTCGATGTTATTCACGATATAAAAAATCGGTCAAATGGTACATGATATGTATTACGATTCAACAACGATATATATCATGTACCAACCCCACTATATTATGATTGGATAAAATTAGGAAATTACTCAATGAGATTGAGAGATGATTATGGCGCTAATTTGACCTAGCTATTAGGTTGATTAGCTGCCACATATATAGCCCCCTTGTTCCTTATTTATGGAAGAACACCTCTCTTATTTTATCCACTGAAAACCCTAGTCAAAACACATACATGTGTGGAGGCATTTTTCTATCTCTCTTGGAGTCACCATAGGCGCCACTCTCCCTTGCCCCTTCTCTTCAGTTTAACAACCTCTTGAAGAACTTGAAGGATCTTAGGTGTTGAAGAATCATTCTTCTCCTACAAGACAACAAAGTGTTGTGAACTTCCATCGAACGACTTGTGTTTTTCAAGTCTCAAGTGGTGATCAAGAACGCATTTGATCAGGAGTTTTAATCCGAACAAAGGTATCATCTTTAATTCCTAACATGTCTATTGCATGTATCTTGGGTAGAACATGTGTTAGGGTGGACAAAAATTGTCTCTTCCGCAAGAAATTTTTTATTTCTCTCTCTTGCTTATTCACGGGCTATAAAGGCAACTTTCAACACAGTCATTAAACTACACAAAATATTATTAAATTATATTCGAAAAAGGGAAAGGATATTGTGACAACCAAGTTGTGTTACTACTAAATGACTACCAATTAATCTCACAGTTAGATCGATTATGTTGATTCAACGGTTATATTTATTTTCATCTTTGTATGGTCATGATTTTCCAAATTTAATACTTTATATTTATTTCCACCTTTGTATGGTTATGATTTTCCATATTTAATACTTTCACTTTAAATATGGGAAATCATAATCATACAAAGATGGAAATAAATATAACCGTTGGTTCAACATAATCGATCTAACGGTGAGATTAATTGGTAGTCATTTGGTAGTAACACAACTTGGTTGTCACAATATATTTTCCCTTCGAAAAATAATAAACTGTTAGAGTTATGAGAGCATTTTAATTATTTTTCCTTTTTGAAAAAAACCACACAATATTTTTAATATAAGATAATTAGAAATTAAAAAAATAATCCAAAAAGTCAAAAGAAAAAGGTGTAAAAATTACCTTCCTCGTATTACCCTTGAAGAAGATGAAAGGAAAAACAGTCTTATTTACTTGCTATTCTAGTAGATAAAACATGCACATTTTCCACCGTGAAAGTCACGAGAAACATCGTTATTAATAAAGACAGTGACAAAACATTTCCAAATTCCTCATTTTGATAATGACATGATAGTTACATGTTTCACATGTATCATTTGGTTAATTTTTCTAATTCTTGATCAAACTTTTAATAATTTAGTTACATCACATTGCAATCTGCTTGTTATTAATTATTTAAATTACATTTACATGCGTCATTTCGTTCTCCTCATAAATGAGGAAAATAAATTAAACGTTTTTTTCATTATACCAGAAAAAATGGCGCAGGTATACTGAGCCAATTTTTTTTTTCTTTAAGAAAAAAGCTTATGTTTCGTTTTAAGAGAGAATATTTATATTACACAATAAATTAAGAAAAAAGCTTATGCTTCTTCTACATTTCGGTCTCTAATGAAACTCGTCAAAAGTTTTCTCCCCATTCCTTTTTTATATAAGTGCAGGTTTTAAATACATATTTTACACATACATTTGTCAATATTATAATATTATTGGGGAAAAAACAATGCTCGCATTTAAAAAAAAAAAAAAAAACTCTCAGAAAACCCTCGATTCCGCGCAAAAAACAACAAACGTAGATTATCGGCAGATAAACAAGGAATTTTATTCAATAAATTATAAAAATCCAAATGTAGAAGAAGCCCATAAATAAAAAATTAGGAAGAACGGCTTCTTGGCCGTTTCATTCAAATAAAATAAAAAATTACTGAACCATGACTATGTTCGTAATCTAAATTTTACTCCCGCTTCTATTTTACCTTCTCACATAATCATATAAATATTAATTAATATTATAAATAATAATTAAGATCATAATAACGTAATTATTATTATTTTAGAAATTAATATTAATTTTTTTTTATTCAACTAATAATTAATAGTGTAAATAATTTTTATTCTTATTTTAAAATTTTAAAATTTTCGTAAAATCAAAAATATCAAATTTATTATTAGTATTGATAATAATTTGATATTTAATTTTTATTTTTCTTTCTAATTTCGGCAGAAAAATTCAAATATCATCAATTGACCAAAATCGGTCAATCATCTAAAAATATTAGAATCACCTAAAACACAATTACAGTAATAGCAAAAAATCATAATGTTTTTAATAAATTTGTTTAAATTAAAAATATCAAATTTATTATCAATGATGATAGTTTGATGATTGATTTTTTTTTCTTTCTTTCCAATTTTATGAGAAAAATTCAAATATTTGATATCATTTAAATTGAGTGAAGTGAGTCATTGATGAAATATTATGACTCTTTTCTTATAACTCTAATTTTTTAAGATGATTAATCAATATACTCTTTTATTGTTTTTTTTTTTTGTATCCTACTCTTTTATTGTTTTCATTATTATCAAAAGATTCGAAGTATGAATAATTAATAAACACGAAAATTTGGATCAACTGAAATTCTTATATTTTATTATATATTTGAATTTTAAAAAAAATTAATAATTAAATAAATTCTATATTTTAAAATTTGTAAGATTGAAATGATATTAATTTCTAAAATAAGAATAACTATATTATTTTTGGCTTAGTTATTAAATGTCACGTGTTAGTCTTGATCTTATTACCCTTTAAATTATATCCATTTTTTTTAATAACGGGGAGTATCCTTACACAAGTCCTTCGGTCACTTTATTGTGAAAATATAGTTCTAAAGCTAGCTAACTTCTCGTTGAAACATAAGATGCATTAGATCATTGTTATAGAAGAAAAGGTGAAACAAATCTCCTTTTAAAGGAGACAGTTTTCTTCTGGCCCAACAAGAAATTCTAAAAATTTGATTTGATCACAATTTAAATCTCCGACCAACACAAACTGTTGGGCGCTAAGTTGCGAATTGAGCTATTATTCGGGGTTAATTATACCCATTTTCAAATATTGAGAAATAATTTATACCTGATAACAGTTCAATTTTATTTTTATTTTTTTAATAAAACGTCAAAAAGCCTAGGAAGAACACATAAGCTCAAGTTTGACTGGTTGCATGTAAGCCAAGTGTGGCACAGGGAGGGGATGGAGCATGCTTATCCCTCCACCACTACCACTTATAAGTGATGTAACCCTTTGTTAGCTATAGTTTGTTTTTTGTTTTTATTTTGGGTCTTGTTTGTTAGCTAAAGATTTAGATAAGCTTAAGATTATATGTCTGGCTGTATAGCGTCATAAGCTAACTAATCACAAGATGGGAGCAGAAGAAGAAAAGCAATAGGTGGGGTTGGCAGTGGCCAATTTGGACCACTAAACGCATTCAATGTGTGACAATATATATATTTTTAAATCAAACCAAATAATAATGGACAAGTTGGCTTCGTCCACTATGAACTATGGTAGGACTAGGCCACAAAGTTTTTTGGTGTGGGGGTAAGCCTCAACTCGTGGGGATTAGTTTACCTAGCACTTTGCAACTCAAAAGCTCACATCACCACCAAAGCCATTGCTTCAAGGCCAACCGGATCACTTTTTGGTGTGGTTGGTGGTGCTCCACACAAACATTTGGCACCCATTCATTCGAAATATTTTATGTCTTAACCTACGTCTCTAACTTGGTTACCCCATATTGGAGATTTTCCCTATATATTTAAAATAAAACAACATAAAATGGACTTCTTCATGACATCATATGAAAACCAAGAATAAATTAAATTAAAATAAAATGACATCGTAGCGTACGTATATTTGCAATTTCAAAAAATCAACTATAACCCCGTAAATATTGATAATATTTTTATTTTTATTTTTATTTTTAAATTTATAGAATAGAAATAATTTAAAAATGCATACGATAAAATCAGATTATTTTTCTCTTTTAAGTGAAAAACATGTTTTTTTAAACCTTTTTTTTTTACATAGAAATAAAAAAATATTTTTCTCTATTAAGTAAAAAAATTCAGATGATAAAATTAATCTCTGTGATAAATATTTTTCTCTATGATAAATAAAAATAAAACTAAAACTAGATGTCTCTCTCCAACTATAATTTTTTTTTCTTCAATTAAATATGAATATTTTATAATAAATGAGAATGGACTTTCTTATCGACTAAAAAAATGCAGGACAATGACCTTTCTCTCAGCGTTGATAAACGTCAAAATTAATGGGAAAAAAGAAACATGGAAAACTACATGTATTCGAAGCCATCAACATTTATGTGGTGCTTCTGCCAAATGCCACCATTCTCGTCCGGCTTTACCCTGTAATCGCCAACATTATATAATTTCGAGTTGGGCTCAGCCCAACCTGTTACAACAAGGAAAACTGAACCTTAGAACTAAATTACTGTACGATAGAAAAAATAAAACAATCCTATATAGTTATAAGTTTTGAGTAACTTTAGCAAAATAAATAAATAATTCTTAAGATTTTAGAATGATTATTTGATAAGTTAAAGTCGTAGGAACCATTCGTTCTTTAAGAAATCAACCATAATGTTAATTCATAATAGTTAATAACAAAAAAAATCTGACTAATATATTCCAAACTAAAATTAGAAGAAAAGCGACTCAATTTTTTTTTTTTCCCTGCATGTGTAGAATTATAAAAGAAAAGGTCAACTCTCCAATCCACATGTCCCGGTTATTCAGAGTTTTGTTTGATAAAAGAAAACAATTTATTGTTTTGATTTAATGGCCTCAAATGCAAACACCTTCACCGTGCCTTCATAAACACCATCACCACCTTTGAGTTTGTGCGTAATTTGCGCTTAATTTATGATATTATTAAGCATTCCAAACCCTTCCATCCCTTTTCTGTTTTTTTATCTTCCAACCAATCTTTTCTTTCCGTTTTTGTCTCTTTATCCATATATTTTCATCTTTCAAAGCAAATCGATTTGTTTTGTGCCCACAAATTCACTCTTCCATGCACTTTCTTTTATCAGGTACATTATCTGAACCCGAACCTTCACCGCTTTGATTCTTGTAAATTAACTCTTCTTTTTATATTTCATTTTTTATACATCTTTGAATATTTAGTTCAATTTGCGTCGAGTTCTTGAATATTGCTTGCTTCTCCTGATGATATCCGAATGAAGTGTAAGTCAATCATTGTGTCACATGTTCATTTGTTGCTTTTCTTCTCTTCTTTGCATGTCATCGAAGGAACATCGGTTTTGGTTACAAGTAATCCATACATTGATAATCATTTAACAATACTTTAGGTATATTCGATTTTTAATTTATTGAAAAAAAAATTTATCTCTTGATCTTCTTTTCATTTACAATTGATTCGTTGAAACAAATCGATCTTCCTACGAAATAGATGGATCTTTTCCTAACAAGAAGACATTAACGTGGAGGATTTGAAAATATAGGGACACGCATTATTGGCTTATATGTCCGAAAATGACAAAATTTTTATGCTTTTCTTTTGCACCAGGGAATAAGGAACCTTTCTTATTTTTTTGGGGAGCTAGGATAGGCTTTTTCTTGTTAATCCATCATACCCACGTTTGTTTTTCTGATTAAGTATCTGCAACTACATGGCGTGATGGTGGAACAATTGACGTGATAGCGTTAAACTTTGCCGCCTAAATTGTCTTAACTTTTTCTTGTGAAAGTCTAATAATTGTGTAGCTGCCACATTACAATTCTGAACTTGTTTCATAAGCAAAAATAATAATAAAAGTAACTTTTTCCAAATGTATTGATTTGTGCACCTCAGTTTGTAACACCACTTCAATTTTTACGCAACTATTGGTCACATTCCTCACGAGATTCGCAAGAGGCATAAGATATATGTTAGTTTTATACAAGAACAAATCAAGTAAAAGAAAAGTACTATGCAACAAAGATAACCCCATATCCCCTTGGACAGTTGAATCTCAAATCTTAGTCTTGTCTCTGGATATTGAGATTGATATCTTTTATATATGGGTAAATCAAAAGTTATGTTATATGATGTAACATACTTTTTTACACACACAATCTCATGTAGGTCTCGTTTCTTGATTTTTTTCTTCTTCTCTTTTCTCAATTGTATGAGTAGGAAAGTTATGTTACATAATGTAACATAACTTTTGATTTACCCTTTATCTCATTTAAATAGGATTAATATTTGTTAAATATGCAGGTTCTTTTCAATAAATTGCAGAGACACCTAAATATATAGACATATATGGCAACAAAAGCAAAAGAGAGTAGTGTTGTTGGGAAGGAGAAGAAAGGCCCAACTTCGAATTCTCCCATCACAAGCACCAAAAGGACAACCAAGCCACCATCACCTTCAAGCTCTACAGATAAGGCCACTTCAAACCCATCAGAGAAACAAGTCCCAAACTATCTGAGGCCCACAATTAGCTCAAAGCTTGAGTCCCAATCCTTCAAGCTTCCAAAGAGTACTACTGATGCTACCAATAAGGCCACTTTAAACAGAAGAAGATCTTTTGACAAGCCACCATCACCTTCAAGGTTACCAAAACAAACACAACCCTCTCCTTCAAGAACACAGAAAGCCCTTGTGTCTCCTGCCAGATCCCTATCACTTCGATCTTCCAATGTTCCAGTTAAAAGCATTAGCACTTGGAAACCCGTTTCAGAGAGGACCTCAAAAACCCCCAACAAGGAAGGGAAAACACAACCACTGAATACCAAGAGTGTGAATAAGAGAAGCCCCAGTCCTTCTCCTTCAACCACTAAGAAGGTGACTGATGATGCTTCGGCTGCAAAGACCAGTTCTGAAACTACAGAACCGATCAATGTTGAAACTGAGCCAGAAGTTAAAGAAGCTATAAATGAAGAGATTGAAGAAGTAGAAAAAGTGGAGAATCAAGAACATGATGAGGTTCAAAAAGTTGACTCTGAGCATGATGAACATGAGAATAAACAAGAGCTGGATGAGTCTGCTCAGCCTCACATTCAAGATGATAATAATGAGAAAGTCACTCCTACTGCATCAGAAGAAGAAGAAGCAAAAGAAGAGCCACAAGAAGAGAAAATCGAAGATGAGCATAAAGAGAATGAGGATATAAACCAATATGAATGCAAGATTAATGGGAGTCAATCAGAAATTAATCATTCAACAGCTGAAGAAGAAGTTGAGGTGAAAGAAAAGGAAGAAGAAGGTGGGATTGTAATAGAAGAAGATCACAAGAGTGAGGAAGTGGCAGTGGAAGAAAAGGAAGGAGTTGATGGGGTTAAGTTGACAGAAGGACAAGAAGAAAATGAACATATTGTGGAAAGTGAAGTTAAAGAAGCAAAGTCAGAGTCAACAGAGCCAAAGCAAGAAACAGCTTCTGGAGTTAAAGGGAAGAAGGAGTCTCAGGTATCCAATGATGTGATCGAAGAGACAGCGAGCAAGTTATTGGAAGAGAGGAAGAACAAGGTGAGAGCATTGGCTGGGGCATTTCAAACTGTCATTGACCATCAAAAAAAATGAAACAAGCCACTTGTATTTGATTTGAGACTCTGAGAAGAGAAGAGAAGAGATACAAAAACTGAAGAATGGAATACAAAAATTAAAACAAAAAGACACGAGTACAGAAGTGATTCTAATGCACACATCTTTCTAATCTCTTGGAAACCTGAAAGCTGGTGCTGACTTGTTTCAAACATTTATTGATTTTCTTGGTTAGTTGATTTTCATAAACATGTGTAATTACTACCAGTGTAACTTATACATATTATTTAGTCTATATATGGTCAAATTAATACCTGATATTCCTTCACAAAATACAGGTATTATAAGTTTTTCTTATATGTAAAATTATATTTTCTTTTATTATTATATCATTTTAGACTGAAATGTCAGGGGTTCAAATCCAGAAACAACCTCTTTGTAATGATATAAGGATAAGACTGCGTACAAGGATTTCTTCCACCCCACACTCGCTAATCGGATTTAAGGGGGAGTGATTTTTATTATATCATTTTTAGATATATTGAACCTGTCGATATTGTAATGAAGGAGAGGAAATTTTTTTATGGTTATTCTTTTCATTAAGTTGGCTATGTTGTGGAGGGAGATAGCATCAAATTAAGTGACCGATGGATATCAATAATTTTTTTTGATAGTAATTAGTTCTAATATTCAATTTTGTATATATATATATATGTGTGTGAGTTTGGATGATTTTACCTACATGCAGTTGTCAGTTTTATTGCTTTGCCAAATTTCGACATTGCAAATGCTCTTTTACTCTATGAAAACTACTATATTTTTAAAAAAAATTATTATATTTTACATTATATTTTTAAATTTTTTACAATAATTATATGATACTAATTATAGATCGACGTTAATCTTTCTTTAATTATAAAAACCTATTTGAAAACTCATAAAAAGTATAAGAACATTTTTATTATAGAAAATAGATTCATATAGTCTATCTAAATTTTAAAACAGGTGTACATGATTTAACAAAAATTAATAGAGCGTTAATGATTATTAGTAAATAAGGACTGACTAAATTTTTTTAAATAATAATTATATGATTTTTTTTTTTTAAACAAAAATTATATATCTTTGGTAAACCTATAGATATATAATTGCAGTTGAGGTAAACCTCAATTACTCAAATCCAACGGCTATTTGATCATTTTGTCCCTCATTAATTAATTAATAATCATTTTGCCCCTGATTCGAAACTATCTATCAATCTGCCCCTCTTTAATCGACTACTTTGCATGTTTAATCGACTAAATGGTTGTTGGAAGATTTAATCGACTAAATCTCCCTACTTAATCGATTAAAATCATACTGACTTATTTTTTTTTTGTCAAATATGGAGATTTAGTCGACTAAATAAGGAGATTTAGTCGACTAAATCTCCCAACAGCCATTTTTTGTCTGTTTTGGCCATTTAGTCGATTAAAAATGCAATGTAGTCGATTAAAGAGGGACAGATTGATAAATAGTTTCGAATCAGGGACAAAATGGTTATTAATTAATTAATAAGGGGCAAAAGGGTGAAAAAGCCCAAATCCAACACACCAATTCGGTCACATTACATATTTAAAAAAAAAAAAAAACTTGAGAAATAACTAATTGAATCCACTTTGTTATTAGTCACCTTCAAAACTATCTCTTGTGCAATACATCAGCTCCAAAGAAATTCTTCTCTCGAAACTTAGCTGACGTCGAAAGTTAGTAATAAAAACCTCTGCCCTTTTATCAATATCATCTTCCGAAGCACAACTTACCGTTCTTCTATAATGTACCATATGATCCCTATTTATTTCTTCATCCTCGAGGAAGCTTTGCAAGTGCATTTGATTATTAAACAACCTATGCCATCTTTGTTTTAAACTTTTGGAATGCACTCGCCAAGAGTGCAATAGAGACTTTAGTTTCTTCAGTCTAATGAGGGGTGGTGAAGATTTCTGCTTATCCATTTATTCTTGTAGAGAATTAAAGCCAACTTGTTTTGATAATGGATGATCATATGAGAATAAGATGATATTTACTAGCACTTATATAGGAGAGAAAAGCAAGCGGCTTCTATCAGAAGCTTTAGTGGAAGTTCACTTACAAATTATGTGGAAGGTACATAGCTTGTAGCTCAAAAAAAAAAACTGAAATAATTAAAACAAGGGAAGGTTTCAACTACTTACGTGCGGGGGTTCGAGAAATAGACTTGTTGTCGCAGTGATTGTTCCAAAACGAATGTCTTCTTTTTTTTTTTTTTAGTTATTCAACCCTAATTAGTCTTTGAGGTGAGTTGCTTCCCTCTACTCTTACAATAGAGACTAATATACTAGGGTGTTCGCGGTCTGGATTGAATCTGTTTTGGAAGTAAAAATCATCCGATTCAATTCCTTCGATTTGATCATGTAATCATCCATTCGGTTTGGATTTTTTTTTCAAATTTGATCCAATCCAATCCAATTTTTTTCGGTTTGGATTAGATCGGTTTTCGATTTTTTTAAAATCCTAAAATTTGTTTCATGATTGTTATGCAAATAACATCTTTTGTATATATTGACTTTGTAATTTTATTTTTTTAAAATACAAAAGCATCATTAAACGATAATATAGTTTTTTCTTTTTTGGGCAAGGAGATATGAAGCTCTACAGAGATTAAATTTTGTTAATGAGATGTGACTAGGCTTTTTCTTGGATTTAGTTGATGGTTAATGGATCTTTGGTTTAGAAATTTTTGGGCTATGATTGAGGAAAAAAACCCAAGTAGGTAGATGTGACCGAATCAATCCAATTAAAATTTGCGATTTTTTTTCAGTTTTCGATTTATTCGGTTATCGATTTTTCAGTTTGGTTACTGCGGTTTGAATCGGTTTGGATCGGTTGATGAACACCCTTATAATATAGGGTGTGAGGCAAGTCATGAATGAAAATATTTAAATTCCTTCCAAAAATAACATGTGAAGATCAAATTGAAACTCTTTTCTTTCTATTACTCAATTCATTTACTATCAATCAGTTTGTTAAAAAAGAATGACTTTGTCGAGGCCTCGAGGGCTAAAATCAAAGTTTTGATGTCATGTCCTGATACAGAGAAGGTAAAAAAAAAGCCTTTTTTTCGTTTGTTTATTGAATAGTGATAAAAAAAAATGGTTCATGGGCTTCATACGCGTTACTTTGGAATTTTTGGGACAGAAATGGGGCCATCGGTCCATGACTTGATGGGTAAGTTTTGAATTTGGGACACCCTTACGCGTGATTACCAAAAAAATTCTCTTTTGAGGAATTTTTTTATATCAGGTGGTGTGCAACAACTTGTATTATACAACAATTAATTTTAAAGAAGTCTAATCAATTCTTCTTCTTCTTTTATCAGGTTTACATTGTCATTGATAAATTAGAAGGATATAATTAATGGGAAAGTTTTTCTCCTTTCACGAATTTTGGAAACAAATTTTTTTACAACAATACTCATTCTTTCTTGTAGCACAAGTTTTTTGTAGCACATTTTTTTCCCTCAAATTCCAAAATGATATTATTTTGAAGTTACAGAAGATATTTTTATCTTTTATAATATTAGAAATCCTAAACCTATAATTAATTTATAATAAAAATATACTAGAAAAAATGTTAATTACTATGATGTGATCAAAAAATAAATAATCGTTAGGAGAGGTAAAAGTTTTTACTCGGTGCTACCTAACTATTTAGTGTATGCGATAGATGTTTTTTTTTTTTTTTTTTTTCTAAACTCAATTTTATACGTGAAGAGATAAGAATGTTATAGATGAACAAGCATATAAGAAAAGATAAAATTGTAGATAAATGTAGTATAGAAATAATAGGAGTAGTAACTCTTATAAAAACAAATGGTTAAATCCCACCTAAAATGATTCAGCTTTATGGAGAGAAGATTAGTAAAGTTCATGAAATGAAAGATAACTCAATTACTAAAATTATAAAAGTAAAAGAAGAATAAAGAAATTTTGAAGATAAATTATTTAAATTTTAATAGCCTTTTTAAAACTCAGATTTTAACGAAACATGATAACAAAGTCATCGGGGGGGGGGGGGGGGGGCAAAATTTTGATGTTGCTGTTTAAACGGGGAGATGGACCATTTTGTGACACCTGACAAAAAAAATTTACCAGATTGACACGTCAACAGTAAATTTTGTCAAAATGTCACGCGGCATAATTCGTTACACTGTGTAGCGAAATATGTCATGTCAGGCTGCATAGTCAGCAAAAATAACACGTGTCAAGCAAGTAGAAATTTGCTACACTGTGTAGCGAATTATGCTTGAATTTTGTCTGCTTGACATATGTTATTTTTGTTGACTGTGCAGCCTGTCATGGTATATTTCGCCACAAAGTGTAGTGAATTATATGCAAACATATTTCGTTACACAGTGTAGCGAAATATGCCGCGTGATATTTTGACAAAATTTACTGTTAATATGACAGTTTGATAAAAAAATTTATCAGGCGTGACAAAATAGACACCGTTCCGTTTATATGTGTATCGAAATTCTTTGTTGTTTTATAACAACAAAGAACTCGGTTCAAACCCAGCAGAAAAGGTGAGGAGAAACAAATATAAAAGCAATATGTTAATACAATAAGCTGTGTGGTGCGGTCGAAGAGTTGTGCAAGAAGCCTCTCCTCTCCTGACCTGGCTCCTAAATTTGCGAAGAGGCAAACTCCGGAGGATAGATAGATCTGACACGAATCTGATCCAAGCAAGCCTTAATTGATTAAAGTCTTATGGGCCATATTTCATTTATGCTCGTGGCCTTGTTTGTATGACGCTTGACTTAAGATTATATTGTCTCAAGTGAGGAAATATTTTTTATGGTAAAGGACCATCTAATAATTTGGTGTTCTCTATTATAACATCAATTTTTTATTTTTCTTTTTATCTTTGTTATTGTTACTTTTTTTCAATTTTACTTTCTCATTTACACTAAAGGACTACCTAAAAAATGGTAGTCCTGAAGTATAATAAATACTCTCATCAAGTGAGTCCATAAGTATACTTAGTTCGTTTAGATGAGTTTTTTCTCTTCAAAATTTCAAAAAATGTCTACTTGAATAGCCTGCTTAAAAAAAGTCAAAAATTTATTTTTTTGAAAGCTGAAATTTTAACTTAAAAAAAAAAAAAGAAGTTAAAAGTCAAATATTTTTTACAAAATCCAAATACTTTTTAAAAAAAGGTTCTAATAAGAATTATGTTGTAGGAAAAGTGATTGTGTAATGTTATAGAGATTCGTTTTGCGTGCTATAATTTTTTTTTTTTCTTCAAAAACTGTGGGACCCACAAAATATTATGTGTGTAAAAAAATTTGTTGTGTTATGTTAAATAACAAATACAAATCCCTTTAAAAATTATCTAAATAGCATTATCTTGTGTAAAAATACTTCTAAGTAAGGTATAAAAAGCATTTTCTTAAGCCCATTAATCAACGAGCGATTCTTTTATTATTTTAATTGCTTTAACATTTTACAGTTGAGTCACACAATTCAATGTTGGTTATTATGAATCATATGCGTTGACGTATTTCGTTTCACATTCTACTTCCTCTCTCTGCGTTCATATTCCATAAGTGAAAAGCAAAATGAGT
The DNA here is from genome assembly GCF_033153095.1 of Gastrolobium bilobum. Classification (NCBI taxonomy): domain Eukaryota; kingdom Viridiplantae; phylum Streptophyta; class Magnoliopsida; order Fabales; family Fabaceae; genus Gastrolobium; species Gastrolobium bilobum. The sequence continues at coordinate 14,189 of NW_026899605.1, read as the reverse complement.
TCACTTTAGTTCACACTTGGATAGTTTCTTATTCACTCCAAAGTTTCTCTAAAATGATAATTCACAATTTGCTTTATGAGTCATGACAAGGATGGCCGCAGCCGCAGCCGCAGCCGGCAGCCCCCTAAACACTTTTTTTAGTACATACATGCGAAAGCCTCGGAAGATCTTTATCATGATCCGTTGTTGCTGACTTCACCACGCGAATGTCAAAATATTCGGTTCGGTGTAACCTTTTTGGTTTCACTTGTGCATTACACATAAATTTTTTTAACTGTTTTAACCTTTTGAGATAATTAATCTATAATAATTTTTTAGTTATATAAATTATACCTTAAAATAATGATCCCAGACACCTAAAAATACAAAATTTTGAGGGATGCATTAGGTTTATGGGATAACAACATGATTGTGCCATGTGTTATTTATAGTGGGAAATTTTTAGGTACATTAAGCTGATAAATTGATATTATGTCGCGTCATTTAACACTTTTTGTTTAAAAAAATATTTATAGACAATAAAATATATTATTCAATACCTGTTGATCCTGACTAACAACAATAATATAATTGTATCCTCCTGGTCGTCAACTTATACAATCGATTTGGTTCTTTGGCAGGTACATAATAGTCATTACTTTTTAAAAAATAAATAGCCACACACATACATTTAGTAGTAATTCTTTGTAAACTGCAACTAACCGAGCTCTTTGTCCTTCTTATTTTAACAATTTATAAAGGGAAAAGTGTGTATCATTTTAAAGGATGTAAATTTATGTCATTTTAAGAGAGAGGAAGAGATAGATAAAGGAAGAGAAAAAGTTGACAAAAAAAAATAAAAGTGTGAATCTCACCTTTTTGTGAGAGTGAAAAAATATAAATTATATCATTGAAAAGGATAAACATTTTTTTAGTTTATAAATGGTGATGCAAATGGAAATAGAGGATAGGAACTAAGGGGGTGTTTGGTTCAAGTTTTTAGAGAGGATTACCGGTAATCCTTCTTTGGTAAATGTAATTACCACGTTTGGTAGAAGGAATAAATTACGATTCCCGGATATCCAAGGATTACCGGTAATTTGATTTATAAAGAAAAGTCACTATTCAGATTACCAAAAATAATATGGTAATTCGGAATACCAATCAGAATACCAAGTAAAGGGAAAGCACAACAATAAATTTTGAGACAAAAATACCCCAATACACATAAAAATCTAGACTCAATCTATCAATTACAAAAGTAAAAATAGTTTGGGGTTATTTTTGTAAAATAACCTCATTTTCCAAGTCAAATTTCGTTCTAAACCAAATATGGAATCAGTAATTTTTACCAATATTCCCGGTAATATTTTGGCGAACCAAACACATCTTTCGTAAGATTCCAAGAAAACTCAATTTCTACTGAATTCCCATTAATCATGATTTCCGGTCATCAAAAAATTTCTCCTGTACCAAACACACCCTAAAGTTAATAATTACCGACCACGCTTCCTGTTTCAAGTTGCTTTATTAAGTTCTTTATCATTATGGATTCCTTTAGTGGGAATATATCTAAGCGACACATCCCGAAATGACTACTTACCACAATTGCATATGGAGTGGCAAATAAAGCCTTTGACCTACGCAGACCAAACCCGTCTCTTAAATAGGCGATGAGGAAGATAATCAACTGTTCTGTTCACTACTTGCTTACTGCACTCTTGTGTATTAGTCTCCTTTTGGGATGAAAATTTGGTGGAGATTAGTTATCCAAAAAAAAAAAAAAAAAATTGGTGGAGATTATACATTAATAGACCGAGATATGATGAAGCCCATAACACATTGTAAGTAGCAGGATAATAGATAATAAAAGTCATTTAATTTTTGTATTATTTTTTACAAAGCATCCACTATCTGATCACTAAATAATCCGGATTCGGCGAGGTAAGATATCATTGAAACTTTTGAAAATACATAATTACAGACACATAATTATACAATTATAAATTTCTATGTACATAATGTCTATAATTACTCTTATATTATTTGTGATATGCCTATATTTTAATTCTATTATTCTAGTATGAAAGGCTTACAATTAGGCATTTGAGTATTTGTTCCGTCTGTGATGCACGACAGATAGATGTGGTGGTTGAGTGTTGTTTGGAAGCTCCTCCTCCATACGCTCTTATGAAAATGAGATGATAGTGCAATTTGATGCTTTGATTAAGAAATTAAGGTAGTTAAAAGGAAGCTTGCCTGGAAAGTTTTGTTGTAACATGAAATCGTACACAATGAGAGCATGCTTAATGGAACGTGATCCTCCACAGACAACAATGTTGTTTGTGACAGACAGTGTACAAAATAGGTAGGGGGTGTTGTGGACATTTTACATATTGGTTAATGAGCCAAAATAGTGGTCACTAAAACAGTACTATTTTCTTTTATAAAAGTTAAATGGGAGAATTGTTTTCTGAAAATGAAAGATATTATTGAAGGCAAGCTTGCGACGAGTTTATCCAGGTGTCAAATTAGAATAAGCTTTAAAATAAAAATAAAAGCATTTAATTGGGAGTGCAAGGGCTATTATGTTGATAGTAAAGTTGGTGGGAGTGGCGAGTGGCGATCCATAGTTGTGATGTTCGCATCAGTCGCTGTAATGATAAACAAGCCATGCCGCAGACCACATAACAAAAGGCACACACACATATCTTTTTTTTCCCTAGTCAATTGTAGCTGTGAAAGAAAAGAAAATTATGGAGTAGATTATGTTTGATCAAAACCGCAGACGTGGCCACAACCACAAACTAGTCATTTCCAAAAGTAGACCCACTTGTGTTTCTTCCCCCCAACTAATCATAATAAATTAGCCATAGGAATCAAAAAAAGTCCATATAGGCGGGGGGGCTGGTTCACCACACGACAATGATTAAACACTTTAGTGTGTTGGCGATCAGAGCAAATCCCTTTGTGTGTGTCTTCCATCGTTCGTTCGTTCATTCATTCATTCATCGGAGTAACAGGTTTCTGCTCTGTCGCTTTGCCTCAATTACGTCACTCCCATTTCCAACTTTTTCTTTCTTTTTTCTCCCCTCTATTTGTTTTCTTTCATTCCAAGTCTTTATTGATACGGATTTGCCGGAAATATTTATACCTCTACCTTCTCCTCGTATCCCGGCTTTTTCCTACTAAACTAATCACTCCAACTTTTTCCTACTAAAGCCCTTTCCTTTCACTTTTTCATTATTGCAATTCCGTGTCCTTACTCACGACAAGGGTCTCTTTCAATTCTCTCTCACTTCTCTTCCTTTATATTCAACACACCATATCATACTTTTCCCAATTTCTGAAAAAAAAAAAAAAAAACATGGTACCTGAGAAGAAGAAGAATAATGAGTGGGAGGCACTGATTCCGGGGTTACCAGACGAAATTGCAGAGCTTTGTTTACTTCATGTTCCGTATCCATATCAGGGTTCGATGCGCTCTGTTTCCTCTTCGTGGAACAGAGCCATAACACACCCTTCCTTTCTACTTTCCAAGAAAACCCTCTCTCGACCTTATCTCTTCGTCTTCGCATTTAATAGACAAACCGCACGGATTCAATGGCAGGCTCTCGACCCTTCATCGAACCGTTGGTTCCTGCTGCCACCCATGCCGCTGCCGGACGCGGTTTACCCCACCGCGTTCGCCATCGCCTCGCTGCCGCGTCAGGGGAAGCTCTTCGTCATCGGTGGCATGCGCTCCGACACCGAGTCCCCAATGCGGACGACCCTCGTTTACCAAACCACAACAAACCAATGGTCGCCGGCATCCCCCATGCCGGCGGGGAGATCTTTCTTCGCGGCGGAGGCAGTGAACGGAAGGATCGTGACCGTCGGGGGGAGCGGAACTGAAATCTACGATCCGGATGAAGACACGTGGACGACGGGTGCGGGGCTGGGGACTGAGCTGGAAAAGTACGAGGCGGTTACGGTTGGGGGAAGGGTTTACGTAACGGAAGGGTGGTGGTGGCCGTTTATGTTTCGGCCGAGGGGTTGGGCGTACGAGGCGGAGAAGGACACGTGGCGAGAGATGGGGGAGGGGATGAGGGATGGATGGACGGGTGTTAGCGTGGCGGTTGCGGGGAGGGTTTTCGTGATAGCGGAATACGGGGACTGGCCGGTGAAGATGTACGATGAGGAATGCGACACGTGGCGGTGTGTGGGAGGTGATAGATTTCCGAGGGAAGTGATGCAGAGGCCGTTTGCTGCGAAGGGGTTGGATGGAAGCATTTACGTGGTGTCGTTGGGTTTGAATGTGGCCATTGGGAGTGTCGTCGTTTACGATGGCAGTGAGGGAGTTGGAGTGAAGCTTACGTGGCAGGTGGTGGAGGCACCACAAGGTTTCCGTGATTTCTCACCTTGTAATTGCCAGGTGCTCTATGCTTGAAGCCTTGAACACCTATTGGCCAGGGTGGACATGTTTTTCTTCCTTTCTTATTCTCTCTCTTTGTTTGTTTGTTTTATTAGGCGGGATTGGGAACTTTTTATTTTATTTTAATGTTGAATCTGATTCGGCATGCTGGGGATGGAAATAGAAACACACCTTGCCTATGATTGAAAACGATATTCGCAGGCCTAATGGCCAATACATATTCTTGCTTGCTGGATTGCAAATTATAGCTTGCAGCTTCATCATGGAATGCATGTTCTCTACAGTCCAACTATAATTATTTAAATCAAGTATTAAACAAACAAAGAGGAAGAGAAAGATGAATAGTGGGATTTGATTTTACTTTCTTTTTTTTAAGGTTAGTAATTAACCTCTCTATTTGAATTTGAAGTGTACTTTTCCATCATCGTTTGGTCCAAACTTTTTTTAATATAACACCTTCTCTAAATACTAATCCTATCTATAATTTTCTTGCATAAAAGCGCATCATAGCATAAATTGCATTTTTTAATTTTTCATGATGTCTTCTTCAGTTATATTAGCAACAAATAAAAAAAATATGAAGGAAAAAAAATTCTTGGCAATCTGTTTCTTTAAAACCCTTCATTTACAATAATAAAAAAGGAAGGTCAAGAGTAAATTTCGAATTAAAAAATGGACGTTGTTGCACATAAGATAGAAAAATTCTCCGTATCGATCCCCTGTAACTTAAAATAGAAAGAAAAAAAAAATAAGGAATCAGAAAGACTGGGAGAGAAAAAAAAAAACATCGGCCAGAGGATTGATGTGCTTCGCGGCGTGATCAGCCCACTGCCAAAGTGCAAAGTAGAATTTCTCTATTAATTGTACTTTTTAGAGAGCTTTCTTCTTAATGAACAAAGTATAATGAGATTTATGGATCATTTTGTATAATGATATTTATTATCTCTCGTATAATAAATATGTGAGATAAATTTATCTTCTACAATATAAGAAATATTAATCTCTTATCTATAAGGGAAAAATATATTTTATTCTAAATGGCACAACTTTGTTTTAATGGGTTTTTACTTTCTCTCTCATTCACAACCAGGAGAAGAGAAAAAAAAAAAAAACAGTATTATGCAAAGAGAAAGAATATAAAAGCCCATCAAAATAAAGTTATTTCACCTGAAATGACACAAAATTATATAATTTAAACAAACATATACTCACATGTTGTTGGAGAGTATATTTTTTCCTACACATATATTGATTTCCGTATTGCTTTTTTTTTTTTCATAATTAAGTGAGTCTTACTCATGGTTGTGTTTATAACATGAGATTAATAAAATCCATAATTTAAAATAATAAATATTTTTCCCTTTTAAAATAATCCAAAAAATCGACATTTGAACATTTTTTAATTAAGATGATGCAAGAGAAAAATGGAAAAAAATACTTGCAATAATATTTTTTTTTAAAAAAAAACATAAATTTACATATCTTAGTCCATATAATAAATTTGCGGTTAAAATAGCTGGATTTAGTGTCGAATTTAGCATCACATTGAAATTAATTTCTAACTAGTAGCAATAAGTTGACTGGTCAAACGAACGTCACCCTTTTATTTTCACCATAAAAAATAAGGATGTTATATCTTGTACGACTTTTTTTTTAATTTTTTATTAATTTATATTAAGGGAAAAATATTTGTCATTTTAAGAGAGAGATAGTCACAAAATAATTTTTTTATTTAAAATTTAAATTAAAAAAATCTCTCATTTTCTCTCTTCTATGATTTTCATTTTTTGTAGAGTAAATACTCTTTTTGGTCCTCAGAAAATTTAACGAGACCCGTTTTAATCCCTAGCAAATAAAAAGGCCCATCGTGGTTTCTAAAAAATTTAAATTGGACCAATTTTAGTCCTTTTGAGGACTAATATGACTCTTTTTTGAATTTGTGAGAGACCACGATTTCAACTAAATGGATCCTTTTGAATTTTTGAGGGACTACGATGGGCTTTTATTTGCTAGGGACTAAAACGGGCCTTGTGAAATTTTCTGAGGACCAAAAAAGGTATTTACTCTATTTTGTATCTATCTCTCTCCTAAAATGACAAACAACAAACTCATATATTCACAAGGGAAATCATTTTCTCAGGCGATAGGAGATAGCTTTCTTATGTTGTGAGACATCGAAATCTGTGTAATCTTTTTTTATTTTTTTGTTTTTTTAACAAGTGGTGAGTTTCGTCACTTGTTGTGTCTATGACGTCATATGACATGAGAAAAAGGAGAAACCCTATTAATAATGATGTAAAAGTTACTTTGGAGTAAGCATGATGAGAATGAGGCGGTGAAGGAAATGAATGATGAGAAAAGTAGAGTGGAATTTTCCGCAAACACGCTTTGCTATTCTATTATCTTCCAGACCCTTTGTGCTTAGATTTCTTCCTCCCTTCTTTCTTTTATTCACCGCGTCTCATTAAATCTCTTCAATTTCTCCTTCTGTAATTCTGTTTCCTAATTCTACTCATATAAATATCTAATAAGAGTTGCTTCCAACCTCCGACTAAGACCCTTCACGGCCCAGCAAAACATAACCAGCTATTAATTCCTAGTTTCCTACCTATATAGACACAAGGACAAAGAAGGTAGAACAAGAATATGTGTGTAGTGTTGGTGTGCGGCGAGGATGAAAGGGTGGTGTCAAGGCAGCCAGCACCAGGGGTGTGTCCTTACTGCGGAGGGATGATTCAGGCTTTGGACGTAGAGAGCCGGTGGCAGTTCTGTTTCCTGCCCTTGTACTTTAAGACCAAGCGCAGGTACCACTGCACCATGTGCACCAGACAACTCGTTGTGCAATAGTAGTTCTAGTGATCATCGTCACTTCACACCCACCTCCCTTGCACCATGGAGGATCCGATAAGTACAAGGCGCAGGGGAAAAGTTTTCTCTATTTTTTTTTACTGGTTTTCATTTACTATTTTAGATGTACAGGGATTTCAAAGTAGATGATATGATTTTTAGATCTTAAAATAACATCTCTTCATTTGAATAATTCATATTTAAATAGTTATGCGAATTCAATGGCTTTTACCAGTGGAATTATTAAGATAACCAGCTTATTTGCTTGATATTACTTATAGTTTAAAAAGTGCCATTTTAACCCATGTGATTTCCTCCTTCGACCCATAATCATCGGTAGTTTCAAGACCAAGTCAAAAGTACAGATTGCAGAAACCAAACATACTGAAGGTGAGACACGAACTTTGGTAAAGGAGAAATTTTTTTTATCCGGAAATTTCGATTTTCAAAAATATTTACATTCAATTTATGATAATTTTCAGAAATTAAAAATTTAGAAAAATTCAATTTCCTGAAAATTCCGAAAAATACCAGTACCAAACACTCCCAATTAATTTGGAAAACGTCGGCGGCTCTAAAATTCATGTTAACTGGGCTCCTTTTTCTTTACAGAAATCAAATACCCAAATGCAAACAAGTAACAACATTTGGCTTCCCCAAATACATTACAGCTTATGCCACAAGACAGAATAGAAGTTCAGATTTCTTCCATCAGTATTGCGGAAACACACAATCTCAAGAGCTCAAAGAGAATTAAATAAACGGACACTTCCTGCTAAATTGCCAATAATTTTATAAAGGAGGTCCATTCAAATATCAAGATTCAAGACCACCTTACCGAATGAAAGAGTCTTAAATGCCCCCGCCTTCCCAAATAAGGATTAAAGGGGCGGCCGGGGATCAGGGCTAATAGTCAAAAGAAATCAGGTTTAGTTTGTTAATGTACTTACCAGTCACTTCCTCCATTTGAAGATTTTGTGCATTTTAGGAGAGAAGGAAGACAAATAATAAAATCCAGAATTACCAGCTATAGTCCAGTGCATTTTCTACCAAAGAAGAGCAAAGCTGGGAGAAAAAAAGTAATATCAAACATGACATCACTTACAGAGTTTCAACTTTTTAAAATACGAAGATACAACTGATTTAGGGTAAGGTTTTGTGGCAAGGCACGTAGGTATGTTTTCAGGTTGTTCAATCCACAGTTTGTGAATGATCCCACCAGATGTAAGCTTCTCAGACAAGTTTTTTATCTGAGATTCTCCCTTTACTTCAAGTGTAACCTACAGTTGAAGTCGGTAGCAAGTTAATTCATAAACCAAATGCAATGCTGCAGCAAATACGAATTAGATCTGTATAGCCTAGAACTAGAAACAATAGACAGAGACTACTACGTAGACAAGTGAATAAATTAAAACTACAAAGCTGATGTCAAATGGCACAATCCATTGCAACAACAAAATTGCGAAGCTGAAACATTAAGTGCCTACTGAACGTACGAATTGTTGAAGAAAAAAGTATGGAATCGTACAAAAGATTTGCCAATAACCATACTTGAGCAATGATGCCTTCATATTTGTGCTTTCAACTTTAATATATCATCAGCACACCTCTTAATCAATTCTGTATTCGTCCATGACATGTTCAAAATATCTCAATTCTTAAAATGGATGACAAGTATATCGCACATTCAAAGGTTGATGTTTTGGGCAGAGGCCCAAAGTAGTCTCACAATAGCTTGTGCATTACAATTATAACAGGGATGAGCATGTTACGTAAAAATACAATGGAAACACTAAATTAGATGTTCCAAAAGCAATGATTTGGCAAACCTCAAGCACAGACTACTAAAACTACGATGTGAACAAATTTTCATCCATCATGAAGGACAATGCAACAATATACATGTAGTCATATACATAATACATACACAGAATTTGCAGTTAATTCATAGGGTTTCTTCTAATGTTATCAAACTAACCATGACTAGTTAGACATATCACAGCTTACTAATCTGCAAAAAGAAAAAAGATACTATCAAAAAGCAAAAGGTTTTGGTATTGCCCGGATAAAAACAAAAAGAGAAAAGCAAGAAATAGTTTGATTTCACATGAATCATATGATCATATTCATATCCTTCTCAGCACCCGTTTCAAATTCTAATTTAGAAAGAAAGACAGAGAATGCAGTTAATTAGTAAATCGAATGAGAAACAGGCACTTCTAGTTTGCACCATATGTGCAAAGATGAATCTTCATCTATCTTGTATATTAAAAACCTCTAGTTCAGTCAAACATGCAATAGGCTAATAGTAATCCAGAACATTTGTGCTTGATCAAAACCAGACTACAAATCACCAAGAGCATAATGATCAATCCATTTTGTCTTCCACTGGCAAGGATTGTGACATAAAAAATAACATAGAAAGGGGCTGAAACTAAACTGGAGACAACCATTTCCATGGTTCCTAGAAAACCTTAGTATCAGGAAATTATCCATTTCCAACAATCTAACTTGATGCCTATGCGCCACTTCCCATATATAAGTTCAAGAAAGGTTCCTTCCAATGCCTGAAATTCCATTGATATCAAGATCTTGTTGATGCCAACGTCAACCATCTAGCTTTATTAAAAGGTAATGAGAACAGATGAAATCCCCGTCACAAAATCAAGATACTACATTTTTCTTTCGCTCCTCCATTTAGTTTCAATTAATCATCCATTACAATGGATTAAGATTTTATGTACTAAAACTGTAAGGTAGGTACATATTTGGCAGCAGAGGCAAACATCAAATAACACAACTTGTCTTCTAATTCAAAAAGTTAACTATAAGAACCTAAAATTAAACAGATTCCCAAGCTAGAGAGCTCACAGTGAAAACAATTTGACACAGAATATGAACATTACGATCTAGAAAGAAATTTCTGTGACCAGAATTTCAAATTTCAGTCATCAATCGAAAAAAAAAAATAAAGACAAAGAAAAACCTTACTTTGTGCATAGAATCTATGTTATCGGGGCTGCAATAATCGACGGTGAAAGGATCGTCTTTGTTGGACCAAACGGCCGAAACAGAAGCGTGGCAACCTTGAGTAACCACGCTACCTAGAGGCCAAGTGTCGATCAGGTCTCGCCGGAGCACCACGTACTGGACCACAACATCGGCGTTTTCCGGCTGCGACGGTGCATCATTTGGAGTGGCAATAGTGTTGGAATCGGCGGCGGCGGCGGGTTGACTCATTGAGTTAGAGCTGAGTCCACTCGCCCGGTTCGAGACAGAAGCAGCGTTTAAATGTGTAAGTGTAACCCTAATCCTGCTGATGTTTGAGAAAGCGAGGTACGAACCGGAGGGATTGAAGAGACGAAACGATGGAATAGTGCAGGCCATTGATAAACTCACACGTACTGTAGTAGCATCAAACTATGTGCTACTACATTTTACACGATAATAATCGTTTAATTATTTTTAACTTTTTTATTCTTTTTTACGCGTATTTCATGGGTTATTTTAGAAAAAAATAACAATATTATTTTATTTATCTATGTGAAATTAAATTATGAAATAGGTTACAGTTACAACTTTTTTTTACTACCTCTTACAACCATATATCATAACTGTTGATTTCCGTCAATCAACGGTTATGATTTTTGCAAATTAAACTTATTAAATTATTATTAATTCATAATAAATGACAACCGTTGATTGACAGAAATTAACGGTTATGATATATGATTGTAAGAGGTTGTAAAAAAAAAGTTGTAAGTATAACCGTCCTCGTTATTTATATCTCCAAATTTATTTTTTAATATATGCAATGTAACGGCAAAAAATCCGTACTAACGTTAATTTTGAAATGTATCTCCATCGTAAAACACTTTTCAAAAGAATGATTATAGTAGAGCAGTCAAACACGTAGGTTTGACTGACGAGATAAGTCCCGCCAGTGAGAAATACGAGATCAGAAGCCACGTAGGAAGCCCAACCAATCGCGTCAGTCCATGTCACGTGTTTTCCACGTATCCCGCCACCTGCTGTGACATGTACCAGTCCCGCCATGTCAGTTGGCGAGACTAAGCCACGTGTGCGACACATCCGCAGTTCTTGTGACGCGTTCCAGCCTCCCCTCGCCACACTCGTGGGGTAGCGTCCGGTTGTCAATCTCGCCACTGACACTTACGGTTGATACCTGTCTGGTTATATATAGGTCTTCCGGTGTTTGCTAGTATTGAAACTTTGGAATTTGGTTTATGTTTGCTATTTTTGTATATGATTTTGACGGACGGTTTCTTTACTTGTAGTAATTTGTTTGTATCACTTGCTGTGTGTAATTAATTTCGAAAAGGTTTTGTGTCACTTGCTGTGTGTGTAATTTCCAAAAGGTTTTGTGTCACTTGCTGTAATGCGGATTCAAATGTTGTTTATTTACTTTTTTTAATCTCCACTTGCATCTGATCTTTTTGTGTTATTTGCATACACCCCTGTATTATTACAATGGAACAATATCGGTCTTTTGTATATTATAATGGTTCTAAAATTAACGGTGTAGGCGGGTTGAGATTCGAAGGGGAAAAAAGAGCAATGTATATTGTGCGAGGCTTGTCCATTGAAGATCTACTTCAGAAGATTCGTCAGAAGTTGAAGTTGCAACAAAATCAGGTAATTTCTTCAATAACGGGTAGAGTCCCAAGTGGAAATCGCAAATATGCAGGTTTTGATCTAACTGATGATGAGGACATTGATATTTTTCTTGGAACATTTGTCCAAAACTCTACTACTTCTCAATTTGTTGAGTTATACGTGGATATTGAGACATCAGACGAAATGTCAACACCGACACGTGGGTTAGACCTTAACAGTCAGACACAAATGCCGTCATCATCGGTACCCCAACCCACACAATCAACTATTGCGCATGGAGATGAAAGCGACTATATGGTAGATGTTGAACCTGACAATGAAGATGAGGAGGAAGATGAAGACACTCTATTGGCAAATGACCATGATCAGAATGATAGTGATGGAGGAGATGATGAACATCATGATAATCCCATAACACAGGAGACAGTTATCCCTGCGTCCAATAATGCGGTTATTCCACCAACATCAGGTTAGCCATTGAACGTGTTGAATGATTAAATTATTTTTAATCGCTTTAATATTTGCCATATCGTATTTTTTTATTTTTTTTGTAGATGTGACACCATTTTGGGATGACATCCCACACTATGAGGCTGTTAATTTGGATTATCCGAACGAAGACATACTGGATGTTGAAGGCTTAGGTCGTGGTCAGTGGACAAGAGGAGACGAAATGTATGTGAAACAAGAGTTCCGGTTGAAGAGCGATGTGCAAGCCGCTATAAAACATTACTACATGAATGAGCATCAAGAAGCTGTAGTGGTTGAGAGTACTACCACGAAGTTGTCTATGAAATGTCGTAAGCATGAAGAAGGCTGCAATTGGCGAGTAAGGGCAATTAAACCGAAGAATAGCAACAGCTGGGTAGTCACTAAATGGGGTGGAAAACATTCTTGTGTCAGCACAACCCTTTCGCAAGATAACAAACAACTTGATTCACAATTTATATCTGAGGCCATTCTAGGTACTATATACATTGTTGAAGTTTTCGTACTGCGACAATTTATGTGTTTATCATGTGAAGGTGGATATTATTACTAATTACAAATATGCTCTATATCTGTATGCAGACATGGTGAAGGCTTCGCCGTCGGTGGCCGTTATCTTGATACAAGAACGAGTTACTGCCCTTTTTGGATATAATGTTTCTTATAGGAAGGCGTGGAAGGGAAAGCAGAAAGCAATTGCTAAGATTTACGGTGATTGGGACGAGTCATACGCGTTCTTGCCAAGATGGTTCGCGCACATGTTGAATTTTTCTCCGGGGTCTGTTTACCATATTCAACATGGATCGTGTGTCATGAATGGACAAGTTATTACTGGGTCTAGGGTTTTTCAACGTGTTTTCTGGACTTTCGGTCAATGTCGGGAGGCGTTTAAATGGTGTAAACCAGTCATACAGGTCGATGGTACGCATTTGTACGGTAAATACAAAGGGACATTATTGATCGCCACAGCGCAAGATGGCAACAATGAGGTATTGCCAATCGCATTTGCGGTCGTTGAAAGTGAAACTAAAGATGCATGGGAATATTTTTTGGCATCCATCCGAATGCATGTAACCAGTAAGACTGGAATAAGCCTTATTTCTGATCGACACAAAAGCATTTTATCAGCAGTGGCCAATCCAGACATTGGATGGCAACCTCCTAATGCATACCATGTGTTTTGCCTTCGTCATGTGGGGAGCAATTTTAATACACGATTCAAGGATCAATACATGAAGGGTTTTCTAAAGAAGCTAGGTTATATATGCAAACTAGTTACATGAAACTGTGTAAATCCTTTGTCGATTGGGTCCTTTATTATATAAATATGTGTTTTTTTTCGTAGGATATGTTGCAAATAAAGACTACTTTGATGCCGCGTATGCCGAGTTCTGCAGCATTAGTCCAGAAGTCGCTGCGTGGATTGAGGCTGTTCCAAAAGAGAAATGGACTCGGAGTTACGACGAGGGTGGACGAAGATATGGTCACATGACAACTAACTTGTCTGAATCAGTCAACAGGGTTTTCAAGGGAGCGAGGAACATGCCAATAACTTCTTTGGTAAAATGCACATATAGTCGACTTGCTCGTTACTTTTTTAAAAGAGGGTGTAAAGCACAGAAAGATGTCGAGATTGGAAAGCATTTCTCAAATGTTATTTCAGAAGCGATGACAAAGAACAATGAGAGGGCAACATCAATGCGTGTTCGGGAGTATAATGTGGCGCGCACCTCATTTGAAGTCGATGACCAAGGGTCTACTTTTTCGGTTAACCTCACTGATCGGAAATGCCAATGTGGTAAGTTTCAAGCATTCAAAATCC